>NC_090821.1:67036595-67641415 GCF_000390325.3 Nicotiana tomentosiformis | reverse complement strand
AGGCGGTTCCTCGATAGTTCTCCCTGCACATTTACTTATGAGACTACGAGGCGGTTTCTCGGGAGTTCTCCCTGCACATTTACTTTTGAAACTACGAGGCGGTTCCTCGGGAGTTCTCCCTGCATATTTACTTTTGAGACTACGAGGCAGTACCTCGAGAGTTCTCCCTGTATATTTACTTTTGGGACAACGAAACGGTATCTCGGGAGCGCCCATGTTGCTATATCATTGTGCGGTGTTGTTATTGCCTTGTGAATATTTGTTGTTATCTTCTCCATTTTACTTTATTTTTTATTTATAGCATCTGCCTTATTATTATATCCAGTAGGGCCCGGATCTGACCTCGTCACTACTCTACCGAGGTTAGGCTTGGCACTTACTGGGTACCATTGTGGTGTACTCATGCTATTATTCTGCACATGTTTTGTATACAGATCAAGGTACTTCTTATCAGCCCCGCTACTAGATGAGAGTGCTTGCTGTTGTACGGAGATTTCAAGGTATATCTGTCGTGTCCGCAGACCTCGGAGGCCCCCTCTTTTCTCTCCTATGTCATCTACTTTCCGTATTTCTTTTATTAGACTCTGGTGTATAGAGATTCTAATTTTCTTCTGTAGCTTGTGACTTATGATGTTTCGGGTTTTGGGAAGACTGTGTATTTATAGAATATTGGTTATTGTACATGCCGAGCGACATTGTTACTAGTTACTCAGTTATCCACTGATGTTAGTTGCCAAGTTTTGCTTTTGTTTTGTTATTTTTCGCAATTTGTTAGACTTACCTAGTCGTAGAAACTAGGTGCCGTCACAACGTTATATAGAGAGAGTTTGGGTCGTGACAATTTATCTCCAACTTAGGTGGAAGAAATGAGATTAGAATACTAATATTTGAACTGATCAACTTGTAATTGTCATTCTATAGTGCAATACAATACAAGGACTGTCCTACTTTGACGGCTCATGGATAATATATTAAAAGCCCCTTGGTTGAATATAATTGTGTAATTGTAGGGAATTACATGTACAGATTTGAGGTGTCTCGTTACTCTGACAGACTACGAGCTATGCTAATCATCAGTGGCGGATTCAGGATTTTATGCAACCGGATTCAATCGAAAACAACTATAACTAATATAAGCTTATTTAATTTAACAAATATTTGCTTATTTTATTTAGTTCTAACAAATTTTTGCTTATTTTAATTTAAAAAATTTAAATTTAGCTTATTTAAAATTTTGTTATACTTTAACCAAAAAATAATATTTGACCAATCAAAAAATTATTAACTCTAAGAAATTTGAGATTATAAAATATTTTCTAGTTTTATAAGTAACAAATTATTAGTTATAAAAGAAGGCAATAAGAAAAGAGTTACAAATTAAACTAAATCAATACCAAAATTATAAATAAATAAGAGAGCTTATACAGTAGTGTAATTAATATTTAATTAAAAAGCAATGAAAAAGTTTCAACATAAATTAAATTAAATTAACAAATAATATATAATTTCAACAAATATACTTGCAAGGCTTAGCAAATTTTATGAAGGAGAGCTAAAATTACCTTTTGAAGTAAAGTAAACTTCAGTATAAGTTTTATTTGAGTTTAAATAAAGAAAACAAACTTATCTACTGCACTCGTCAGTCTTGTTCTGAAGCTCATCATGTGTGTACATGGACGTTTGCCCTCAGACGAAGTTCCAACTGCAGTTGGCGAGAGCTCAACAGAGTCATTCAATGCCAGCGGCATTGGCTGTAAAGTTTTTTCTTTATGGAGTTTACCATAAAGAAAATTCAGAAATCAGCAGATTTGTACATTCCTTTCCTGAACAACACACTTTTGACCTCTAGATCATTCTGGTAACGAGGGGAGGGTATTTGTTCTCTGTAGAACTAGTTCATTGTTAGAATTCTTCCTCAGTTATCACTGGCCCTGGTGCTTATGTAATGCTTCTAAATGTATGGAATATTACCTGCATTTTGTCTTGGTAGTTCAGGTCATTGTCATTGTCATTGTTTCTTTCCTCAGTACATGCGTATTTGTTATTTCTTGGCCACAGGTGAAGTCAAAGATAATTGAACTGTCCAATTGGAAGCAACAGTAATCTAGATTCTGATTGGGTAAGCCTTTTCTTACTTGCATGTACTCTAGAACAGTGATTCATGTTAATGAACTGAATTCTTTAGGAGTCTTATCTTTTTCGTCCATTCTTATATTCTAAAAGAACGTTATTCCTAATTAAAATCTTAACTTCTAGCTTATTCAATTTTTTTTTATGCTCCAACCATAAGCTTCTTTCTGCTGTCTGCATTCCGCTTTCTCCTCGAAAAGTAAAAAGATGCATATTCTTTTAATATTGTAGGGCAAGAAACGGATCGAAGTTCCTGTTTCATGTTTCTAGTATATTAACTCCCAATGGAAACTCTTAATATGGTAATGCAGAATTACATAAAATATCATTATAATATGTCGTGGTGCTGCTGACAATTGGAATGTGTATTTGAAGTATGTACTCTGCTCGTCCGTTTGTAGATTGATGCAGATATGCCGCAGATTTTTTAATCACGCAGCTGATATTGATTGTTGCTGAGTTAATGACTTAATTCCATTTATAACCTCAATAAAATTGAATGAGATTGTATGTGGGACCAAAAGTGGTTTGGCATATAAAGTTTGCCTTTTAGTTGTGGTTATAAATAAAGATGTACTAAATCTTTATATGGTTTCAGAAGCAGTTGTATCCTAGTCCTTAATATATGGCCTTTCAATTGGTGTTAGGAAAAAACAAGATATTTAGTGTTGTTGACCAGATTTCAGTTGCTTGAGACTGTTAATAGCTTGTTTGGATGGTTGTTAAATAACGTTTCATAATATATCGTATTGTATTGTTTTGGTGAATACAATGTTTGGATAGATTGTATTATTTTCCGTTGTTTCATGATATCACACACCAATAATATGAAAAATAAACTTACAACATTACAAAGAAAAAATAAAGTACGAGGTAGAATTATTATATAAAATACGGTAAAGGATAAAATATAATTATTTAATAATAAGGAAGGGCAAGATGAGAGGGAAAATTAAGGTAACGACGCGATCACACTAAACCGGTTGTTACATAAAATGACACTTTTTTATTATTTCATAACAACGGATTAAACGATACGATACAATAAAATTTAAGTAACAATTAAAACATTGTATTTAAAGTAACAATACGATGCAATACATCAACCATCCAAACAAGTCGTAAAGCATCTAATGTTTATTGTACTGTTTGTTTATGCCGAGTTAATTACTTCTGGAAAATTCTGAGTTGCCCCAGAAAAATTAGTTCATGTGAGCCTATGCACAATTAGAAGCATTTTGAACTACCATTTCATTTATTTCGTCCATTTCTCCTTTTTCTACTATAGATAAACGGTATAATATCATAGGAGAAGAGTGCCTATGTTCTCATCCTTAGTGCTTCATGTGGGTAAGAAGCAATCTTGGTTTATAAAGTTATTATTAACTTATTTACTGAAATAACACACATGAACAAAGAGGGGCATAAATAAGATCATGAGTAGGGTTGAAATCTCAGTAATTGATAAAAAATTGTTTGGGATAAAAAATTGTTTGGGATAAGAGGGTTAAAATTCATTAAAGCATTGGTACTATCATTGGATATCAAGTACTAACTTTATATATATATCTATTTTAAAAGGACAACCAACAAAAACCATAATGTATTTTGCATTATTTTCAGCTTATTGAAACAAATCCTTTCTTCCGGAGGTCAAAATAATCCTAAGCTTTAGATACTTAAGGTAATGTATATCAATGCAGAATAAACACTGGTCGAAACTAAAATGTAATAACCTATAAATTGGTTGACATATATGAGACGAGCAATGTTTACTTCAAAACTAGAAACAAAAACAAATTCTAGAGGATGGGTTTGAGAACGAGCATTGTGCAACTTGACAAAGTAAGGATCATGTCGTATCAAACTGTTCCAAGCTTTAGAAACACACCTAGATCGCACCAGAAACATCGCGGGAAGCCATGTTAATATCTCGAATATCAAATTGTAACCTCTTGGCTATTGAATTGTCACCAACTTTTTTTTTTTTTTTGGATCTTTTCATTTGTGGTGTTTGTTCCAATCTCTGTAAAATTATTTTTGTTGTGGCGATTTTTTTGTGAAGGCTTTATATAATCTCCACGAATATATCAAATTTCAGTTGTTTGAGAAATTATTATGATTCAATACAAATAGTGATTTACTAACTCATGCGTTTTTAATTTTAGTCATTTTTCCACCTTGTTTTTTCCTTCTAAATTGAACCAAATTAAAGTTAAAACTCTAAGAATTTATGCAATTTACGTCAATTTCTAACGTTTATAGTTTGTTGTCCTTTTCTTCTCTCACATTTTTCAACTGCAAAAAAAAAAAAAAAAAAAAAAAAACCAAAGCTAGAGGTCTTCCATTATCTCTTTATGTCTTGCTTGTTACTTTTTCTTTTATCGTATTTGCGCATTTCCTTAATAATTCATATTTCTATCTTTAGCAAAACCTAACAAAGACTTATATTTATTTCTTCATCATAATTAAGGATATTGATGTTACGCCCCAAACTCAGAGGCTTGTGTGACTAGCATCTAGCGCCCCCAACTAATACTGGGCGAGCCACTAGTCATAACCTCATCTAAGCCTCTCGAACTCCACCGACTCACCGAGCGCGACGTCCCAAATATTCTTGTTCATATATTAAAAATAAAATTTTCCTTGTTCATTTTAGCAAATCAAGAATAAATTATTTATTTTTATTTTTATTATTGATGAGTGATGACAGTCTGTAACGACCCGGTCTATCGTTTCGAGTATTACGACCCCGTTCCTCAATTTACTGCTCAATTTATGCCTTACAATTTATTTATGACTTATCGGGTTAGTTAGTTCGAGTACGGAAGGAATTCGGAATGAAATGAGACACTTAGTCTCATTATTGAAAATTTAAGTTAGTTGACCGAATGTGGACCTATATGTAAAAGACCTCGGATTTGAATTCCGATAATTCCAACAGATCTGTATGGTGATTTTGGACTTAGGAGCGTGTCAGAAAAATTATTTGGAGGTCTATAGTGAAATTAGGCTTGAAATGTCGAAAGTTGAAATTTTGGGAAGTTTGACTGGGTTGACTTTTTGATATCGGGGTCGGAATCCGATTCTGAAAATTTGAATGGCTTTGTTATGTAATTTATGACTTGTGTGCAAAATTTGAAGTCATTCCGGATTGATTTGATGTGTTTCGGCACAAGATATAGAATTTGAAAGTTCAAAGTTCATAAATCTTGATTTGAGGTGCGATTCGACGTTTTGATGTTATTTGATGTGATTTGAGGCCTCGAGTAGGTCCGTGTTATGTTATGGAACGTGTTGGTATATTTGGTTGAGGTTCTGAGGGGCTTGGGGGTGTATTTTTGGATCATTCGTTGAGAGATTAATAAAGTTAAGAAATTTGGGAGTTTGGCCATGGTCAATATCGGGTCAAGACGACCTCTTTTCAATATTTTGAGTGCGCGACCAGGTCCGTAGCATATTTTATGATTGAAATTCGTATATGGTTTGTGTCCGGAAGGTTCCGAATGAGTTTCGGGGTGAGTTTTGAGTGAGTCCGGGCATTTCGACACTCTAATATTGTTCCGACACTTTTGGGGGTACATACCGCACATTTTTGGGTGCTGAGGCGAAGGAGGGGCGCGGACCGCACATAATAGTACGGACCGCAGCAGAATTTCGCTGGCGCGCTTGGAATTTCGCGGACTGCACAATTCTGTGAGCGGCCACGCTCCAGGGAGTTCTGCAGATTCGCTGGTCCGATTTCTGAAGCCTATATCTTTTGATCTATTGTACAGAACGTTTTGGCCAAAATACTAAAGCCTGGTAGTGCAGCCACCAGTTTTTCGCGACCGCAGGACCTATGAGGCGCAACTGCGCTCAAATTTTCGCGGACCGCGAAGTGGGAGATCAGAGGTGCACTATATAAACAGGGTTTAAGGTATTATTTCACATTTTGGATCTAGGAAGCTCGGTTTGTGGCGATTTTTCGTGGATTTTTCAAAAAATTTATCGGGGTAAGTGATTCTAACTTGAATTTGGTAATATACATGAATATATCAATGATTTCATCATGTGATTATTACTTTGAGGTGGAAATTTGGAAAAATTGTACAAATTTCATAAAAATAAATTTTTGAGATTTGAACAATGATTCGGAATCGGATTTGAGTTAAATTAGTATGGTTGAATTCGTAATTGAATGGGTTGTCGGACTTTGTGAGTTTCGTCAGATTTCAAGATGTGGGCCCCACAGGTAATTTTTGGGGCGTAATTTCAGATTTTGTGAAAAATATTAGTATTTTGATATGGAATTAATTCCTATAAATTTTGTGGGCTGAATCAAATTAAGTGTGACTAGATTCGAGCCCTTCGGAAGTTAATACACGCATAAATTTTGTGCTTGTTTTCTTCCAACTCTTCCTTAGCCTCTTTAGGTCGAAAATATATCAAAAGTCCATCTAAAATGATGTTTTGGTGTATTTAAGCCGCACCCGAAACAAACCCCGAACAAAACAATCTTTTTTTAGCGGAAATAGGAAGTCACTCTAACATTTTTGGGCTACCGCGTCGCGCCTCGCGCCGCCCCATGCGGCGCACATGTAGGAAATTCCAGAAAGTTTGGAAAGCTCATTTCTGGCCACTTTTTTCATTAGCGCCCCGCGGGGCGGTAGTGCAATTGTCTCAGAGTGAATTCGTTTTCTCATTTTTTGACGTTCAGACTTGGTCTTCGACCCCCGAACGTGGTCCCGACTTAATTGCTTGAACTTTTACTCAAACTTCAAACCTCTAACTTGTTCAAATTAGCTCCAAAATATCTTAATGGCTCGGAATCACTCCTATAAGGCATAAAATACACAATAAGTGCAAAAACACCACCAATTAAAGCTCAACACAAGTAAAGTACGGTGAATTAGAGTGTAATAAGCGACTAAAACACGAGAATATAGCCTTTGTTTTACCCTTATTCTATTTTCAACTTTTGATCATTCTAAATCTCAATTAGCCATGTTTAAAAAAGGAGATATTAGGGGGGAAATCTTATTTATAATTTGTACTTTCTCTAATTTTACTTATAATCTTTAGATTATTGGGGTTCACAAGTTTACTCTAGCGTCAAACAGAACAACTTTACATTTTGTCTATGTAAGATTAGTTGGCTATGTTACACAAAGTTTACTACCTTTTCTATTCTATTTTTGTGTATTTTACAACTAAAATTTATACGACGTTATAAGTCCCATTCCTTTTTTGTTAAACTTCATCAATAAATATTTTTACCAAGTATAAATTAGAATTTACCTCTTCAACTTTTTGGTAATTCAGTGAGAAAACCTATTTGACTTTGTCATAATCAAATAATCTCAATAATCTTTACTCTCTAGCGATTCCTTCTATCACTTTGGCTTTTATGTAATCTTAGTAGGCATTTGGTTAATATTTAGTTGAAATTGTGAAAGAATATATGAAATTGAAGTTGGAAAAAAGTATTCGAAAGTTGAAGTTATACTTTTACATTGATTTCACTAGGAATAAAAGCTGAAGGGTTTGCAAGTGAAAATTATTATTACACTTGAAATAGTACCCGGGAAACACTGTGACATTAGGTTGGACTTTTTTAATAAATATTATCACCAAAGAATAACTATGTTAAGAGTGATAAATTATTAATGACTTTTCAATTATTTTTGCATGATATAGTAAAATATTTATGTAACGACCCGGCCGATCGTTTTGAGAGTAATAGTCCCGATCCCCTATTTACTATTTTTCTCGTATCTTTTTCTGCTTATATGACTTGTGGGAGGTTTTGTTCGTGATTTCGAAGTGTTTTGGGACACTTAGTCCCTAAAACGAAAGCTTAAGTCTTAGGATTTTGTTCATAGTTAGAAATGTGTGAAGACGACTTCGTAATGGAGTTTCGTTGGTTCCGTTAGTTTCGTTGGGTGATTTTGGACTGAAGGGCGTGTCCTGTTTGTGTTTTGGAGGTCTGTACCTGATTTAAGCTTGAATTGGCGAAAGTCGAATTTTTGGAGATTTTGACCGGTAGAAGATTTTTTTTATATCGGGGTCAGATTCAAGTTCCGGAAGTTAGAGTAGGTCCGTAATGTCAATTATGACTTGTGCGCAAAATTTGAGGTCAATCGGACGTGATTTAATAGGTTTTGGCATCGGTTGTAGAAATTTAAAGTTTCAAGTTCATTAAGTTTGAATCAGAGGGTGATTCGTATTTTTAGCATTGTTTGATTTGATTTTAGGGCTCGACTAAGTTCGTATGGTGTTTTAGGACTTGTTGGTATGTTTGATTGAGGTCCCGGGGGCCTCGGGTGAGTTTTAGATGCTTAACGGATCGAAAATTGGACTGTGTGTTTTCTGAAGTTTCTGGTTTCTGGTGTTTTCGCACCTGCGGTGGGGAGACCGCAGGTGCGATCACGCACGTGCGAGAGGCCAAGCGCAGAAGCGAGATTTAGGAGATGGATAGGGGTCGCAGGGGTGAGGGAATTTCCGCATTTGCGAGCCCGCAGATGCAGAGAGTGAGCTAGAAGGGGAGATCACAGAAGCGGACCACTGTCTGCAGGTACGACCATCTGATCGTAGAAGCGGTCCCAGTCATCTTAATCCATTTCCGCACCTGCGATGGAAATTTTGCAGGTGCGAGATCGCTTGGGTAGAAAATAGGAAGTTCGAGGGTTTTATTCCGTTTCCAATTTTGGGACTTTGAGAGCTCGGATTGGGCGATTATTTAAGAGATTTTCAGAGAAAGCTTTTGGGTAACGATTCTTAACTCCTTTATGGTTATATTTCACTAATCTATGGTTCATTTCATCATTTAATTTCGGATTTAGGTTTAAAAATTGGGAAAAATGGGAAGAAGTTCTTCAACCAAGATGTTTGGGTTTTGATTGAGATTTTGACATCGGATTTAGTTAATTTTGGTACGAGTGAACTCATGAGTGAATGTGTGTTCATAATTTATGACTTTTACCCGATTCCGAGACGTGGGTCCGGGAAGACATTTTGGGGCGATTTTTCTAATTTCTTGATTTAGTTTTGATTTCATTAATTAGATTAATTTCTTATAGTTGTATTTATGGTATGTAATTAATTTTGGCTAGATTTGGGCCATTCGGAGTCGGATATTCATGGAAAAGGTATTGTTACCGATTGATTGAGCTTGGTTCGAGGTAAGTGGCTTGCCTAACCTTGTGTGGGGAAATCCCCTTAGGTTTTTGGCATTGTTGTGATATGTGAGAGCCGTGTACATGAGGTGATGAGTACGTACACGGGCTACTTGTTGTAAAACCTGATTTATTTTATAGAGTAGCAACCTGCTTTTCCTTTAATTTGAGTTATACTGTTTAAATGAGTATTAGTCTGTTTTTATTCTTAATTGAGTTGTTCCAATATGTGTAGTTGTCCTGTTTAGTCTAATATCGTATGTCTACGTGCTTTAACTTCTCATTTGAACTCTATAAAACATGCCTAGTTGATTTCTTGCTTTTCATTTGTTCTTTATCAGTATAACTGTAGAAATTTTGCTGTTAATTATTGTATTTATCGGTTTGACCTGTGTGTTTACTTTTGAGACTACGAGGCGGTTCCTCGATAGTTCTCCCTGCACATTTACTTATGAGACTACGAGGCGGTTTCTCGGGAGTTCTCCCTGCACATTTACTTTTGAAACTACGAGGCGGTTCCTCGGGAGTTCTCCCTGCATATTTACTTTTGAGACTACGAGGCAGTACCTCGGGAGTTCTCCCTGTATATTTACTTTGGGGACAACGAAACGGTATCTCGGGAGCGCCCATGTTGTTATATCATTGTGCGGTGTTGTTATTGCCTTGTGAATATTTGTTGTTATCTTCTCCATTTTACTTTATTTTTTATTTATAGCATCTGCCTTATTATTATATCCAGTAGGGCCCGGATCTGACCTCGTCACTACTCTACCGAGGTTAGGCTTGGCACTTACTGGGTACCATTGTGGTGTACTCATGCTATTATTCTGCACATGTTTTGTATACAGATCCAGGTACTTCTTATCAGCCCCGCTACTAGATGAGAGTGCTTGCTGTTGTACGGAGATTTCAAGGTATATCTATCGTGTCCGCAGACCTCGGAGGCCCCCTCTTTTCTCTCCTATGTCATCTACTTTCCGTATTTCTTTTATTAGACTCTGGTGTATAGAGATTCTAATTTTCTTCTGTAGCTTGTGACTTATGATGTTTCGGGTTTTGGGAAGACTGTGTATTTATAGAATATTGGTTATTGTACATGCCGAGCGACATTGTTACTAGTTACTCAGTTATCCACTGATGTTAGTTGCCAAGTTTTGCTTTTGTTTTGTTATTTTTCGCAATTTGTTAGACTTACCTAGTCGTAGAAACTAGGTGCCGTCACAACGTTATATAGAGAGAGTTTGGGTCGTGACAATTTATCTCCAACTTAGGTGGAAGAAATGAGATTAGAATACTAATATTTGAACTGATCAACTTGTAATTGTCATTCTATAGTGCAATACAATACAAGGACTGTCCTACTTTGACGGCTCATGGATAATATATTAAAAGCCCCTTGGTTGAATATAATTGTGTAATTGTAGGGAATTACATGTACAGATTTGAGGTGTCTCGTTACTCTGACAGACTACGAGCTATGCTAATCATCAGTGGCGGATTCAGGATTTTATGCAACCGGATTCAATCGAAAACAACTATAACTAATATAAGCTTATTTAATTTAACAAATATTTGCTTATTTTATTTAGTTCTAACAAATTTTTGCTTATTTTAATTTAAAAAATTTAAATTTAGCTTATTTAAAATTTTGTTATACTTTAACCAAAAAACAATATTTGACCAATCAAAAAATTATTAACTCTAAGAAATTTGAGATTATAAAATATTTTCTAGTTTTATAAGTAACAAATTATTAGTTATAAAAGAAGGCAATAAGAAAAGAGTTACAAAATAAACTAAATCAATACCAAAATTATAAATAAATAAGAGAGCTTATACAGTAGTGTAATTAATATTTAATTAAAAAGCAATGAAAAAGTTTCAACATAAATTAAATTAAATTAACAAATAATATATAATTTCAACAAATATACTTGCAAGGCTTAGCAAATTTTATGAAGGAGAGCTAAAATTACCTTTTGAAGTAAAGTAAACTTCAGTATAAGTTTTATTTGAGTTTAAATAAAGAAAACAAACTTATCTACTGCACTCGTCAGTCTTGTTCTGAAGCTCATCATGTGTGTACATGGACGTTTGCCCTCAGACGAAGTTCCAACTGCAGTTGGCGAGAGCTCAACAGAGTCATTCAATGCCAGCGGCATTGGCTGTAAAGTTTTTTCTTTATGGAGTTTACCATAAAGAAAATTCAGAAATCAGCAGATTTGTACATTCCTTTCCTGAACAACACACTTTTGACCTCTAGATCATTCTGGTAACGAGGGGAGGGTATTTGTTCTCTGTAGAACTAGTTCATTGTTAGAATTCTTCCTCAGTTATCACTGGCCCTGGTGCTTATGTAATGCTTCTAAATGTATGGAATATTACCTGCATTTTGTCTTGGTAGTTCAGGTCATTGTCATTGTCATTGTTTCTTTCCTCAGTACATGCGTATTTGTTATTTCTTGGCCACAGGTGAAGTCAAAGATAATTGAACTGTCCAATTGGAAGCAACAGTAATCTAGATTCTGATTGGGTAAGCCTTTTCTTACTTGCATGTACTCTAGAACAGTGATTCATGTTAATGAACTGAATTCTTTAGGAGTCTTATCTTTTTCGTCCATTCTTATATTCTAAAAGAACGTTATTCCTAATTAAAATCTTAACTTCTAGCTTATTCAATTTTTTTTTATGCTCCAACCATAAGCTTCTTTCTGCTGTCTGCATTCCGCTTTCTCCTCGAAAAGTAAAAAGATGCATATTCTTTTAATATTGTAGGGCAAGAAACGGATCGAAGTTCCTGTTTCATGTTTCTAGTATATTAACTCCCAATGGAAACTCTTAATATGGTAATGCAGAATTACATAAAATATCATTATAATATGTCGTGGTGCTGCTGACAATTGGAATGTGTATTTGAAGTATGTACTCTGCTCGTCCGTTTGTAGATTGATGCAGATATGCCGCAGATTTTTTAATCACGCAGCTGATATTGATTGTTGCTGAGTTAATGACTTAATTCCATTTATAACCTCAATAAAATTGAATGAGATTGTATGTGGGACCAAAAGTGGTTTGGCATATAAAGTTTGCCTTTTAGTTGTGGTTATAAATAAAGATGTACTAAATCTTTATATGGTTTCAGAAGCAGTTGTATCCTAGTCCTTAATATATGGCCTTTCAATTGGTGTTAGGAAAAAACAAGATATTTAGTGTTGTTGACCAGATTTCAGTTGCTTGAGACTGTTAATAGCTTGTTTGGATGGTTGTTAAATAACGTTTCATAATATATCGTATTGTATTGTTTTGGTGAATACAATGTTTGGATAGATTGTATTATTTTCCGTTGTTTCATGATATCACACACCAATAATATGAAAAATAAACTTACAACATTACAAAGAAAAAATAAAGTACGAGGTAGAATTATTATATAAAATACGGTAAAGGATAAAATATAATTATTTAATAATAAGGAAGGGCAAGATGAGAGGGAAAATTAAGGTAACGACGCGATCACACTAAACCGGTTGTTACATAAAATGACACTTTTTTATTATTTCATAACAACGGATTAAACGATACGATACAATAAAATTTAAGTAACAATTAAAACATTGTATTTAAAGTAACAATACGATGCAATACATCAACCATCCAAACAAGTCGTAAAGCATCTAATGTTTATTGTACTGTTTGTTTATGCCGAGTTAATTACTTCTGGAAAATTCTGAGTTGCCCCAGAAAAATTAGTTCATGTGAGCCTATGCACAATTAGAAGCATTTTGAACTACCATTTCATTTATTTCGTCCATTTCTCCTTTTTCTACTATAGATAAACGGTATAATATCATAGGAGAAGAGTGCCTATGTTCTCATCCTTAGTGCTTCATGTGGGTAAGAAGCAATCTTGGTTTATAAAGTTATTATTAACTTATTTACTGAAATAACACACATGAACAAAGAGGGGCATAAATAAGATCATGAGTAGGGTTGAAATCTCAGTAATTGATAAAAAATTGTTTGGGATAAAAAATTGTTTGGGATAAGAGGGTTAAAATTCATTAAAGCATTGGTACTATCATTGGATATCAAGTACTAACTTTATATATATATCTATTTTAAAAGGACAACCAACAAAAACCATAATGTATTTTGCATTATTTTCAGCTTATTGAAACAAATCCTTTCTTCCGGAGGTCAAAATAATCCTAAGCTTTAGATACTTAAGGTAATGTATATCAATGCAGAATAAACACTGGTCGAAACTAAAATGTAATAACCTATAAATTGGTTGACATATATGAGACGAGCAATGTTTACTTCAAAACTAGAAACAAAAACAAATTCTAGAGGATGGGTTTGAGAACGAGCATTGTGCAACTTGACAAAGTAAGGATCATGTCGTATCAAACTGTTCCAAGCTTTAGAAACACACCTAGATCGCACCAGAAACATCGCGGGAAGCCATGTTAATATCTCGAATATCAAATTGTAACCTCTTGGCTATTGAATTGTCACCAACTTTTTTTTTTTTTTTGGATCTTTTCATTTGTGGTGTTTGTTCCAATCTCTGTAAAATTATTTTTGTTGTGGCGATTTTTTTGTGAAGGCTTTATATAATCTCCACGAATATATCAAATTTCAGTTGTTTGAGAAATTATTATGATTCAATACAAATAGTGATTTACTAACTCATGCGTTTTTAATTTTAGTCATTTTTCCACCTTGTTTTTTCCTTCTAAATTGAACCAAATTAAAGTTAAAACTCTAAGAATTTATGCAATTTACGTCAATTTCTAACGTTTATAGTTTGTTGTCCTTTTCTTCTCTCACATTTTTCAACTGCAAAAAAAAAAAAAAAAAAAAAAAAACCAAAGCTAGAGGTCTTCCATTATCTCTTTATGTCTTGCTTGTTACTTTTTCTTTTATCGTATTTGCGCATTTCCTTAATAATTCATATTTCTATCTTTAGCAAAACCTAACAAAGACTTATATTTATTTCTTCATCATAATTAAGGATATTGATGTTACGCCCCAAACTCAGAGGCTTGTGTGACTAGCATCTAGCGCCCCCAACTAATACTGGGCGAGCCACTAGTCATAACCTCATCTAAGCCTCTCGAACTCCACCGACTCACCGAGCGCGACGTCCCAAATATTCTTGTTCATATATTAAAAATAAAATTTTCCTTGTTCATTTTAGCAAATCAAGAATAAATTATTTATTTTTATTTTTATTATTGATGAGTGATGACAGTCTGTAACGACCCGGTCTATCGTTTCGAGTATTACGACCCCGTTCCTCAATTTACTGCTCAATTTATGCCTTACAATTTATTTATGACTTATCGGGTTAGTTAGTTCGAGTACGGAAGGAATTCGGAATGAAATGAGACACTTAGTCTCATTATTGAAAATTTAAGTTAGTTGACCGAATGTGGACCTATATGTAAAAGACCTCGGATTTGAATTCCGATAATTCCAACAGATCTGTATGGTGATTTTGGACTTAGGAGCGTGTCAGAAAAATTATTTGGAGGTCTATAGTGAAATTAGGCTTGAAATGTCGAAAGTTGAAATTTTGGGAAGTTTGACTGGGTTGACTTTTTGATATCGGGGTCGGAATCCGATTCTGAAAATTTGAATGGCTTTGTTATGTAATTTATGACTTGTGTGCAAAATTTGAAGTCATTCCGGATTGATTTTATGTGTTTCGGCACAAGATATAGAATTTGAAAGTTCAAAGTTCATAAATCTTGATTTGAGGTGCGATTCGACGTTTTGATGTTATTTGATGTGATTTGAGGCCTCGAGTAGGTCCGTGTTATGTTATGGAACGTGTTGGTATATTTGGTTGAGGTTCTGAGGGGCTTGGGGGTGTATTTTTGGATCATTCGTTGAGAGATTAATAAAGTTAAGAAATTTGGGAGTTTGGCCATGGTCAATATCGGGTCAAGACGACCTCTTTTCAGTATTTTGAGTGCCCGACCAGGTCCGTAGCATATTTTATGATTGAAATTCGTATATGGTTTGTGTCCGGAAGGTTCCGAATGAGTTTCGGGGTGAGTTTTGAGTGAGTCCGGGCATTTCGACACTCTAATATTGTTCCGACACTTTTGGGGGTACATACCGCACATTTTTGGGTGCTGAGGCGAAGGAGGGGTGCGGACCGCACATAATAGTACGGACCGCAGCAGAATTTTGTTGGCGCGCTTGGAATTTCGCGGACTGCACAATTCTGTGAGCGGCCACGCTCCAGGGAGTTCTGCAGATTCGCTGGTCCGATTTCTGAAGCCTATATCTTTTGATCTATTGTACAGAACGTTTTGGCCAAAATACTAAAGCCTGGTAGTGCAGCTACCAGTTTTTCGCGACCGCAGGACCTATGAGGCGCAACTGCGCTCAAATTTTCGCGGACCGCGAAGTGGGAGATCAGAGGTGCACTATATAAATAGGGTTTAAGGTATTATTTCACATTTTGGATCTAGGAAGCTCGGTTTGTGGCGATGTTTCGTGGGTTTTTCAAAAAATTCATCGGGGTAAGTGATTCTAACTTGAATTTGGTAATATACATGAATATATCAATGATTTCATCATGTGATTATTACTTTGAGGTGGAAATTTGGAAAAATTGTATAAATTTCATAAAAATAAATTTTTGAGATTTGAACAATGATTCGGAGTCGGATTTGAGTGAAATTAGTATGGTTGAATTCGTAATTGAATGGGTTGTCGGACTTTGTGAGTTTCGTCAGATTTCAAGATGTGGGCCCCACAGGTAATTTTTGGGGCGTAATTTCAGATTTTGTGAAAAATATTAGTATTTTGATATGGAATTAATTCCTATAAATTTTGTGGGCTGAATCAAATTAAGTGTGACTAGATTCGAGCCCTTCGGAAGTTAATACACGCATAAATTTTGTGCTTGTTTTCTTCCAACTCTTCCTTAGCCTCTTTAGGTCGAAAATATATCAAAAGTCCATCTAAAATGATGTTTTGGTGTATTTAAGCCGCACCCGAAACAAACCCCGAACAAAACAATCTTTTTTTAGCGGAAATAGGAAGTCACTCTAACATTTTTGGGCTACCGCGTCGCGCCTCGCGCCGCCCCATGCGGCGCACATGTAGGAAATTCCAGAAAGTTTGGAAAGCTCATTTCTGGCCACTTTTTTCATTAGCGCCCCGCGGGGCGGTAGTGCAATTGTCTCAGAGTGAATTCGTTTTCTCATTTTTTGACGTTCAGACTTGGTCTTCGACCCCCGAACGTGGTCTCGACTTAATTGCTTGAACTTTTACTCAAACTTCAAACCTCTAACTTGTTCAAATTAGCTCCAAAATATCTTAATGGCTCGGAATCACTCCTATAAGGCATAAAATACACAATAAGTGCAAAAACACCACCAATTAAAGCTCAACACAAGTAAAGTACGGTGAATTAGAGTGTAATAAGCGACTAAAACACGAGAATATAGCCTTTGTTTTACCCTTATTCTATTTTCAACTTTTGATCATTCTAAATCTCAATTAGCCATGTTTAAAAAAGGAGATATTAGGGGGGAAATCTTATTTATAATTTGTACTTTCTCTAATTTTACTTATAATCTTTAGATTATTGGGGTTCACAAGTTTACTCTAGCGTCAAACAGAACAACTTTACATTTTGTCTATGTAAGATTAGTTGGCTATGTTACACAAAGTTTACTACCTTTTCTATTCTATTTTTGTGTATTTTACAACTAAAATTTATACGACGTTATAAGTCCCATTCCTTTTTTGTTAAACTTCATCAATAAATATTTTTACCAAGTATAAATTAGAATTTACCTCTTCAACTTTTTGGTAATTCAGTGAGAAAACCTATTTGACTTTGTCATAATCAAATAATCTCAATAATCTTTACTCTCTAGCGATTCCTTCTATCACTTTGGCTTTTATGTAATCTTAGTAGGCATTTGGTTAATATTTAGTTGAAATTGTGAAAGAATATATGAAATTGAAGTTGGAAAAAAGTATTCGAAAGTTGAAGTTATACTTTTACATTGATTTCACTAGGAATAAAAGCTGAAGGGTTTGCAAGTGAAAATTATTATTACACTTGAAATAGTACCCGGGAAACACTGTGACATTAGGTTGGACTTTTTTAATAAATATTATCACCAAAGAATAACTATGTTAAGAGTGATAAATTATTAATGACTTTTCAATTATTTTTGCATGATATAGTAAAATATTTATGTAACGACCCGGCCGATCGTTTTGAGAGTAATAGTCCCGATCCCCTATTTACTATTTTTCTCGTATCTTTTTCTGCTTATATGACTTGTGGGAGGTTTTGTTCGTGATTTCGAAGTGTTTTGGGACACTTAGTCCCTAAAACGAAAGCTTAAGTCTTAGGATTTTGTTCATAGTTAGAAATGTGTGAAGACGACTTCGTAATGGAGTTTCGTTGGTTCCGTTAGTTTCGTTGGGTGATTTTGGACTGAAGGGCGTGTCCTGTTTGTGTTTTGGAGGTCTGTACCTGATTTAAGCTTGAATTGGCGAAAGTCGAATTTTTGGAGATTTTGACCGGTAGAAGATTTTTTTTATATCGGGGTCAGATTCAAGTTCCGGAAGTTAGAGTAGGTCCGTAATGTCAATTATGACTTGTGCGCAAAATTTGAGGTCAATCGGACGTGATTTAATAGGTTTTGGCATCGGTTGTAGAAATTTAAAGTTTCAAGTTCATTAAGTTTGAATCAGAGGGTGATTCGTATTTTTAGCATTGTTTGATTTGATTTTAGGGCTCGACTAAGTTCGTATGGTGTTTTAGGACTTGTTGGTATGTTTGATTGAGGTCCCGGGGGCCTCGGGTGAGTTTTAGATGCTTAACGGATCGAAAATTGGACTGTGTGTTTTCTGAAGTTTCTGGTTTCTGGTGTTTTCGCACCTGCGGTGGGGAGACCGCAGGTGCGGTCACGCACGTGCGAGAGGCCAAGCGCAGAAGCGAGATTTAGGAGATGGACAGGGGTCGCAGGGGTGAGGAAATTTCCGCATTTGCGAGCCCGCAGATGCAGAGAGTGAGCTAGAAGGGGAGATCACAGAAGCGGACCACTGTCTGCAGGTACGACCATCTGATCGTAGAAGCGGTCCCAGTCATCTTAATCCATTTCCGCACCTGCGATGGAAATTTTGCAGGTGCGAGATCGCTTGGGTAGAAAATAGGAAGTTCGAGGGTTTTATTCCATTTCCAATTTTGGGACTTTGAGAGCTCGGATTGGGCGATTATTTAAGAGATTTTCAGAGAAAGCTTTTGGGTAACGATTCTTAACTCCTTTATGGTTATATTTCACTAATCTATGGTTCATTTCATCATTTAATTTCGGATTTAGGTTTAAAAATTGGGAAAAATGGGAAGAAGTTCTTCAACCAAGATGTTTGGGTTTTGATTGAGATTTTGACATCGGATTTAGTTAATTTTGGTACGAGTGAACTCATGAGTGAATGTGTGTTCATAATTTATGACTTTTACCCGATTCCGAGACGTGGGTCCGGGAAGACATTTTGGGGCGATTTTTCTAATTTCTTGATTTAGTTTTGATTTCATTAATTAGATTAATTTCTTATAGTTGTATTTATGGTATGTAATTAATTTTGGCTAGATTTGGGCCATTCGGAGTCGGATATTCATGGAAAAGGCATTGTTACCGATTGATTGAGCTTGGTTCGAGGTAAGTGGCTTGTCTAACCTTGTGTGGGGAAATTCTCTTAGGTTTTTGGTGCTGTTGTGATATGTGAGCGCCGTGTACGTGAGGTGACGAGTACGTACACGGGCTACTTGTTGTAAAACCCGATTTATTTTACAGAGTAGCAACATGCTTTTCCTTTAATTTGAGTTATACTGTTTAAATGAGTATTAGTCTGTTTTCATTCTTAATTGAGTTGTTCCAATATGTGTAGTTGTCCTGTTTAGTCTAATATCGTATGTCTACGTGCTTTAACTTCTCATTTGAACTCTATAAAACATGCCTAGTTGATTTCTTGCTTTTCATTTGTTCTTTATCAGTATAACTGTAGAAATTTTGCTGTTAATTATTGTATTTATCGGTTTGACCTGTGTGTTTACTTTTGAGACTACGAGGCGGTTCCTCGATAGTTCTCCCTGCACATTTACTTATGAGACTACGAGGCGGTTTCTCGGGAGTTCTCCCTGCACATTTACTTTTGAAACTACGAGGCGGTTCCTCGGGAGTTCTCCCTGCATATTTACTTTTGAGACTACGAGGCAGTACCTCGAGAGTTCTCCCTGTATATTTACTTTGGGGACAACGAAACGGTATCTCGGGAGCGCCCATGTTGTTATATCATTGTGCGGTGTTGTTATTGCCTTGTGAATATTTGTTGTTATCTTCTCCATTTTACTTTATTTTTTATTTATAGCATCTGCCTTATTATTATATCCAGTAGGGCCCGGATCTGACCTCGTCACTACTCTACCGAGGTTAGGCTTGGCACTTACTGGGTACCATTGTGGTGTACTCATGCTATTATTCTGCACATGTTTTGTATACAGATCAAGGTACTTCTTATCAGCCCCGCTACTAGATGAGAGTGCTTGCTGTTGTACGGAGATTTCAAGGTATATCTATCGTGTCCGCAGACCTCGGAGGCCCCCTCTTTTCTCTCCTATGTCATCTACTTTCCGTATTTCTTTTATTAGACTCTGGTGTATAGAGATTCTAATTTTCTTCTGTAGCTTGTGACTTATGATGTTTCGGGTTTTGGGAAGACTGTGTATTTATAGAATATTGGTTATTGTACATGCCGAGCGACATTGTTACTAGTTACTCAGTTATCCACTGATGTTAGTTGCCAAGTTTTGCTTTTGTTTTGTTATTTTTCGCAATTTGTTAGACTTACCTAGTCGTAGAAACTAGGTGCCGTCACAACGTTATATAGAGAGAGTTTGGGTCGTGACAATTTATCTCCAACTTAGGTGGAAGAAATGAGATTAGAATACTAATATTTGAACTGATCAACTTGTAATTGTCATTCTATAGTGCAATACAATACAAGGACTGTCCTACTTTGACGGCTCATGGATAATATATTAAAAGCCCCTTGGTTGAATATAATTGTGTAATTGTAGGGAATTACATGTACAGATTTGAGGTGTCTCGTTACTCTGACAGACTACGAGCTATGCTAATCATCAGTGGCGGATTCAGGATTTTATGCAACCGGATTCAATCGAAAACAACTATAACTAATATAAGCTTATTTAATTTAACAAATATTTGCTTATTTTATTTAGTTCTAACAAATTTTTGCTTATTTTAATTTAAAAAATTTAAATTTAGCTTATTTAAAATTTTGTTATACTTTAACCAAAAAATAATATTTGACCAATCAAAAAATTATTAACTCTAAGAAATTTGAGATTATAAAATATTTTCTAGTTTTATAAGTAACAAATTATTAGTTATAAAAGAAGGCAATAAGAAAAGAGTTACAAAATAAACTAAATCAATACCAAAATTATAAATAAATAAGAGAGCTTATACAGTAGTGTAATTAATATTTAATTAAAAAGCAATGAAAAAGTTTCAACATAAATTAAATTAAATTAACAAATAATATATAATTTCAACAAATATACTTGCAAGGCTTAGCAAATTTTATGAAGGAGAGCTAAAATTACCTTTTGAAGTAAAGTAAACTTCAGTATAAGTTTTATTTGAGTTTAAATAAAGAAAACAAACTTATCTACTGCACTCGTCAGTCTTGTTCTGAAGCTCATCATGTGTGTACATGGACGTTTGCCCTCAGACGAAGTTCCAACTGCAGTTGGCGAGAGCTCAACAGAGTCATTCAATGCCAGCGGCATTGGCTGTAAAGTTTTTTCTTTATGGAGTTTACCATAAAGAAAATTCAGAAATCAGCAGATTTGTACATTCCTTTCCTGAACAACACACTTTTGACCTCTAGATCATTCTGGTAACGAGGGGAGGGTATTTGTTCTCTGTAGAACTAGTTCATTGTTAGAATTCTTCCTCAGTTATCACTGGCCCTGGTGCTTATGTAATGCTTCTAAATGTATGGAATATTACCTGCATTTTGTCTTGGTAGTTCAGGTCATTGTCATTGTCATTGTTTCTTTCCTCAGTACATGCGTATTTGTTATTTCTTGGCCACAGGTGAAGTCAAAGATAATTGAACTGTCCAATTGGAAGCAACAGTAATCTAGATTCTGATTGGGTAAGCCTTTTCTTACTTGCATGTACTCTAGAACAGTGATTCATGTTAATGAACTGAATTCTTTAGGAGTCTTATCTTTTTCGTCCATTCTTATATTCTAAAAGAACGTTATTCCTAATTAAAATCTTAACTTCTAGCTTATTCAATTTTTTTTTATGCTCCAACCATAAGCTTCTTTCTGCTGTCTGCATTCCGCTTTCTCCTCGAAAAGTAAAAAGATGCATATTCTTTTAATATTGTAGGGCAAGAAACGGATCGAAGTTCCTGTTTCATGTTTCTAGTATATTAACTCCCAATGGAAACTCTTAATATGGTAATGCAGAATTACATAAAATATCATTATAATATGTCGTGGTGCTGCTGACAATTGGAATGTGTATTTGAAGTATGTACTCTGCTCGTCCGTTTGTAGATTGATGCAGATATGCCGCAGATTTTTTAATCACGCAGCTGATATTGATTGTTGCTGAGTTAATGACTTAATTCCATTTATAACCTCAATAAAATTGAATGAGATTGTATGTGGGACCAAAAGTGGTTTGGCATATAAAGTTTGCCTTTTAGTTGTGGTTATAAATAAAGATGTACTAAATCTTTATATGGTTTCAGAAGCAGTTGTATCCTAGTCCTTAATATATGGCCTTTCAATTGGTGTTAGGAAAAAACAAGATATTTAGTGTTGTTGACCAGATTTCAGTTGCTTGAGACTGTTAATAGCTTGTTTGGATGGTTGTTAAATAACGTTTCATAATATATCGTATTGTATTGTTTTGGTGAATACAATGTTTGGATAGATTGTATTATTTTCCGTTGTTTCATGATATCACACACCAATAATATGAAAAATAAACTTACAACATTACAAAGAAAAAATAAAGTACGAGGTAGAATTATTATATAAAATACGGTAAAGGATAAAATATAATTATTTAATAATAAGGAAGGGCAAGATGAGAGGGAAAATTAAGGTAACGACGCGATCACACTAAACCGGTTGTTACATAAAATGACACTTTTTTATTATTTCATAACAACGGATTAAACGATACGATACAATAAAATTTAAGTAACAATTAAAACATTGTATTTAAAGTAACAATACGATGCAATACATCAACCATCCAAACAAGTCGTAAAGCATCTAATGTTTATTGTACTGTTTGTTTATGCCGAGTTAATTACTTCTGGAAAATTCTGAGTTGCCCCAGAAAAATTAGTTCATGTGAGCCTATGCACAATTAGAAGCATTTTGAACTACCATTTCATTTATTTCGTCCATTTCTCCTTTTTCTACTATAGATAAACGGTATAATATCATAGGAGAAGAGTGCCTATGTTCTCATCCTTAGTGCTTCATGTGGGTAAGAAGCAATCTTGGTTTATAAAGTTATTATTAACTTATTTACTGAAATAACACACATGAACAAAGAGGGGCATAAATAAGATCATGAGTAGGGTTGAAATCTCAGTAATTGATAAAAAATTGTTTGGGATAAAAAATTGTTTGGGATAAGAGGGTTAAAATTCATTAAAGCATTGGTACTATCATTGGATATCAAGTACTAACTTTATATATATATCTATTTTAAAAGGACAACCAACAAAAACCATAATGTATTTTGCATTATTTTCAGCTTATTGAAACAAATCCTTTCTTCCGGAGGTCAAAATAATCCTAAGCTTTAGATACTTAAGGTAATGTATATCAATGCAGAATAAACACTGGTCGAAACTAAAATGTAATAACCTATAAATTGGTTGACATATATGAGACGAGCAATGTTTACTTCAAAACTAGAAACAAAAACAAATTCTAGAGGATGGGTTTGAGAACGAGCATTGTGCAACTTGACAAAGTAAGGATCATGTCGTATCAAACTGTTCCAAGCTTTAGAAACACACCTAGATCGCACCAGAAACATCGCGGGAAGCCATGTTAATATCTCGAATATCAAATTGTAACCTCTTGGCTATTGAATTGTCACCAACTTTTTTTTTTTTTTTGGATCTTTTCATTTGTGGTGTTTGTTCCAATCTCTGTAAAATTATTTTTGTTGTGGCGATTTTTTTGTGAAGGCTTTATATAATCTCCACGAATATATCAAATTTCAGTTGTTTGAGAAATTATTATGATTCAATACAAATAGTGATTTACTAACTCATGCGTTTTTAATTTTAGTCATTTTTCCACCTTGTTTTTTCCTTCTAAATTGAACCAAATTAAAGTTAAAACTCTAAGAATTTATGCAATTTACGTCAATTTCTAACGTTTATAGTTTGTTGTCCTTTTCTTCTCTCACATTTTTCAACTGCAAAAAAAAAAAAAAAAAAAAAAAAACCAAAGCTAGAGGTCTTCCATTATCTCTTTATGTCTTGCTTGTTACTTTTTCTTTTATCGTATTTGCGCATTTCCTTAATAATTCATATTTCTATCTTTAGCAAAACCTAACAAAGACTTATATTTATTTCTTCATCATAATTAAGGATATTGATGTTACGCCCCAAACTCAGAGGCTTGTGTGACTAGCATCTAGCGCCCCCAACTAATACTGGGCGAGCCACTAGTCATAACCTCATCTAAGCCTCTCGAACTCCACCGACTCACCGAGCGCGACGTCCCAAATATTCTTGTTCATATATTAAAAATAAAATTTTCCTTGTTCATTTTAGCAAATCAAGAATAAATTATTTATTTTTATTTTTATTATTGATGAGTGATGACAGTCTGTAACGACCCGGTCTATCGTTTCGAGTATTACGACCCCGTTCCTCAATTTACTGCTCAATTTATGCCTTACAATTTATTTATGACTTATCGGGTTAGTTAGTTCGAGTACGGAAGGAATTCGGAATGAAATGAGACACTTAGTCTCATTATTGAAAATTTAAGTTAGTTGACCGAATGTGGACCTATATGTAAAAGACCTCGGATTTGAATTCCGATAATTCCAACAGATCTGTATGGTGATTTTGGACTTAGGAGCGTGTCAGAAAAATTATTTGGAGGTCTATAGTGAAATTAGGCTTGAAATGTCGAAAGTTGAAATTTTGGGAAGTTTGACTGGGTTGACTTTTTGATATCGGGGTCGGAATCCGATTCTGAAAATTTGAATGGCTTTGTTATGTAATTTATGACTTGTGTGCAAAATTTGAAGTCATTCCGGATTGATTTGATGTGTTTCGGCACAAGATATAGAATTTGAAAGTTCAAAGTTCATAAATCTTGATTTGAGGTGCGATTCGACGTTTTGATGTTATTTGATGTGATTTGAGGCCTCGAGTAGGTCCGTGTTATGTTATGGAACGTGTTGGTATATTTGGTTGAGGTTCTGAGGGGCTTGGGGGTGTATTTTTGGATCATTCGTTGAGAGATTAATAAAGTTAAGAAATTTGGGAGTTTGGCCATGGTCAATATCGGGTCAAGACGACCTCTTTTCAGTATTTTGAGTGCGCGACCAGGTCCGTAGCATATTTTATGATTGAAATTCGTATATGGTTTGTGTCCGGAAGGTTCCGAATGAGTTTCGGGGTGAGTTTTGAGTGAGTCCGGGCATTTCGACACTCTAATATTGTTCCGACACTTTTGGGGGTACATACCGCACATTTTTGGGTGCTGAGGCGAAGGAGGGGCGCGGACCGCACATAATAGTACGGACCGCAGCAGAATTTCGTTGGCGCGCTTGGAATTTCGCGGACTGCACAATTCTGTGAGCGGCCACGCTCCAGGGAGTTCTGCAGATTCGCTGGTCCGATTTCTGAAGCCTATATCTTTTGATCTATTGTACAGAACGTTTTGGCCAAAATACTAAAGCCTGGTAGTGCAGCCACCAGTTTTTCGCGACCGCAGGACCTATGAGGCGCAACTGCGCTCAAATTTTCGCGGACCGCGAAGTGGGAGATCAGAGGTGCACTATATAAATAGGGTTTAAGGTATTATTTCACATTTTGGATCTAGGAAGCTCGGTTTGTGGCGATTTTTCGTGGGTTTTTCAAAAAATTCATCGGGGTAAGTGATTCTAACTTGAATTTGGTAATATACATGAATATATCAATGATTTCATCATGTGATTATTACTTTGAGGTGGAAATTTGGAAAAATTGTATAAATTTCATAAAAATAAATTTTTGAGATTTGAACAATGATTCGGAGTCGGATTTGAGTGAAATTAGTATGGTTGAATTCGTAATTGAATGGGTTGTCGGACTTTGTGAGTTTCGTCAGATTTCAAGATGTGGGCCCCACAGGTAATTTTTGGGGCGTAATTTCAGATTTTGTGAAAAATATTAGTATTTTGATATGGAATTAATTCCTATAAATTTTGTGGGCTGAATCAAATTAAGTGTGACTAGATTCGAGCCCTTCGGAAGTTAATACACGCATAATGGGATTTCTGGAGCACTGTTTAGCTTGCTCGGCATTGGATTTGGCTTGTTCGAGGTAAGTAACTCTTCTAGTCTTAGAGCTAAGGGTATGAACTCTGAATATATGTATTTCGTGAATTGTTGGGAGGTGACGCACATGCTAGGTGACAGGCGTGCACTATAGAAATTGCGACATAATTATTTATGTGGAATTTTGTAGTTGAATAATCTTGGCATTTTCCATGCGGTTTATGATTTAAAGAAATTGAGCTGAACAGCATATTAAAAATCATGTTAAGGCTATGTGCAAGTATTATTTGGACCCACAGAGGTCATATTCTTGTGATTTATTTGTTTATATTGAAAATTCATACGCAGTCATATTCATTTCATTGCATATCATATCTCATTCTCTATTGTTATTTATTGATGCATGATATCATCATTTTTGGGCTATTCTCATAACATTGTGAGCCCATGAGAAAGAGACTGGAGAGATTGATGACTGAGGGAGGCTGAGGGCCTGATTGTGAGGATATTTTTGGGATCGGGTTGCACGCCACAGCAGGCCATGTTGGCTTTATATATATTATTACTATTATATGGATCGGGGCTGCCCACCTGCAGCAGGCTTTATTAGCTTATTATGGCACGTAAGTTATCCGTGCAGATTCTGATATGATATTATAGCCCACGATTTGTCCGTGCAGCACGTGAGTTGTCTGTGCAGATTATAGCGCTTGGGCTGAAGGAGCCCCTCCGGAGTCTGTACACACCCCAGTGAGAGCAGGTACCTACTGAGTACGAGTGTCGAGTGCCGAGTGATGAGTGACTGGGAGGCATGAGTGATTGTGAGGTATGCCCGAGGGGCTGTTTACGAGTGATTGTGAGGTAAGCCCGAGAGGTTGTATACGAGTGATTGTGAGGTCTGCCCGAGGGGCTGTTTATGATTTTATCACTGAGTTGCATAGCATTGGCATGTACACATGACATACACGCATAGAGATGTATTTTTCTCATGCTATACAACATCACATCATTCATGATTTCTCACACATTTTGACAAATGGGCATAGTGATGCAATTTTTTTACACGGGTTATCCGGAAGGAAATGAAATATCTTATTTATTATTGAAAAGATTTTGGGAGAAATTTATTGTTTTCAAACTATTCATATTTTTGGCAACTTCGGCAAAATATTTGGGTTTTCACTAATGTATTTGAAGGAAGAACTATTATTCTTGAAATCATGATTTGACTGAGCATTTTATCTCTGAGTTACTTCTGGTATTGTTTGCTTTATGTTTTTATGGACTGTTGTGGATTAGTGGTTTCGAACCCGACCTTGGAAGAAGCTCGTCACTACTTTCAACCTAAGGCTAGGTTTGTTACTTACTCAGTACATGTGGTCAGTTGTACTGATGCTATACTTCTGCACATTGCGTGCATATGTTGGTTGTTGTTGTTGTTGTGCTCGATGGTTGCAGGATTTGAAGATGTACCTGCGTTCCTGTTGTAGCTGTCTCTTATTCATGGTAGCCTTAGATTTATAAAAGCTATGTTTATGTACTATTCAAACAAACTATGTATTTATTTCATTTCCGCTTTGTATACTCTATTCTTAGAAGCTCATGATTGTACTACCAGTTCTTGGGGATTGTATAAGATTAAGACCTTTATTTTACTTAAATTGTTATAATAATTATTATTGGAATTGGATGGTTAGTAATTGGCTTACCTAACGGGTTGGGTTAGGTGCCATTACGACTAGTTGGATTTTGGGTCGTGACACAGTCCATGTTTTATCTGAGTGAAAATATTTTTTCTCCTCCACTCACTACTAAAAAACTGGCTAATTTCGTCCAGGAAAACCGACCGAAATCGGTCGGAAATTGAGAAAAAGCGATCGATTTCCGACCGCTTTTAATTAGTCGGAAACATGATGGTCGCTAAGGTGTTTCGACCGAAATCGATCAAAAATTTCAATGCGTTGACTGACAGTCAAACTACATTTACCGACCGAAATCAGTCATTATTAATTAGTTTTTTTTTAATTTTCAAAATACCGACCGAAATCGGTCGGAATTAATTAATTTTTTTTAATTTATTTTTCAGATACCGACCGAAATCGGTCAGAATTATAAATATATAATAATTATAGAAATCTTCCATATATATATGTTTTTGTATCACATGTATACTCCTCAGCTCGAGATATCATAGCACCACAATATTATATCTTATTACTATATTATTAATTAGTACTAGTATATATTATCATTATTATTTTATTGAATTCTAATTCTAAATATAGAATATTAAATCTTATTACTTAGAACTAACTACAACCCTTCCTATATTTGCTTATTTTTTATTAGTCCACAATTGTTGGACTCTATGCATCAAAGCTCAACTTATAAGATGGAAAAGCTCACATCTTTCAGCCGATGTGGGACAAGAGTATTTCCCAATTTCCGACCGAAATTGGTCTGAATTTTTGAAAATTTTTAATGAAAAATTATTTTTCCATTTCAGCCGATGTGGGACAAGAACATAATTTCACATTCCGACAGAAATCGGTCGGAATTTTTGAAAACTTTTAATAAAAAATTATTTTCCCATGGAAAAACCCACTACTTCTCTTCCCATGGAATATTTATTTACTAATCTATCCATTTTATTATTTGTTGTTTCTTTCTTTTTTATAAAAAAAAGAGTGCATTAAATAAGGATTCCATAAATCAATAAAAAATTATTTCAAGTGAATAAAATTATGATTACATTTTAATGTAAAAATATGCTTAGTTATTGTTTCTAAAATTTCATTTATAATCCTTAAATAACACATTAATTATTTTATATAAAAAAATATATTAACTAACCAGAATTAAATATATCGTACATTGGTTAAGTAATTGGTATATAAGCTATAAGCTATATTCAATATATATCACATGGCAGCAACTTTACCAGTTACACCAAGGCTCCCCTTCAAAACTATTATCTTTTAATTGTACTATTTTTCTTAACACTTTAAATTCATAAAATAAATCTAAACCATCAATATCAGATTGATTATTATGCTCTAAGGAACACTCAAGATTAAAGCAGTATTTTTTCCAAATTTTCATTATCTGGTGATCTCAGGTTTTTGCGCTAAATAGAAAACAAAAAATATATTCACATGCTTCGAATTGTTCAAATCTATTTTGAAGTGAAAAAATAGTCTTGTTTACTATGTATAAATAGTAATTAACTCTGAAGGACTCTTCAAGAGATTTCAATATCAATAACGTCAAATTAGTTTTTTCTATTTATCACACGTTACTTACAAAGTTCGGGTTTGGTTTCATTTCAGATGCAATTTTCTTGGTAGAAATCATACCAGTTGTAAATCCTTTTACTGCTTAAGCTTTTAAGACATAAGTTTTAAATTTTTTTTTTCTTAAACTCCGTGATGAGTCAAACAATCTAATCTAAATTGAAATGTGGGGCCTAAAGCAGTTGATTTACCTGCTTTAGGGTAGAGCCGCCCCTGGGGGTAAGGTCTGCGTACACACTACCCTCCCCAGAACCCAGTACTAGGATTTCAGTAGGTCGTTGTTGTTGTTGTTGTTGTTGTTGTTGTTGTTGTTGTTGTTATATATTCGATATATATATATATATATATCTTAAGATGTACATATAGTATATTCGATAGGCTATATTCGATATATATCTTAAGATGTATATATAGTAATATATATATATATATATCTTAAGATGTATATATAGTAATATATAATATATAGTATATATATATATATCTTAAGATGTATATATAGTATATAGTATAGTATAGCATATATACTAAGTGTATAGTATATAAGCTATATTCGATATATATATATATATATATATATGAGCTATATATATATATATATATATATATATGAGCTATATATATCGAATATAAGCTACATTCGATATTAAATATTGAATATTAAAATTGGATCTTAAATCAATTAAATATTATGTACATATATATATATATATATATCAATTAAGTATTAAATATTATTTATTTAAAAGCTATTTATATAAAGGTTGAAAAAAACCGACCGACTTCGGTCGGTAATATTATTAAAATTATATTTTATTATTTAAAATTATTTTTCCGACCGAACTCGGTCGGAAATATTTAATTATAACTTATTCCTGTTGGTATATATAATTTTTGTTATATTAAAAAATAATTACCTAGGGCGGGAAATCATAATTTCAAATATTCCGACCGATTTCGGTCGGTTTTTTTTCCGACTGACTTCGGTCGGTATTCTTTGGACGAATTTTGCCAGTTTTCTAATAGTGACTACATATTCCTAGTTTTTTTTGGGTGAAGAAAATAGGTAGCCAACTCTAATATTGTTTTGCGGCTAAAACGAATCCAACTCAACTAACTCAAATATATTGAAAACTTGCGGCTAAAATCCTAGTAGGAATCCAACTCAAATATATATGGAAAACTTGGGCTAAAATCCAGTCAGCACTTGATGGCCGGCCGGTTACCAAGTTATTTATAACCAAATAGTACTAGGGTTAATTTCTCAACTTTGTTATGAGTGTAGAGAACAAAGAGACGCATAGCGTAGCGTAACGTGAGGCTTCTCATATAGCACAAACATGGAAGGAACCCTCAGTGAAGTAACAATTACTACCACCAAAAAGCGGCGGATGGAGGAGAAGCGTGGATTTGCAAGGGACATGATATTCGAGGTATTAACATGGCTTCCGGCGAAATCTCTGATGCGATTCAGGTGTGTTTCTAAAGCTTGGAACAGTTTCATACGACATGATCCCCACTTTGTCAAGTTGCACAATGCTCGTTCTCAAACCCGTCCTCTTGCCAGCCGCCTCTTATTTGAAATAGGAACACGCCATCGTGAAGTTGTAGAAAGCACTTCCAATTTCCCAACACAACTTGAAGGATTCTCTTTACAGCTCGCACGTCCTCGTCATTATTTCGACTTTAATGAAATTACTATTTGCTCAAATCATTGCAATGGCCTTGTTTGTTTCTATAACCGTAAAGATACTCAAAGTTACTTGTATAATGTCACCACCGGTGAGATAAAAGCTTTACCATCTTCTCTGAGGCTTCCGAAAGGATCTGGTCCTACGTTGTTTCTGGGATTTGATCAGGCCACGGAAAGATACAAATTGCTTCATGTTATTTTCTACACGAAAAAACCAAGGATCAAGATTCTAACTCTAGGAACCACCTCATGGAGAATAATCCGCGGAGATCAGTATCCCGTTTCATGTTGTTTTCATACATGTATCTTTCTCAATGGGGTAGTTTATTGGATTGAGTATCACAGGCCTGTTATCTACTTCAACTTCACAGAAGAGAAGTTTGTAACTCTTTCGTTGCCACAAAGGAGTAGTTGGAATACACTGAATAAAATGCAAACTGCACTTTGGGGAAAGTTGTCTATCTACTGTCGCTTCCAACATGAAAGGTGCAATTTGGTATATGATGAGGTCAACAAAATTTTTGTGAAATCTAACTCTACCTCCGACTTGGAGAACGAGAAGGTTGCCTTGCTTGCACCAAAAAACGTTGGTGAGAAAATTACAGAGTGTGGAAACATAGTTTTAGCAACAGGGAGTGTTAATAGCGCCTCAACTTCGTTGGTATTCCCTGATCGTTTCAGGTTAGATAATGTTAGCAGTTTTGTTGAGAATATTATCCCATTAACGTTTATTGAGGTTTAGTTTTTTTTAAAAAATTATATTTATTTATTGAGGTTTAGTTTTATGAGAATTTGTTTTAGTTTCTAAACATTGCTCGTCTCATATACGTCAACCAATTTATGGGTTATTACATTTTAGTTTCCACCCGTGTTTATTCTGCATTGATATACATTAGATTAAGTATCACAATAGTTTGTTTTATTTGCACAGCTACAACCCAACAATATAGGAGGATCAGGCTCCAGTTTTCTATTTCTATTAAGTAAATTATTGAAAGATGTTTTGATTATGTTTCATGTGTCCATATATTTCATATTTCACACATCTGTTCTAGTATTCTAAGGTCTTGCCAAAGGGCAATGCAGAACAAGTGTGTTGTTTTAGTCTCAAAATTTTCCATACATTATGCACCTATTGATGAATATCAATCCCTTTCCTGAAAGAAAACACTAATGAAGTAGCAAAGTGCAAAATAATCTTTAGATCTAGGAAAATTATAATCCATTGAATGCAATGAATCACATAACCACTGCAATTTAAGATCAGGGGCATTCACTTGTAAAATCTTTTCATTCTTTACTAAAGAAAATCCTTGTCTAACCCAAAATGAGCTTTTCAATTTATAGTACAACACAGGCAATGTTATTCGGGTATCTATATTGCAATGGTGCACTTTAAAACAAACTGACTTTGCCTGCCTCATTTTGGTCACCATTTAATAACAGCTCTTGAATGTCTATAAACCAATATACAGTATCATATTCATAATTGGAACATTTGTAGGAAAACAAAGAAACTAAAGGAAATAAAACAATAGAACTCTTACCTGAAATCCAGCTTCTTTCACTACAACACCAACAACAATAACGGGGTAGAGAGACTGTTTCCGATAGACCATCGGCTCCCTCCCTCCAAGAATTCCCCACCTTGATCTTGGGGTGACTCGAACTCACAACTTCTTGATTGGAAGTGAATGGTGCTTACCACTAGAACAACTCACTCTTGTGTACCACTAGAAATCCAGCTTCTTTGACTGCCTTATGAAAATAGAATTTCAGAAGTGGAACTAATGTCGGAGCAGCCTTTTCACGCATTAACATCACTTGTTTAACTCAACATTAAGCAAAAGGTTTCACTCAATAACATATGAAATATGAAAAAAAATTAAAATACCAACCTGGCAAATTTATGGGTAGAACCCTTCCTTCAACTCATCAGCATAGCAGCACAACATATAAAAAGTTGTATCCTTCTCCTCTACCTTTTTATGACTATTCTTTTATCCCCTAAGTTATACTCTTTCTGTTCTAGTTTATGTGAACTTATTTTCTTTTTGGTCCGTTTCAAAAAAAAATTACCACTTTCTAAATTTGTAAATAATTTAGCTTAAACTTACAATTCTACCCTTAACGAGAAGTTTTTATAACCACACAAATATTCTGGCCCTTTTTTGATTTGTTTAGGACCACAAATTCCAAAAGTCTTCATTGTTTTCTTAAACTCCATGCCCAGTTAAACAAGTTCACATAAATTGGAACGGAGGGTGTAGTTAAATTAAAAAATAAATAGATCAGGTCATAGACATTGAAGACATGTCCTCAAGATCGTTTCATATGAAAACTAATGAATGTAATAGAGAACTATAGTGTTTGCTATATTCGATCAACTTGATACAGAAGTAGGTAGCTTTTGATCTCCTCAAAGGTTCTTTCATATGAAAATTAATGAATATAGGAAAAGCTTTTAAATAAATTCTATCAGAGAACATCAATTGCTAACGCAAAAGATGTATGCCCCATCTTAGTTTTGTACTAACCTTTGAAACTATACTAAACAGGGAAATATGCATATATCATATTTAGTAGTAAGGGTGTACAAATGAAACAGATAAACCGTATCAACCCGATAATTCGAGTCAAATCGAGAAAACAAATCCGACTATGGTTTGGTTTGATTTGGTTTGGTGTTGAAAAAATAAATCCGACCTTATTTGGTTTGGTTTGGTTTTAACTAAAAAAGGTCAAACCGAAACCAAACCAACCCAACATTATATGTATAGAAATTTTAAATATATTTAATACATAAAAATATTTATGGTAGTGTAGTTTATAAAAATATTCAGGTTCTGCACAAAAAGTGCAGCAAGTGTAGCATGAGTACGTAGACAATGTGTACCCAGTAAGTATCAAGCCTAATCTCGAAGAGGTAGAGACGAGATGGTCGACTTTGACACTCACTAAGGGTCAATAATATTAAATAAAATAAAAATAAAAATATTTAAATCGACATGGTTCACAGAGTTAAAATTAATTTTATTTACGGCCGTTTTATTTAACCAGCAGAAATAATTAAATTCCTTCAGATGCAACAATTTCCAATCTATTAATTAAATTCACAAGATGCAATTAAAATATCAAGGTATCGTGTAATTATTATTATTATTAAGCACGATTTCTACCGAGGTCGTACGGCCTGATCCAGAGTATCGTGTACACTGCCGAGGGACGTGCGACGCGATCCATAGATGCATTTATACTACCGAGGCGTTCGGCCCGCTCCACAAGAAAGGAGGACATTTTCTTACGTATCTCCGGAATAAGAGTATATTTATTATAAGATTAATTCGAGAGGATGAGCAATTATTTTAATAATTAATTAATTTAAACAGAAAATTAAGTATATAAGATTTCCATCTTTTTACTATCTTTCCCTAACAATTCACAATATATATTACAAATAATTTAATTAAATAAAGAATACAATTTACACACATAATTCATGATTTGAGTCCTAAACTACCCGGACTTTAGCATAAGTATTAGCTACGTACGGACTCTCGTCACCTCGTGCGTACGTAGCCCCCACACTTAGCAACAATTATTAATTTAATCACCTATGGGGTAATTTTCCCTCACAAGATTAGATAAGAGACTTATCTCAACTTGCTCCAATTTAAATCACTAGTAGGCCTTTTTTCCTCGATTATCCAACTCTGTATGGCTCGAATCTAGCCAAAATAATTCGATACAATCACTAAAAATTATAGGAATCAATTTCATAAGAAAATACTATATTTTTCAATAAAAATCCAAAATTAACTCAAAAATTATCCATGGAGCCCACGTCTCGGAATCCGGTGAAAGTTATGAAATATGAACGCCCACTCAACCACGAGTCTACCCATACAAAAATTAATAAATTCCGATAACAATTCAGCCCTCAAATCTATCCAAGAGGGTTTTTCAAACTTTTCCAACTTAATTCAACAATTAAATGATAAAAACAGTGATGAATTCGGGTAATTTAACTAATATTGAGTTAAGAACACTTACCCCGTTATTTTCTTTGAAAATCTCCCAAAACTGACCTCAATCCGAGCTCCAAATCGGTAAAAATAGAAAATGGGACGAAGTCCTATTTTCAGAACTTAAACTCTCTGCCCAGTGATTTCTTCTATGCGATCGCGAACTTCCTCACGCGATCGCATAGCACAAATTCTTACTGCCCAAAAATAAACCTACGCGATCGCGGAAATGTCCACGCGATTGCGAAGTTCAAACTTACAGGCCTACGCGATCGCAAACCAATTCACGCGATCGTGAAGCACAAAAATATCACTGCCTCAAACAAGCCTACGCGATCGCAAACGAACTTATGCGATCGCATATAAGAAAATCAGAAGAAAAATACCAGCAGCTATCAGGAATCTCCCAAAAGCCAAAAATGATCCGTTAGCCGTCTGAAACTCACCCGAGCCCCTCGGGGCCTCAACCAAATACACCAGCAAGTCCTAAAATATCATACGAACTTAGTCGAAACCTCAAATCACATCAAACAATGGTTAAATCATGAATCATACTCCAATTCAAGTTTAATGAAACTTAAAATTTTCAACTTCTAAATTTGGTGCCGAAACCTATCAAATCAAGTCCGATTGATCTCAAATTTTGCACACAAGTCATAAATGACATAACAGAGCTATAAATATTTTTGGAACTGGATTCCGACTCTAGTATCAAAAAGTCAACTCCCCGGTCAAACTTCCAAACTTAAATTCCTATTTTAGCGTAATTTAACTACGAACTTCCAAATAAAATTCTGAACACGCTCCTAAGTCCAAAATCACCATACGGAGCTATTGGAACCATTAGATCTCGATTCCGGACTCGTTTTCTCAAAATGTTGACCGAAGTCAAACTTAGCATTTTAAGGTCAATTTAAGGAACCAAGTGTTCCTATTTCAATCCGAACACTTTCAAATCCCGAACCAACTATCCCCGCAAGTCATAAATTAATAAAAGCACATACGGAGAGTTTTATTTAGGAGAATGGGGTTCTAAAAGCCAAATGACGGATTGGGTCATTACATTTAGGAAAACCTCTTTTGAATATTCTCTTAACTAAATTTAATCAAATTGAGCCATCTCGATGCTGGATTGGTAATTGTTATTATAAGCAAACTCGGCCAAAGGTAAGAAATGATCCCATTGCCCTTCAAAGTCAATCACACATGCCCTGAGCATATCCTCCAAAATCTGAATTGTCCGCTCTGACTGCCCGTCAGTATGCGAATGAAAGGATGTACTGAGCTCTACACGATTCCCCAATTCACTCAGTACTGCTCTCGAGAAATGTGAAGTAAACTTAGGGCATCTATCTGATATGATAGAAATTGGCACAACGTGCAACCGAACTATCTCCTGAATATAAATCTGGGCCAACCTCTCTGAAGTATACGTAGTCATAACGGGAATAAAGTGTGTCGACTTGGTCAACCTGTCAACAATCATCCAAACTGAATCAAACTTCCGCAAGGTCCACAGCAACCCAACTACAAAGTTTATAGTAATGCGTTCCCATTTCCACTCCGATATAGTCATCTGTTGAAGTAGGCCACCTGGCCTCTAGTGCTCATATTTAACTTCCTGGCAATTTAGACACCTAGTTACATACTCAACTATGTCCTTTTTCATTCGTCGCCACCAATAATATTGCCTCAGGTCATGATACATCTTCGTAGCACCTGGATGAATAGAATACCGAGAACTGTGTGCTTTCTCTAGGATTTTTTTCCTCAGTCCATCAACATCAGGAACACATAGACGATCCTGGAGTCGCAGAACACCATCCGCTCCAATAGTAACTTCCTTGGAATCACTCCATAGTATCGTTTCTCGAAGAACCATTAAGTGTGGATCATCATACTGGCGAGCCTTGATCTGCACAAATAGTAAAGACTAGGCTACAACACATGCAAGAACTCGTCTGGGCTCTGAAATATCCAGCCGCACAAGTCTGTTAGCCAAGGACTGAATATCCAAAGCTAATGGCCTCTCCTTTGCTGAAATGAAAGCCAAACTACCTATAATATCTTCAGCGTATGGTACCCCGATCTCAAGTCGATCTTAGAGAACACCCTAGTACCCTGCAACTGGTCGAATAGATCATCAATACGCGACAACATGTACTTGGTCTTAATAGTGACTTTGTTCAATTGATGATAATCAATACACATTCGCATCGTTCCGTCCTTATTCATCACAAATAATACCGGTGCACCCCAAGGCGATACACTCGGTCTGACAAACCCTTTGGCTAGTAACTCCTCAAGCTGTTCTTTTAATTCTTTCAATTCTTTCAGAGCCATGCGATACGGTGGGATAGATATAGGCTGGGTATCTAGATCAAAGTCAATACAGAAATCAATATCACGATCTGGTGGCATGCCTGGAAGATCTTAAGGAAATACATCGGAGAACTCCCGAACTACAGGCACATGATCAATAGTCGGAGTCTCTGCAGTAGTATCCCGAACATAGGCTAGATAAGCTAAACAACCCTTCTCCACCATGTGTTGAGCCTTCATAAAAGAAATAACCTGATTAAATGCACTAACAGACGAACCCTTCCACTCCAGCCTAAGCAATGCTGGAATAGCCAAGGTAACAGTCTTAGCATGACAATCTAGAATAGTATAATATGGAGATAAGCAGTCCATGCCCAGGATGATTTCAAAGTCGGTCATCTCAAGCAGTAGAAGATCTGCTCTAGTTTCATAACCACATAATGTAATAATACAGGACCGGTAGATCCGATTCACAACAACAGAATCGCCCACAAGAGTGGACACATAAACAGGAGTACTCAAAGACTAATGAGAAACACCTAGGAAATGAGTAAATAGAGATGACACATAGGAATATGTAGATCCTGGATCAAATAATACGGAGACATATTTGCCGCAAACAGATATAATACCTGTAATCACGGCATCTGAGGCCTCTGCATCTGGTCTGGCCGGAAAAGCATAGAACCGAGCTGGAGCGCCAACTGGTTGGCCTCCGCCTGGATGACCTCCGCCTATAGGATGACCCCTACCCACTTGTCCTCCACCTCTTGGTGGTCAAATGGCTGGTGGAGTAACTAGTGCGGTAATCATAGGTTGCTGACCCTGCTGCACTGGTCTATCCCGAAGCCTGGGGCAAAATCTCCGCATGTGACTGGGATCCCCACACTTGTAACAACTCTTAGGTGAGATGGGTTGCTGGCTAAGAATCTGGCCCTGGTGACCTGAATACTAGGGGTGTACATGGATCGGGTTGGTTCGGTTTTTATCAAAACCAAACCAACTATATCGATTTGGATTGGTTCGGTTTTGTCGGGGTTTTCGAATTTTTTGTTACTTAAATATTATTTCAATCTTACTTTGTTAAATATTTGATAAATAATATATATTTAGTAAAAATATAAAAAATTGCTAAACATATTATCGATTAAAATATTCTTATGAGAGAATTCTATTAGTAACACATAATAGTTATTTTTTTAGTCGTCTGGCAATAATTTTTCGTTGATGTACACTTTCAGGTTAACCGAATTTAGTAATTAAACATAAAAATCAGTATGATACATAAATATTAACAATCACTTCACATTCGAAAAAGATATAAGAATTTAATATATCTTAACATATGATATGAATATGGAAGAACAAAGAGATAAACGCATTTCAGTAACACTTGATAAGAAAGTGATCATACAACCCATTATTTAAGGTCAATAAATATGGAGCACTTCATATTCTATTAAAATTTATATCCCGCAAGAGAATCCCAAATATTTCTAGATATTTTTTAAAGAAAATTTTGTATAAAATCTTAAAAGTATATATAAAAATTATATATTTATATGTCGGGTTAGTTCGGATTTTTTTTACTCAATACCAAACTAAATCAAACCAAATCAAGTTGGGTTTTTTAATCGGTTTGGTTTGACTTTTCGGTTCGGTTTGTACACCCCTACTGAATACCCACTGGAAGAACCTTGAATAGCCGGTGGGCGATATAAACTCTCTCGCATAACACTGAAATAAGGTCGCACTGGAGGACCCCGATGAGGCGGTGATGCTGGATATGGGGGCCTACTGGACTGCCCTCTCACAAACTGACCTTTACCCCCAGACGGAGCACCTCTGAACTTTCCAGAATACCTAAACCACTTATCTCTCATAACCTGCTCTCGGCTACGCTGACGCACACCCCCAATCCTCCGCGCTATCTTCACGACTAGCTCATAAGAAGTACCTATCTCAACCTCTCGAGCCATAGTGGCCTGAATTCCCGTATGTAAACCCGCAACAAACCTCCGCACTCTCTCCGCCTCAGTAGGGAGTATCATAAGTGCATGGCGAGATAACTCAGATAACCTCGCCTCATAATCGGTCAGTGACATCTGACCTTGCTGGAGCTGCTCAAACTAAAACCGCAACTCTTCCCTGTGGGGGGTGGAATATACCTATCCAGGAAGATACGAGTGAACCTGTTCCAAGTCATGGGAGGAGAATATGCTGGTCTGCCAAGAAGATAAGACTTCCACCATCTACGGGCTCTGCCCTTTAGCTGAAAAGTAGCAAAGTCTACCCCATGAGACTCCAATATCCTCATGTTGTGCAGTCCGTCCCTTCACCGATCAATGAAGTCATGGGGATCCTCATGCCACTCACCCTCAAAGACAGGAGGATGTAGTCTAGTCCATTTGTCCAATAGGTTTTACGGATCAGCGGCTGCAGCTAGCCTGGGCTCAGGTGTAGCTGCTGCCACTGGCTGGGCTCCACCCATGGGTAGTGCACCCTGAGTCTGATATACAGCAGTTGCCTGCCCATGAGCCTGTGCGGTCGGAGTCTGGGATCCCCCGCCCACCTGAGATGTGGCTGGGTCTGCCGAAAATAAATCGGCCTGGGTCATAGTGTCCATGAACCGCAACATACGACCCATGACATTCTGGAATCCCGATGCAGATGTGAAATCCACCGGAGCTGGCTCTGCCACAGACACCTCACCTTGTTCCTCAATAATGGGATTCTCTGCTGGACCCACTGGCGACATAACTGGAACAGTCGTGGGACGTCCTCGTCCTCTACCACGGACCGGAGCCCTCCCTCGGCCTCTAACAGCAGGGTGAGTAGCTCTTCCCTGGTGTGGAACCTCATTAGAGCGCGTTCTCACCATCTGTGAGAGAGTAAGAGAAATATATTTAGTACTACATGAATTACACGGTGGAAAATGAAGAAAGGTAGTTTCCTAACACCCTATAGCCTCTCGAAGATAAGTACAAACGTCTCCGTATTGATCCACAAGACTCTATTAGGCCCGCTCATAACTTGTGGGGCCTATGTGAACCTAGTGCTCTAATACCATGTTGTCACGACCCAATTTCTCCTAAAGGTCGTGATGGCGCCCAACACTACAGCTAGGCAAGCCAACTAGTAATTTAAATACATATTCAATTCTTTTAAAATTATCCGAGTAATTAAACTATTCTTACTTGCAAGAATTTAGACAATATGAAAAGATTTAGTAAATTAAAATAATCAAGAACATAATTAAATCCAAACATTCTACTAGTGCGTGTGCCAAGACCTGGTGACACAAGTGTATGCGCATCTAGTAGATTTTACAAAATTATAAATACTCTTTGAAAGGAAATAGACAGAATAAAATTCCCCAAAAAGGCACCAGTTGCTGCAGAACGGCTCAGAAAGCAGCTCACTACTAAGCCTCTGGATAACGCGGGTGCGCGCCGATAGGTCCAACGATAGCACCTGTCGATAGGTCCTGCACAAAAAGTGCAGCAAGTGTAGCATGAGTACGTAGACCATGTGTACCTAGTAAGTATCAAGCCTAATCTCGAAGAGATAGAGACGAGATGGTCGATTTTGACACTCACTAAGGGTCAATAATAATAAATAAAATAGAAATAGAAATATTTAAATCGACATGGTTCACAGAGTTAACAATAATTTTATTTACGGCCGTTTTATTTAACCAGCAGAAATAATTAAATTCCTTCAGATGCAACAATTTCCAATCTATTAATTAAATTCACAAAATGCAATTAAAATATCAAGGTATCGTGTAATTATTATTATTATTAGGCACGATTTCTATCGAGGTCGTACGACCCGATCCAGAGTATCGTGTACACTGCCGCGGGACGTGCGACGCGATCCATAGATGCATTTATACTACCGAGGCGTTCGGCGCGCTCCTCAAGAAAGGAGGATATTTTCTTATGTATCTCCGAAATGAGAGTATATTTATTATAAGATTAATTCGAGAGGATGAGCAATTTTTTTAACAATTAATTAATTTAAACAGAAAATTAAGTATATAAGATTTCCATCTTTTACTATCTTTCCCTAACAATTCACAATATATATTACAAATAATTTAATTAAATAAAGAATACAATTTACACACGTAATTCATGATTTGAGTCCTAAACTACCCGGACTTTAGCATAAATAGCAGTTACGTACGGACTCTCGTCACCTCGTGCGTACGTAGCCCCCACACTTAGCAACAATTATTAATTTAATCACATATGGGGTAATTTCCCCTCACAAGATTAGACAAGAGACTTATCTCAACTTGCTCCAATTTAAATCACTAGTAGGCCTTTTTCCCTCGATTATCCAACTCTGTATGGCTCGAATCTAGCCAAAATAATTCGATACAATCACTAAAAATTATAGGAATCAATTTCATAAATAAATACTATATTTTTCAATCAAAATCCAAAATTAACTAAAACATTATCCGTGGGGGCCATGTCTCGGAATCCGGCAAAAGTTACGAAATATGAACGCCCACTCAACCACGAGTCTACCCATACAAAAATTACTAAATTTCGATAACAATTCAGGCCTCAAATCTATCCAAGAGGGTTTTTCAAACTTTTCCAACTTAATTCACCAATTAAATGATAAACCTACACGATCGCGGACATGTCCACGCGATTGCGAAGTTCAAACTTACAGGCCTACGCGATCGCAAACCAATTCACGCGATCGCGAAGTACAAAAATATCACTGCCTCAAATAAGCCTACACGATCGCGTAGAACAAAGTCATCTCTACCCAAATTACCCTACGCAATCGCAGACGAACTTATGCGATCGCATATAAGGAAATCAGAAGAAAAATACCAGCAGCTATCAGGAATCTCCCAAAGGCCAAAAATGATCCGTTAGCCGTCCAAAACTCACTCGAGCCCCTCGGGACCTCAACCAAATACACCAGCAAGTCCTAAAATATCATACGAACTTAGTCGAAACCTCAAATCACATCAAACAATGGTTAAATCATGAATCATACTCCAATTCAAGTTTAATGAAACTTAAAATTTTCAACTTTTAAATTTGGTGCCGAAACCTATCAAATCAAGTCCGATTGATCTCAAATTTTGCACACAAGTCATAAATGACATAACAGAGCTATAAATATTTTTGGAACTGGATTCCGACTCCAGTATCAAAAAGTCAACTCCCCGGTCAAACTTCCAAACTTAAATTCCTATTTTAGCGTAATTTAACTACGAACTTCCAAATAAAATTCTGAACACGCTCCTAAGTCCAAAATCACCATACGGAGCTATTGGAACCATTAGATCTCGATTCCGGACTCGTTTTCTCAAAATGTTGACCGAAGTCAAACTTAGCATTTTAAGGTCAATTTAAGGAACCAAGTGTTCCTATTTCAATCCGAACACTTTCAAATCCCGAACCAACTATCCCCGCAAGTCATAAATTAATAAAAGCACATACGGAGAGTTTTATTTAGGAGAATGGGGTTCTAAAAGCCAAATGACGGATTGGGTCATTACATTTAGGAAAACCTCTTTTGAATATTCTCTTAACTAAATTTAATCAATGATTCAACTAGCCTCTTTGGATTACTTAGAAGAATTTATGAATTCAACCAACAATATAATGCAAAGATATCACAAGTTATGCCTCTTTCAATTACAAGAATAAGTGAATATAGATGCAACAATTAAATCTTCCAAAAATGATTCAAATACATAAAAATAGAGTTATAATCCACAAACAATCATCAATACACCAAATCCATCAAAACCCAAAAAGATCTACTCCATAGACATGGAGAAGTTCTTCATAAATATAACTAAAGTATAGGAAAACATAAATTCAATCCAAACCCAGATCTTGAGTGAGGAAGGAATGATGAAATCCTTGTGCTTGTTTTCTTCCAACTCTTCCTTAGCCTCTTTAGGTCGAAAATATATCAAAAGTCCATCTAAAATGATGTTTTGGTGTATTTAAGCCGCACCCGAAACAAACCCCGAACAAAACAATCTTTTTTTAGCGGAAATAGGAAGTCACTCTAACATTTTTGGGCTACCGCGTCGCGCCCCGCGCCGCCCCATGCGGCGCACATGTAGGAAATTCCAGAAAGTTTGGAAAGCTCATTTCTGGCCACTTTTTTCATTAGCGCCCCGCGGGGCGGTAGTGCAATTGTCTCAGAGTGAATTCGTTTTCTCATTTTTTGACGTTCAGACTTGGTCTTCGACCCCCGAACGTGGTCCCGACTTAATTGCTTGAACTTTTACTCAAACTTCAAACCTCTAACTTGTTCAAATTAGCTCCAAAATATCTTAATGGCTCGGAATCACTCCTATAAGGCATAAAATACACAATAAGTGCAAAAACACCACCAATTAAAGCTCAACACAAGTAAAGTACGGTGAATTAGAGTGTAATAAGCGACTAAAACATGAGATTATAGCCTTTGTTTTACCCTTATTCTATTTTCAACTTTTGATCATTCTAAATCTCAATTAGCCACGTTTAAAAAAGGAGATATTAGGGGGGAAATCTTATTTATAATTTTTACTTTCTCTAATTTTACTTATAATCTTTAGATTATTGGGGTTCACAAGTTTACTCTAGCGTCAAACAGAACAACTTTACATTTTGTCTATGTAAGATTAGTTGGCTATGTTACACAAAGTTTACTACCTTTTCTATTCTATTTTTGTGTATTTTACAACTAAAATTTCTACGACGTTATAAGTCCCATTCCTTTTTTGTTAAACTTCATCAATAAATATTTTTACCAAGTATAAATTAGAATTTACCTCTTCAACTTTTTGGTAATTCAGTGAGAAAACCTATTTGACTTTGTCATAATCAAATAATCTCAATAATCTTTACTCTCTAGCGATTCCTTCTATCACTTTGGCTTTTATGTAATCTTAGTAGGCATTTGGTTAATATTTAGTTGAAATTGTGAAAGAATATATGAAATTGAAGTTGGAAAAAAGTATTCGAAAGTTGAAGTTATGCTTTTACATTGATTTCACTAGGAATAAAAGCTGAAGGGTTTGCAAGTGAAAATTATTATTACACTTGAAATAGTACACGGGAAACACTGTGACATTAGGTTGGACTTTTTTAATAAATATTATCACCAAAGAATAACTATGTTAAGAGTGATAAATTATTAATGACTTTTCAATTATTTTTGCATGATATAGTAAAATATTTATGTAATGACCCGACCGATCGTTTTGAGAGTAATAGCCCCGATCCCCTATTTACTATTTTTCTCGTATCTTTTTCTGCTTATATGACTTGCGGGAGGTTTTGTTCGTGATTTCGAAGTGTTTTGGGACACTTAGTCCCTAAAACAAAAGCTTAAGTTTTAGGATTTTGTTCATAGTTGGAACTGTGTGAAGACGACTTCGTAATGGAGTTTCGTCGGTTCCGTTAGTTTCGTTGGGTGATTTTGGACTGAAGGGCGTGTCCGGTTTGTGTTTTGGAGGTCTGTACCTGATTTAAGCTTGAATTGGCGAAAGTCGAATTTTTGGAGATTTTGACCAGTAGAAGATTTTTTTTATATCGGGGTCAGATTCAAGTTCCGGATGTTAGAGTAGGTCCGTAATGTCAATTATGACTTGTGCGCAAAATTTGAGGTCAATCGGACGTGATTTAATAGGTTTTGGCATCGGTTGTAGAAATTTAAAGTTTCAAGTTCATTAAGTTTGAATCAGAGGGTGATTCGTATTTTTAGCATTGTTTGATTTGATTTTAGGGCTCGACTAAGTTCGTATGGTGTTTTAGGACTTGTTGGTATGTTTGATTGAGGTCCCGGGGGCCTCGGGTGAGTTTTAGATGCTTAACGGATCGAAAATTGGACTGTGTGTTTTCTGAAGTTTCTGGTTTCTGGTGTTTTCGCACCTGCGGTGGGGAGACCGCAGGTGCGGTCACGCACGTGCGAGAGGCCAAGCGCAGAAGCGAGATTTAGGAGATGGACAGGGGTCGCAGGGGTGAGGGAATTTCCGCATTTGCGAGCCCGCAGATGCAGAGAGTGAGCTAGAAGGGGAGATCACAGAAGCGGACCACTGTCTGCAGGTACGACCATCTGATCGTAGAAGCGGTCCCAGTCATCTTAATCCATTTCCGCACCTGCGATGGAAATTTTGCAGGTGCGAGATCGCTTGGGTAGAAAATAGGAAGTTCGAGGGTTTTATTCCATTTCCAATTTTGGGACTTTGAGAGCTCGGATTGGGCGATTATTTAAGAGATTTTCAGAGAAAGCTTTTGGGTAACGATTCTTAACTCCTTTATGGTTATATTTCACTAATCTATGGTTCATTTCATCATTTAATTTCGGATTTAGGTTTAAAAATTGGGAAAAATGGGAAGAAGTTCTTCAACCAAGATGTTTGGGTTTTGATTGAGATTTTGACATCGGATTTAGTTAATTTTGGTACGAGTGAACTCATGAGTGAATGTGTGTTCATAATTTATGACTTTTACCCGATTCCGAGACGTGGGCCCGGGAAGACATTTTGGGGCGATTTTTCTAATTTCTTGATTTAGTTTTGATTTCATTAATTAGATTAATTTCTTATAGTTGTATTTATGGTATGTAATTAATTTTGGCTAGATTTGGGCCATTCGGAGTCGGATATTCATGGAAAAGGCATTGTTACCGATTGATTGAGCTTGGTTCGAGGTAAGTGGCTTGTCTAACCTTGTGTGGGGAAATTCTCTTAGGTTTTTGGTGCTGTTGTGATATGTGAGCGCCGTGTACGTGAGGTGACGAGTACGTACACGGGCTACTTGTTGTAAAACCCGATTTATTTTACAGAGTAGCAACATGCTTTTCCTTTAATTTGAGTTATACTGTTTAAATGAGTATTAGTCTGTTTTCATTCTTAATTGAGTTGTTCCAATATGTGTAGTTGTCCTGTTTAGTCTAATATCGTATGTCTACGTGCTTTAACTTCTCATTTGAACTCTATAAAACATGCCTAGTTGATTTCTTGCTTTTCATTTGTTCTTTATCAGTATAACTATAGAAATTTTGCTGTTAATTATTGTATTTATCGGTTTGACCTGTGTGTTTACTTTTGAGACTACGAGGCGGTTCCTCGATAGTTCTCCCTGCACATTTACTTATGAGACTACGAGGCGGTTTCTCGGGAGTTCTCCCTGCACATTTACTTTTGAAACTACGAGGCGGTTCCTCGGGAGTTCTCCCTGCATATTTACTTTTGAGACTACGAGGCAGTACCTCGGGAGTTCTCCCTGTATATTTACTTTGGGGACAACGAAACGGTATCTCGGGAGCGCCCATGTTGTTATATCATTGTGCGGTGTTGTTATTGCCTTGTGAATATTTGTTGTTATCTTCTCCATTTTACTTTATTTTTTATTTATAGCATCTGCCTTATTATTATATCCAGTAGGGCCCGGATCTGACCTCGTCACTACTCTACCGAGGTTAGGCTTGGCACTTACTGGGTACCATTGTGGTGTACTCATGCTATTATTCTGCACATGTTTTGTATACAGATCCAGGTACTTCTTATCAGCCCCGCTACTAGATGAGAGTGCTTGCTGTTGTACGGAGATTTCAAGGTATATCTGTCGTGTCCGCAGACCTCGGAGGCCCCCTCTTTTCTCTCCTATGTCATCTACTTTCCGTATTTCTTTTATTAGACTCTGGTGTATAGAGATTCTAATTTTCTTCTGTAGCTTGTGACTTATGATGTTTCGGGTTTTGGGAAGACTGTGTATTTATAGAATATTGGTTATTGTACATGCCGAGCGACATTGTTACTAGTTACTCAGTTATCCACTGATGTTAGTTGCCAAGTTTTGCTTTTGTTTTGTTATTTTTCGCAATTTGTTAGGCTTACCTAGTCATAGACACTAGGTGCCGTCACAACGTTATATAGAGAGAGTTTGGGTCGTGACAATTTATCTCCAACTTAGGTGGAAGAAATGAGATTAGAGTACTAATATTTGAACTGATCAACTTGTAATTGTCATTCTATAGTGCAATATTTGATAGTTTTACTATCTCTGGGGTCGTCTCCTCCAGCTTTGCTTTCTCGTTGGTTGCCAAATATGATTTACTGTAGTTGTTTCATTAAGTTATCCAAAGTTACTTTTATTGTTTCTTTTGACTTTTATTCAAATGCCAACCGTAAAGTATGTTTTTTAATGTTATGTAATTAAAATTAAAAATGAAAGTTGAATGTAGTAATATGGCAAAACAACGAAATAAATTATACTGCAAATATATTAAACAAAGAAAAAGAAGAAACTATAATTAGCATGGGAAGGTGTAGGGAAATAGTCTCTAGGTTTTGGTGTGAGCAGTACTCCTTTCGTTGTGAAAAGCCACATGGATCCTGACATTAATTACCATGACAAATGGACGGAGAGTTGACACTTGTCAAAAGAATGTGCTACTGGTTGTTGATAAGTAAGAGGCAGTTTCGTCAAAGTACTAAAACTTTTATGTAGTAGCTATAGTGGATTTTTTTCCAGTCAATCGTATTGTTATGTTTTATTGAAAAAATACCCTTATTTTGAGGGGCAGACATGTTGACCTTTGAGGTGCATGTATTCCCTCTTATTAAGTAGTAGTAATTACAAAAATACCCTTATTTTGATAGGCATGCATGTTGACCTTGTGTCACGATCCAAAATTCAACTAATCGTGATGACACCTAACCTAATTCGTTAGGTAAGTCAATTATTCACTATCCAATTTCAATATAATTTAACAAGACAATTAAGTAAAAGAAAATATCTAAATCTTATACATTCCCCAATGACTGGTAGTACAAATCATGAGTTTCTAAGATTAGAATTTACAAAGTTGGCATGAAATATATACATCATCTGTTCGAAATGTACATAAACAGATTTTTATAAATCTAAGGCTACCATGAACAAGAGGCAGCTACGAACGAACACGTGTACGTCTCCAAATCCAGCTCACGTCGATCCCAGCAACATCAGCATCCAATATTTACACGCAAGATGTAGAAATGTAGTATGAGTACAACCGACCTCATGTACTCAATAAGTAACAAAACTAACTGTCACAACCCAAAATCTTACCTGTCGTGATGGCGCCTATCTCAATACTAGGCAAGCCGACAATCCCAATAAACCACCATATCTTTTAAGTTTGAAAACCAAATAATTAAATTCAGAGAAAAAACTCTCACAAATACAAATATGACACTCCCAAAACCCGGTGTCACTGAGTACATGAGCATTTAAATGAATACAAAGTTTGACTAATAAAAATCACTATCTGAAAATATAGAACAGTACAATAACTAAACAGGAAGGGAATCAAGTCTGCGATCGTCAAGCAGCTACCTTGATAGTTTCCAACGTAAATAACTCTGAATTCTAGCAGTCGTCGTATCCGGGAGCACCTGAATCTGTACACGAGGTGCAGAGTGTAGTACGAGTACAACTAACTCAATAAGTAACAAGACTAACCTCTGGACTGAAAGCATTGACGAGCTCCGCAGGTACAGTCTAGTATAATAATAGTACAAAATGTAGACATACTTTCAAATTTAACAGTTAAACTCAGTACAAGTGAAATAGATCAATACTGCATGATATGAAAAATATAACATCTCAGTAGAAAGACCTCATCTAAATACTGGTCACAAATTATCCGGCCACTCGATACTTTTTTATGGCCAATCCAGCCTAGGGGTGTTCCAACCCGTATATATATATACACATCGACTGTCAGTCAGTCACCCAGTACCGTATAAGGCCAATCCAGCCCTGGGATAATTTATACCCAAATATAAATGATACGGACAAAATTCATGTCCAAGTAAACTCATTACAATACAAATAAGTAAGGCAAGTTCATGCCTTGAAAATCCATCCCGAATATACATAATCATCTACGCTCACTGGGGTGTGTGCAGACTCCGGAGGGGCTCCTCCAGCCCAAGCGTGATATAAAGTAAATATGGCCTACTGCAGGCTGGCAATCCTGATTCGTATAATAATAAAGCCTATAAGGCCTGCTGCAAGCGGGCAGTCTCAATCCATAAAATAGTAAAGCGTATATAGACTGTTGTAGGTGGGCAGCCCCAATCCAAAAAATAATATTGTATAAAGCGATTATGGCATGCTGCGTTGCGCAACTCATTCCTATAAATATCCTCACAGTGGACAAATATTACTGAGTATGAAATGTATATTTTTGAACAATTAATTCTATAACAACACGACCCCATGGGTCCCAAAATATTACCACGTAGCCTAAATATGATCTTTAATAGGAGTCTCAACTCAATTTCTCAAACACGTGGAGAATGTTCACATAATAACATGATTCATTAATCTTACAACTGCACAAGATTTATTCATGACACAATTTATATGGTGCATGTCCACATGCTCGTTACCTATCGTGTGTGTCACCTCCAAACAATATATATCATACCAAATTCGGGGATTCATACCCTCAGAACCAAGTTTAGACGTGTTACTTACCTCAAACCGTGTAATTCTTTACTCTCGTATGCCTTTGCCTCGTGAATTCGTCTCCAAACGCCTCGAATCTAGCCATAATTAATTCGATTCAGTCAATAAAATTTATTGGAATTAATCCCATAAGAAAATACTAATTTTTTAAGTAAATCCGAAATTTAGCTCAAAATATTGCACGTGGGACCACGTCTCGGAACCCGACAAAAGTTATAAAATACGAAAGCCCATTCAACCATGAGTCTAATCATACCAAAATTACCAAAATCCGACGTTAACTTGACCCTCAAATCTTCAATTTAAACTAAGAGGGTTTTCTAAATTTTTCCAACTTAATTCACCCATTAAATGATAAAAACAGCCATAGATTCGAGTAATTTAACCAATATTAAGTTAAGAATACTTACCCCATTGTTTCCTCTGAAAATCTCCCAAAAATCGCCCCAATTAACCTTACGCGATCGCGGATATCCCCACGCGATCGCGTAGAACAAAACCTCTACTGACCAACTAAGCCTACGCGATCGCAGACACATTCACGCAATCGCGCATAAGGAAATCAGATACAGATATCAGAATATTCCAGCAGCTATTTAAGACCAATTTTTGATCTGTTAATCATCCGAAACTCATCCGAGTCCTCCGAAACCTCAACCAAATATACCAATAAGTCCTAAAACATCATGCAAACTTAGTCGAGAGTTCAAATCACATCCAACATCACTAAAACTCGAACCACACATAGATTCAAGCCTAATGAACTTTGAAACTTCTAATTTCTACAAACGACGCCAGAACGTATCAAATCATGTCCGGTTGACCTCAAATTTTGCACACAAGTCATAAATGACATAATGAAGGTATTCAAATTTTCAGAATCAGGTTCTGACCCTGATACCAAAAAGTCAACCCCCGATCAAACCTTTCAAGAATTCAACTTTCGATATTTCAAGCCTAATTCACTACGGACCTCCAAATAATTTTGCGGAGTCGCTCTTAAGTCCAAAATAACCATACGGAGCTATTGAAGTCATCATAATTCAATTCTGAGATCGTTTAGGTATAAGTCAATATCCGGTCAACTTTTCCAACTTAAGTTTTCAATTATGAGACTAAGTGTCTCATTTCACTCCGAAATCCTTCCGGGACCGAAACAACTAACCCGATAAGTCATAAATTAATTGTAAGGCATAAATTGAGTAGTAAATGGGGGAATAGAGTTATAATACTCAAAACGACCGATCGGTCGTTACACTAACCTTATGTTGAAAGTAGTGACGAGTTAGAACAAAGGTCGGGTCCAACACCAATACCCAAAAACAGTCCATAACAATATAAAGCAAGTAATAAAAGAAGTAACTCAAAGATAAAATGCTCAGCTTAATCATGAATTCTGAAAAATAGGCATGTTTTTCAAGTATATCGGTAAAAAACCCAAATCGTTTACCGAAGTTGCCAAAAATATGAATAAGTTTGAAAACAGTAATTTTCCACAAAAAAATCCTTTTAACAATAAATAATATATTTCTTTTTTTTCTTTCCATATAGCCAGTGAAAAATGCATCATTATGCCCATAGGCGAGTATGTGCGAGAAGTCATGAATGATGTAATATTGTACATCATGAGGAAAATGTATCTATATGCATGTATGTCAAATGTGCATGTCAATGCGATGCAACTCAGTGATAAAACCATATGCATACTCTCAGAGTATCATTTCACTCAGTCCTCCCAGTCACTCAATCCTCCCAATCGCTCGGCACTCACACTCATTAGGTACATGCGCTCACGGGGGGTGTGTACAGACTCTGGAGGGGCTCCTTCAACCCAAGCGCTATAATCTGCACGAACAACTCACGTGCTATAGTATCAATAACTGTATCCGCACGAATAACTCACGGGCTATAATAAGCCAATCTGGCCTGCTGCGGAGTGCAGCCCAATCCAATAATAATAAAATATATAAAGCCAATATGGCCTACTGCGGTGTGCAGCCCGATCCCATAATTATCCTCACAATAAGGCCCTCGTCCTCACTCAGTCATCAATTTCTCCAGTTTCTCGGGCTCGCAATGTCATGAAACTAGCCCAAAATGATGATATGATGAATCAATAAATAGCAACAGAGACTGAGAGATGATATGAAATGAATAAACATGACTGAGTATGAAATTTTAATTTAAACAACTAATTTAACAACAATATGACCTCTGTGGGTCTCAATAATACTGGCACATAGCCACAGTATGATTTTTAATATGATTCTCACCTCAATTTCTTTAACACATAAAACTAAATAGAAAATGCCAAGATTATTTAACTACAAAATTTCACGAAACTAGTTACGTCATAATTTCCATAGTGCATGCCCACGCCCGTCACCTAGCATGTGCGTCACCTCCAAACAATTCACATAATATGTATATTCAGGGTTCATACTCTGAGATCCAAGATTAGAAGAGTTACTTACCTCAATCTGTGTAATTCTTTACTCCGCTATGCCTTTGCCTCGCAAATTTGCCTCCGAAAGTCCCGTATCTAGTCACAATTAATTTGTTTCAGTCAATACAAATTACAGGAATTAATACCATAGGAAAATACTAATTTTCCAACAACATCCAAAATTGCACTCAAAAATCGCCTGTAGGGCCCACGTCTCGAAATCCGATGAAACTTACAAAAATTGATAACTCGTTCAATTACGAGTCCAACCATACTAGTTTCACTCAAATCCGACTTCGAATCGACATTCAAATCCCAAAAAATTCATTTGATGAAATTTCTATAAATTTTCCCAAATTTCTATCTCAAACTACTAATTGAATGATGAAAATAGTGATATATTCATGTATGTTAACCAAATCCGAGTTAGAATCACTTACCCCGATGAGTTTCTTAAAAATCCCACGAAATATCGTCACAAACCGAGCTCCCAACATCCAAATGTGAAATAATACCCTAACCCTCGGTTATATAGTACCACATCTGATCTCCCAATGTGCAGTCTGTACATTTTCAAGTACTGCCGCACATTTTTAATTTCTGTGGCCGCACAATTTTGAGCGAGGTCGCATTTCACTGTGACAACTTACCAGGCTTTCGTAAAATACCCACAACTTTCTGTACAAATGTCCAAATGCTTAATTTATACTTTTCTGAAAACTAGATTCAAAGGGCTACAACGTTCATTTTTGAATCATCTCCAAATTCTATATCTTATGCCGAAACAAGTATATCTTGTGCCTCCAGTACCAGCATATCATACATGAGCAATTAAACAAGTACACTTGTATATGATAATGAAATAAGATTCTCATGCTCCTGGACTGGTATAAATAACACGTCATAGTGTAACCATGTGCAAAGTCTGCTATCACACTTCAAATCGGCAATTTAACACAGAAATAGTAACTACCCCATTTATTCAGGGAATTAGCCTCTTTGTAACCTCAAGTGTAGCCCAGATAATTCTCAACAAAGGTAAGAACACGAGAAACGTTATCACTCTGCGCTTAACAATCAACTCTAGGCATATCATAGCCTAAGCATTCTTTTGAGTATAAATACTTTCCCCGATGCCCGCGCATTGGCTCAAACCTCACATATATGCACACTTATAGGGCGTAGCTATCACAAATAATTAACGCAACTAGTGCCTCCACTGAGTTTAAATAAAATACTCACCTCAAACAGGCCGCAACCCGAAACAATATGCTTCTGAGAACTCCTAGTCTCCAAATTCATCGAGCACATGAATCACCGTAACTGATCCCAACTTCATCACTAGAATGACTAACACATCTTTCATGCTCGATCATCCCACGAGTTATACTTCTATAATTCTCCCATGCCATATAGCAAAAATCTGAATATCAGCAGTCAATCAACCAGACAAATGCCGCAATACCAATGAAACATTCATAAGTCAAAACATAGTGTGCCCTTCTGAATATACACTCTTCTCAGGTAATACCACTAGTGCCAATATCTGAAATCGACTGTGCTCCATAAACTCATGACCTTCCTTTTGAAATTGAATCGTATACTTGCACATGCAAATCCCAATCTCACTCCACGCATAACCTCTATTAGGCCATCCAATGAAAACATGAGAACCTCATTAACGCTCTGAGTCACAAGAAAAATACATACCCAGTTAGTTAGAAACCTTCTTCTTGCTTCCTTCGAGGAGGAAATCACAATACACAACACGTTTTCCACACTAGTAAAAAATATTCCGTTCAAACCATGGTAGAAACTATCAAGAACACTTTGATATCCATCTGCACATAACCAAGCTATTAGAACTAAATTCCTCTAACTCGACCAAACCACGTAGGTCACCAAAACCCAAGAATGTTGCCACCAAAACATCTGTAGAGTCTCACCACATCATAATTACCTCTATAAATACCACAACTGAAACACCCACTTTGAAAATACCTTATTTGAGTTTAAGACCATTTCATTCACCCTCCTGATACCGAAATATAAAATCCATAATGATATACAAAAATGTCACAAGTCTCGACACCATCCAACTTAAATCTCAGATTTTAGCCATAAACAAATCCGTCAAAAATTCTCAATTGCTACATATTAATCTTGAATCCATTAGAACTTTCTCAAGAGTCGTCCCCTCTGCTCAAATATCAGTTGCACCGCCCAAACTGGCCAAACGACACATGCCCCATTAGCACAACAACACCCAAAGAAGTACCCCTGCCTTAACACCACCAATCAAATTCATACTATGTGTGTACTACATCCTTCACAAATGACAACTCACTCATTACATGATTTTTATATATTCATAAGTGCAATATAACCCGTATCCAGGAATTTCCTTATTCGAGTCATCCTCGATCTCAACTTCTATAAGTCATAACTAACCCACGAGTACGCCTCAGCACAAAACTAAACCTTTACATATAATCATAAAATTAAATTGTCAATAGCAGGCTCCCCCACTTGGATTAAAGCCATAAATTAAAATACTCGATAACTCACAATACCCATACTCTATTACTGCCATAATACCGCATTCAGTTCAACGAAAATTCTTCTCAAGCTCATGTAAAGCCAACCATAAAAATACCCCAATCATCCACTAAACTCGCATTCATTCTCTTGACATTGAAGTCAAATTTCTTAACCAGATTCAAATTCAAGTTTCAAAATCTACGCCCCGCTGGCAGAAAATAAACTCTCCACTCAACATTATAAAGAACACACCTACGTAGATTACTCTCCAGGAGATAATCCACCTCCTTAGCCTCAAATTGGCATCTTGTTATACCCTTTCGCATCCACAATTACTACGCAATCACTTAATATTCCTGAGTCCAAACTCATTAACAAGACATGACAATATAATTCTCTCCACAATTAAACTACATGACAGATACTTCAACATACTCACAATTCGAGATTGTACGTCACATCAAACGAAAATCAATCACCCAATAGCCCTCTTTACATTCCAAGGAAACACTTCTCGTCACGTTCAATCCATCTTAACACATCCCGCACGTCATCCCTGAAATCAAAAGCTGGCGATACATAACTGATACCAAGCGCTCACATGCGCACACAAATGTATGGAGGGAATTCAAAGAGTTATATTTCTAGCTGAATCAATTTTGCACGATAAGGAAAGAAAGATGAGAAATTATCCTAAATGCTCTTTAGCCTCTCGAAGATAAGTATGGACGTCATCATACCGATTCGCAAGACTCTACTAGACACTTGCTCATGACTCGTAGAATCTTTGAACCTAGAAATCTGATACTACCTTGTCACGACCCAAAATCCAACTAATCGTGATGGCACCTAACCCAACCCGTTAGGTAAGCCAATTATCCACTATCTAATTCCAATGTAATTTAACAAGACAAATAAGTAAAAGAAAATATCTAAATCTTATACATTCTCCAAGGACTGGTAGTACAAATCATAAGCTTCTAAGATTAGAATTTACAAAGTTGTCATGAAGTAAATACATCATCTGTTCGAAATATACATAAACAGATTTTTATAAATCTAAGGCTACCATGAACAAGAGGCAGCTACGACCGGAACACATGTACGTCTCCAAATCCAGCTCACATCGATCACAGCAACATCAACATCCATTATCTGCACGGTAGGTGCAGAAGTGTAGTATGAGTACAACCGACCCCATGTACTCAATAAGTAACAATCCTAACCTTAGGTTGAAAGTAGTGACGAGCTGGAACAAAGGTCGGGTCCAACACCAATAGCCAACAACAGTCCATAACAACGTAAACCAAGTAATAAAAGAAGTAACTCAGAGATAAAATGCTTAGCTTAATCATGATTTCTGAAAAATAGGCCTTCTTTTCAAGTATATCGGTGAAAAACCCAAATCGTTTACCGAAGTTGCCAAACACATGAAGTTTGAAAACAATATTTTTTCCAAAAAATAATCCTTTCCGCAATAAATAATATGTTTCTTTTTTTCTTTCCAGATAGCCAGTGAAAAATGCATCATTATGCCCATAGGCCAGTATGTGTGAGAAGTCATAAATGACATGATACCGTACAACATGAGAAAAATGCATCTCTATGACTGTATGTCAAATGTGTATGTCAATGCGATGCAACTCAGTGATAAAATCATATGCATACTCTCAGAGTATCATTTCACTCAGTCCTCCCAGTCACTCAATCCTCCCAATCGCTCGACACTCGGCACTAGGTACTCGGCACTCGCACGCAGTAGGTACCTACGGTCATGGGGGGTGTACAGACTCCGGAGGGGCTCCTTCAGCCCAAGCGCTATAATCTGCACGTACAACTCGCGTGCTGCACGGATAACTCACATGCTATTGTATTAATATTTGGATTCGCACGGACAACTCACGTACTATGGTATAATATCTGGATCCACACGGACAACTCACGTGCTATAATAAGCCAATCTGGGTTGCTGTGGCGTGCAGCCTGATTCCATAATAATAAATTATATAAAGCCAATATGGAGTGCTGCGGTGTGTAGCCCGATCCTATGATTATCCTCTCAATCAGGCTATCGACCTCACTCAGCCATCAATCTCTCTAGTCTCTTGGGCTCACAATGTCATGGAACTAGCCCAAAATGATGATATGATGAATCAATAAATAGCAACAGAGAGTGAGAGATGATATGAAATGAATGAACATGACTAAGTATGAAATTTCAATTTAAACAAATAATTCAACATCAATATGACCTTTGTGGGTCTCAATAATACAGGCACAAAGTCTCAGCATGATTTTTAATATGATTCTCAGCTCAATTTCTTTAACACATAAAACTACATAGAAAATGCCAAGATTATTTGATTACAAAATTTCACGGAACCAGTTACGTCAAAATTTCTATAGTGCATACCCACACGCCCGTCACCTCCAAATAATTCACATAATACGTATATTTAGGGTTCATACCCTCAGCTCCAAGATTAGACGAGTTACTTACCTCAAACCGTATAATTCTTTACTCCGATATGCCTTTGCCTCGCAAATTTGCCTCTGAAAGGCTCGTATCTAGTCACAATTAATTCGTTTCAGTCAATACAAATTACAGGAATTAATTCCATAGGAAAATATTAATTTTCCAACAAAATCTAAACTTGCACTTAAAAATCGCCTGTGGGGCCCATACCTCAGAATCTGACGAAACTCACAAAATCTGACAACTCGTTCAATTACGAGTCCAACCATACTAGTTTCACTCAAATCCGACTTCGAACCGACATTCAAATTCCAAAATTTATTTTATGAAATTTTTATCTCAAACTACTAATTGAATGATGAAAATAATGATATATTCATGTATGTTAACCAAATCCGAGTTAGAATTATTTACCCCGATGAATTTCTTAAAAATCCCACGAAAAATCATCACAAATCGAGCTCCCAACGTCCAAATGAGAAATAATACCCTAACCCTCGGTTATATAGTACCGCGTCTGATCTCCCAATGTGCGGTCCGCACATTTTGAAGTGCTGCCGCAGATTTTCAAGTTTTGCGGCCGCACAATTTGCACTTAAGTGTGACAACTTACTAGGCTTCATTAACATGCCCATAACTTTCTGTACAAATGTCCAAATGATTAATTTTATATCTTTCTGGAAACTAGATTCAAAGGGCTACAACTTTGATTTTTAAATCATCTCCAAATTCTTTGTAGACTAAAAGATATAAGCCTCCGAAGTCGCAACATCGAACCTGCACAACCCCTGAAGTGTGGTCGCACACAAAATTGTGCGGTCCGCACTTTTCCTCTGAAGTGAGGTCGCACACAAAATTGTACAGCCGTACTCAAAATTGTGCGGTCCGCAGTTTTCCTCTGAAGTGCGCCCGCACTCAAAATTGTGCAGTCCGTACTTTTCCAAAAGTTCCAGAACAATATTAAAGTGCCGAAATGCCCGGACTCGCTCAAAACTCATCCTGAAACTGACCGAGCCACTTGGGATCCCGTTCAAATATACCAACAAGTTCCATAACATAAAACGGACCTATTCGTGGCCTCAAATCAAATCAAACAACATCAAAACGTCGAATCGCACCTTAAATCAAAATCTATGAACTTTAAACTTTCAAATTCTATATCTTGTACCGAAACACATCAAATCAATCCGGAATGACTTCAAATTTTGCACACAAGTCATAAATGACATAACAGAGTTATGAAAATTTTCAGAACTGGATTCCGACCATGATACTAAAAAGTCAACTCCCCGGTCAAATTTTCCGAAAAATTCAATTTTCGCCATTTCAAGCCAAATTCCACTGCGGACTTCCAAATAATTTTTCAGGCACGCTCCTAAGTCCAAAATCACCATACGTAGTTATTGGAATCATCAAAACTCTATTTTGGGGTCGTTTATACATAAGTCGACATTCGGTTACTATTTTAACTTAAGCTTTAAACCTTAGAACTAAGTATTCCAATTCATTCCAAAACCTCACCGAACCCGAACTAATTAATCCGGTAGGTCATAAAAAAACTATAAAGTATAAATTAAACAGTAAATGAAAAAATGAATTTGTAATACTTAAAACGATCGGTCGGGTTGTTACACCTTGAGGTGCCTGTATTCCCCTTATTAAGAAGTAGTAATACCGCATATATCTCATAAGCTTATATATACACCCGATCATGTCATTTGTCGGTTATTTGAGATAGGATGTAAAATTCTCTGCTTTACTTTTGTTCTTCTTTAAACTCAAGGGGTATAATAAAATTTTCTAAAACGCCTTATGGTTTTTAAAAGTGGAAGAAGATTATAGTAGTTATAGTAGTAGTAAAGAGAAATTGGCTAAAAACAAAAATGTTGAAAAAAGTGAAAATAATATTTTATTGAATGTGAGTTAGAATGATGACACGTAGCTATATGGTCAAACGAAATGGATGTGGGCCATAGCTTGTGGCCCAATATTATCAATTCAGATCCCAAAAACTAATCATTACCAGAAATCAGGTGAACGGCGTTGCATTTTTTCTACGGAATTGGTGAACAAAAAGACAAATTTTGCTTTAAGTGAAACAAATACTACTTCTATATAATGCAAGAGAGAAAGAAAAATAAGGAGAGAAGGGAAGGATGGATAATGCATGTCATTGATGTCGTATGCAGTCAATATATTATAACATAAATATTAAATATAATACATATATTATATGCGCTATATTTTAACAGACAAAGTTGTCGTTAACGTATAATACGATAAATAATCACGCTATATATAAAATTATAGTAAGTAATTTTTTTACCTAGTTTCGTCGTTTGAGTCCAAAAAATCATATTTTGGTTCCGGACTCCTTTGCTCATGATGGTGTAAGGGCACATTTTCCAAAGTTTTTTTTTTTTCCTTGATAATTAGGAATCAGAGACAGTGTACGAAAAAAACACAATTAAAAAATTGGAAAGCTCATCCAATTAAGGACGTGCCACTTGGCATTTAGATGGTAGATTAGCTTTTGACGCCAAGCAAAAGCCTGACGACAGGTAAGGAAAAAAACTGGCGTAACTCAGTCCAAAGCAGAAGGGTAAAATAGTCCAAACACAAAACTATTGTTGAAGCGGCTACAATAAGATTCTTTATTGTCCAATTGTATGACAAATGATTTAAATACCCTTAGATGAGTAGAAATAAATGGGGTAACTATTTTTTAAAGTGATATTTATTTTTTATTCATTATTTTTAATGCTGGACAAAACTAGTCACTAATTTATTAAAATTAATATGAAAAGATGATGTTACCCTTTCTTTTATCTCTTTTCTTTCCATGTTCTCTTTCTTGCCACTGTACCTCCGTGGCTTTGACCTCACCGCAGAGTAGTGAACAACTTTCACCTTCTCAAGTTCCACATTCTCTGGGTGACGCCACAACATAGCTAATACCAAGTTGTACTTGTTTGGAATTGGCTTGTATACATCTCTGAAGAACATGTTCAACAAATCCTGCAAAATAAATCCAACTCTGTAAACATACAAAAAATATTAAATATTTATACTGTATTCACAGGTAGTCTTGAACTTAGAGTTTCAAGTTCAAAAAATAAGGGCATGTAGTCCTGAACTTCGAGTTACAAGTTCAAATGTTAAAGACATGTAGTCCTAAACTTAGAGTTACAAGCTCAAAAACTAAGGACAGGTAGTCCTTAACTTAGACTTACAAACTCATAAATTAAGGACAGCTAGTCCTAAACTTACAGTAATAAGCTCATAACTTAAGGACACTTGGTCCTGAACTTAGAGTTGGAAGTTCAAAAATTAAGGACACTTGGTCCTTAACTTAGAGTTACAAACAAAAAAATTAAGGACAGGTAGTCCTTAACTTAGACTTACAAGCACAGAAATTAAGGTTAGGTAGTCTTGAACTTCGAGTTCCAAGTTTAAAAATTAAGGACATGTAGTCCTGAACTTAGAGTTACAAGTTCAAAAGTTAAGGACATGTAGTCCTAAACTTAGACTTACAAACTCATAAATTAAGGACAGCTAGTCATGAACTTACCGTAACAAGCTCATAAGTTAAGGATACTTGGTCATGAACTTAGAGTTGGAAGTTCAAAAATTAAGGATACTTGGTCCTTAATTTGAGCGAAGTTCTCTGCAATATATCCGCGTAGATTTCAGCGAATTATAGCAGAAGGGTATTTTCGTCCAAACAAATAAAACTTTATTAAAGGAGTCTCTAAAGACATTTTAAACAATAACTTAAAAATAAATACATATCTTATTACAGGCTAACCGTGCACTTCCCCCTTGGAAAGCAGGCGCACGAGCCCAATAATTTAGTATAGTTGGCCTACAAGTTTTACGTATTGTTAATTTTTTCTTCTGCAAGTTATTTGTCCATTTTTAACTTTAAGTATTTATTACTCTTTTTTTTGTATTTATTACTTATTAATGGGTGGCTCAAATATCAAATTTTCTGAAATTTAACCATGAATCTCTTATTCTTATCGGTACTTATTAAATGGTTTTGTTACATAATTTATTTTTATTATAGTTTTTTGGTCATCATTCAAGTACTAAATATTCTTTTACATAATCGACAAGTAATTAGCTTTATTTTTTCAAAATATTCCCTTATTTACTCCTTATATATCAAATTAACAATGTGCAAATTTTAATTAAGGGTAATTTAGTCAAAATATCAGTTTCTTTCGGGAGTTAATATTTTTTTAAGGGGTGTGTTAAATGCCAAAAAGTTACTTATTATGGATCGGAGGGAGTAATTATTAAAGTTGACATATTGTTGAACATCAATGAACCAACATGCTTAAAAGTCCAAATCACGGAAGAAGACTATTTCTTTTTGGAAATTTTACCTCCTATAATAAAGGTATACACCCTATTTATTGTAAGCCAAAATTATTTTAAAATATTATTTTCTACAGCTACCTTTTATATTTTATAGCAAAATAAGTATTTTATGGTATATACTACCATTGAGGCATGAAATAAGCTATTTATGTTTTTCCTCTCTATTTGACAGCTGGACATACCTATTTTAAGGGATTGTCGTTACTGTATTCATGAATACATGGCGCGAATACATGCGTGTACATTTGGTCTGCCCTGATTTTAGGCGTTTTTTGTTGTTGTATTCATGAATACATGGCGCGAATACACGTGAATACATGCCCATACGGCTGGACTGTCCTGATTTTAGGCACTTTTTACTGATGTATTCATGAATACAACAACGCGAATACATGTGAATACATGCACGTACAACTGGACCACCCTGTTTTTAGGCGCTTTTTAATGTTGTATTCATGAATACATGTGAATACATGCGCGTACAACTGAACTACCTTGATTTTAGGCGCTTTTTGTTGTTGTATTCATAAATACAACAACGCAAATACATATGAATATACTATTGTAACAACTAAATAATAGTTATAGGAAGTAATTATATATATGATAACTATAGAAAGTTAATAGTCACTAAACAATAGTGGTTTACGAAGATTCCTCTTTCTTTTTCAAACATAGAATTCTAATGTTTCTTATGTTATGCCGAAATATTTTTTCCGGAAATATTAAATTTATTTAAGTCATTCTCCTTTAGTGCTCAATGCATGATTTTCTTATGGCTCGATCAATTTTTATAATATGCCTATGTGTTGGGTTTATTTTATTTTAATTTTTTTCAATTCATTTTATTTTAATTGATCGTCACTTAACTTGTACCAGACCTTATGCTGGTAAGATCTATGAACTTCACAAATGTCAGTTATGATATTGTTGGAAATAGGTTAAATAATGCAATATTTATGCTTAATTTTTTTCTTCCTAATATCTCTGATTAAACATTGATTAGTTTATGCAATATTTGTATTTCTCCTAGTCCATTAAACTAAATTCTTCGTTATTGTATTTCCTTTTAAACTATTATGATTTTATTTTTTTGAGCCGATGGTTTATCGGAAACAACATCTTTACTTACTCAAGATAAGTATAAGGTTTGCGTACATAATACTCTCCACAGATCCTACTTGTAAGATTACACTAAGTGTATTGCTGTTTTTTTTTTAAAATCAAACGGCCCCTTAATAATAATGTTAAAAAATTGTGCGTTAAGATTGTGATGCTGCACTAATCTGTTTTGACTGTTAATGATTAATTTTTCTCAACCTTTTGAAATATTTTAAATAAATAATTGTAATCTAAAATCTGATTTGATTAGTTGATCTAATATATGCAAACATTTTATTAGCATAAACAAAATATCCTACTACATATATAATAATTTAATGATCAATTTATTACTACTATATTTCCTATAGAAATTCGTATGAAACGAAACGGTCACAAAATTATTCAAAAATAAATCTATCCAATTTAGGATTCATATTTCAAGGTGGATAAATTAAATATCAATGTATGTGTCAGGAAACAAAGAATTGAGTGGACTCTTACGTTTTCCAAAGAAAGGCACGTGGATTTATGAGGGAACAAAGAGACTAAGGACCAGTTTGGCCATGTCACCACTTATTTTTCCTACTTTATATATATATATATATATATATATATATATATATATATATATATAAGAGAGAGAGAGAGAGAGAGAGAGAGACTAGAAGAGGATTACAAGATAAGTTGCTCTGATGGTAAGCACCCTCTACTTCCAACCAAGAGGTTGTGAGTTCAAGTCACCCCAAGAGGAAGGTGGGGAGTTCTTGGAGGGAAGGATGCCGATGGTCTATTGGAAACAGCCTTTCTGTTGTTGTTGTTGTTGTTGTTGTTGTTGTTGTTGTTGTTGTAGAAGAGGGTTGTATTACTTCGACTATTTTGTAAGACTATTCATGTCAATTTAAATAATATATTTTAAAATAAAAACTTCATATGCATCTTTAATCAATAAAAATTATTGCATTTCTGAATTAACCATATAATTTTAAACTTAATTTATTGGAATTAAACATCAAGGAAAAAGGAGTAAAAAGGTTACCAATATTTCATCAATTTGCTTTTTCTTTGTGTTTGTGTGTTATTTTTTCTCACATTCTAATTTAAAATTTACAATAAATCTTTTTCAGCATAATAATAAGTAGTCTTATTTGTAGCACAAAATTCTTAGACAACACATTTTAGTAATTTCTTAGCGTGTTAAATTTAAGAAAAAAAAGGTCCCAAATTTATTAAACCTCATCAACTTGTGCATAACCATAAAGTTTGCATTTTTCTTCATTGACAATTCATTACTTAATAGTATTAAATAAGATGTGATGTCTTCCTTTAACATAAGAAGAAATATGTCATTAGAAATGGATTTGGAAATGTAGAAACAAATATTTCTAAAGGAGTATCAATTCTATTATTTCTTTTTATAGACCTTTTTCATTAAGTGCTAGAATTAAATCCAGTTGAGCAGTTGTACTTTGAAATGTTTATTTGACATTGAAAATAATCATAAAAGTTCAAATGGTAATGATATTATAATTTGAACAGTAATACCGTGTACCTTTTCTCCTTTTCTTATTTACATGTCCATTTTTTTTGTACCCTCCCATTTAGCAACTTAACATAAATATAGTGGATAAATTATTTATCTCACTTTAAAATTTTATCTTCTTTAGATTTGTAATATCCTTTTTTTCTTAGATTAAGAGCCCGTTTGGATTAACTGGAAAAAGTAGCTTTTAAGTACTGAAACTTGTTTTATAAATAAGCAGTTACCTGTTTGGATAAAAGTGCTGAATCTTAAAAAACGTTATTAAAGTGTTTGGTAAACAAGTGCGGGTAAGAACTTCTTTTTGTTAAAAAGACAGAAATATCCTTAAAATTATTAACATTATAAAGGAGCTGATTACTACAATATATTTTATTTATATAATTAATGCAAATAAAAAATAATTTATATTTTAATTTAATTTCAATTTAAATGATTACTTAAGATAGTTTTTACAAATATAGTTCTTGAACGCTCATTTTTAGTTTGTACAAAAGAGGAAATAAAAATAATTTATTTCTCTAACTAATAAAGATTCAGAATATAAAATCATTGCATCAAATTTTCATAACACTGATTTATGAACCCTCAACAGTTGAGCTGGATGACACAAATCACACATGACAGTGATTTAACTTTAGATCTTAACTTAGTGTTATTATAGTTCGAATTGAATATCTATGTTGAAATCAAGTCCTACTACTCTTTAATTTCAATAAATCAAGTATTACTATTCTTTAATTTCAATCGTTCTAATTTCAACCACTTAATTATATACATATTTCAAGAGAACGAAACAAAATAACATTTCTCAATTGGAATGTAAAATAATAAATATTAGTGTTTTAAAAGATTCATACAACTACAAGTATCAAGCTTCCCAAATTTCATTGGCAATCAAATCGCGAAGACCCATCCAAACAAGATCACTTTGCTCTTCCATATTTTCCGCATTTATATTTTTATTAGCTCTCAAAGATGTACTAACATCAGGATCAACAGATGGAACATATCTCTCATTCTCAGCTGTTCGGAATGCATCATCCATATTGCATTTCTTTCTAATATAGTTATGAATAGCCATAGTAGCAAGTACGATATCTCTTTGAGTGTCAATGTGATAGAAAGACATGTCTCGCAAAATAGACCATGTTGCTTTCCAAACCCCAAATGTGCGCTCTACAATATTTCTACAAGAAGAATGCAAATAGTTAAATTTTTCAATTTGCCCTCTTGGTTCTCGCAATTGTCTTGTTGCACCGCGACGGAATTGTGCTAGGTGATATCTCACATTATCTCGTTTGTATGGAGCCATATATCCATTCATATGCGAATATCCTGCATCAACTAGATAATACTTATTTCCAATTCGACGTGAAAAGTTGAGTTCTGGTCTACAAATGGCCTCACCAAATATACGACTATCGTGAGCTGCTCCTTCCCACCCAACCCATGCAAATGTAAAACACATATTAAAATCTACGATAACAAGAATATTTTGAGTCGGATATCCTTTACGTCCAATATATGGTATCTCTTGACCTTGCGGTAATCTTGCTTTAACATGTGTGCCATCAAGTGCTCCAATACAATCCTACACACATTTACAAGTATAAATTTAACTTAAGTTAGTAATACTTATAAAAGTTAAGTTATAAGTTTAATAAAAAAGAATCATGTAAAAATATTTCTTACTCTAAAGAAAGGGAGATATCGACCATTACATGGCTTGTGAGCTCCTGCACCATCATTATAATTTTGATGTGGTCTAATTATATCTCTTGCAAGCTCACAAATGGCCTTTAAAACACTATAAAAGTGTCTATGAATTGTTTCTCCCGAATGTTGAAAGATTTCCTGTATCTATCGATTTCCAGCTCCATGTGCACAAGTCATCAAGAACATGCCTAACATCTCGTGTATAGACATTCCAAGTGTGGGTTTAAACCCATACTTTTCAGTTAGGTCATTCGATAGATCAACAAACACCGACTTCCTCAATCAAAAAATTTCATAACAACGGGCCTCGTTTCCTCTTAATATCTCTTGAATAAATACATTTCCAGAGCGACTAAATGTACGGCAAGGTTCCTTGCATAGGCATTTTTCATAATACATCAAAATCAATTTACCTGCTATTTGACATAAAGCCTTCCATTCCTTCTCCTCTTGCTCCCTCTGTATTTCCTCCAATGCTTTTTCATATTCATCATCTGACGAATAACTTGGATAAGGATCTACTATATCACTAGAGTTCAAACTCTCCATTTTACTGAAAATAAAAACATAAAGTTAACTGAAGCTTTCTAAACATAACCTTAACTAAAACTTTACAAACATAAAGTAATGAGAAGCTTAACAATAGTAAGCTTAACCGAAGCTTAACAATAGAAGCTCAACAAACAGAAGTTTTAATTCAATAAAAGTTTAATGATACAATCAGAACGTCTAAACAAGAAGCAATATATAAAGTTTACACATAAAATCATAATAACGTTTACACATACAATCACAATATTAGAACATGGAATACTAGAAATACCCAACCACAACGATACATTATCCATTTTTCTTGAGGTATAACTGATAGTTAAACTCCAACCAAGACTTGCGACCCAAAACTATCTGTCGGTTATTTTTCTTGCGGAACATATTCATAGTAAAACTGTAAATTTCACTCCCAGTTAGAATATCAGAAATTTATTCCAACATGCCAATACACTTCTCGATGGATGTCTCATCAACTGCAGGAGATGTAGCAGTGCTTTTGCTTGACATAAACTCTATGAGAGAGTGTATATCCTCTTTTATTAATGTTGCAGCTGTTTTTTCTTACTCTTTCGTACTTGACTACTGGTGCTAACACCATCAGTTGATTTTTGTCTTTTTAGTGATGGCTCTGGAAACATAACAGAATTTATATTTTGTAGATCATCACTTGCATCACTCATTTCATCATTAAGATGAATAAAGTGTTCTTTGTCACAATCATCAATAACATTTATTCCTTCTTCATCAAGATTAAGTCCAATGCCAGATGATTGTTCTTGATTTGTTGCACGTGCTCTTTCTCCTGTGGCAACAACATCAGCAAACAATGCATCGTAGCGAAACCATATGAGCGAAAGATCTTTGTTCCTAAATTTCTTATATTTTGTATTCTCCTGTAAAAAGAGAAAATCAAAACTACTTTAATCAAACTGATAAACTTAACAATGAAAAAAATAAGAATTACACATATAATAATGTGAGAGATTTACCTTAATTTTTCGCTCCCACCAATCATCATCTGCCGTAATCGTATTTTTCATGGCATCACATCCTAAACATGTCTCCCCTCTCATCAACTGCTTAAAAAGTGTCCATTCGCCTTTCATGTACTCCCAATGATTTTTTATTTTTCTTATCATAGTCTTTTCCCGTCTTCTTACGGAACTCGTCAACAATACTTTTCCACCCATATTTATTTAAGTAAGTGTTTGGTATATTTTCTTTTCTAACCTCTTGCTCACACAAATCAAGAAATATAATATGTGTATCATCGTCCCACTTAGCATTATCCGGCATAATTGAATGTAAATAATCTGAAGAAAGTAGGACAACGAAGAAGCTAAGACTGAAGTTGCATAAAGAGAGCCTAAAAGAGCCTTGTGTTTGATAGAAAGAATGCCTTTAGGTGTTTGCTTTGAGGCTCCGTGATGAACTAAAGAAGGCAACAATTGAAACAAATACATTTGGTGAAATACAGATTATTTTGCTACTCTAAGTGACATATATTATGAAGTTTTAAAGCTTATTTTAAATTGAAACCTCCGTACAGAAACACAAGGCTGAAAACTACAATCAATGACCACACATATTTATGTTAGTTTGCAAAGCACAGCCACTCCTAGGCCCAAATAAAGGAGGTCAGTTATGGTAAGTTGATGGCCAACATAAAAGTAGTCTAATAGATTCAGAGGATTCATAATTTCATATAACCAACCACAACTAGCTTTTTGAATTGCAATGCAGTTGATATATATATATATATATATATGTACACACATATTGATATACCTGCCTCACAAAAATTAATTTCTTCCTACAGGTAGGTGCATCTCCAATGCTACAAAAGAGTCAGAGCATGCTGGTTGGTTTTCCTCATTTTTTTTAAATACCTTTTCTAATGGCTGAACATATTTCTTTTGCTCACTAAATGCTTAGCTTGTAAGCTAATTCTTTATTTTCTTTCGATAATATTTAGCTTATATATATATATATATATATACCTAACATCGACTAAATAGATATTGCGTGGCTATGTAACAGTTGTATCTCTTCATCTTTGTCTCCTTTTTAATTATAATTTCTATTACAACTTCTTAAACAAAATGTGATGGATCATGCAGATGATTCCACAAAATCTGGCTGCTACTCTACAGAAACACAAGGCTGAAACAGTACAATCAATGACCACACATATGCAACTCATGAAAATAAAAAAGCAAATAAAAGTCAAGAAACAACTTTTGAAAAAATTGTGTTGTTTGAGATACTCAGCACTTTACTAGCAATAAGACGGCTAATACGACGCAGAGCCGATTTTTATACTACATTTATACGAGAAAGAAAAGAAAACAACCACTATAATACTACTTTTTATCAACAAAAGTTTTTGGGTGACTGAACACTATATTCATTGTACCCAAAATTTCATTGATTGAAACTTTTTTGGCTGACAGAGTTGAAATTAATCCAAGAAAAAGCCAAATAATTAGTCACAGATTCATGTCAAAACCCAAGGAAAAGCCAAATAAAAAGGGGGTTTGCCATTGCAATTAATCCAAAACTTTGAAAACACACTAGGAATTGAAATTCAACAGGAAGATTAAACTTACTGGACTGAAGAGGCTTTCAAATTGGAGCTGAAGTTGGGGAGAGTCTGCAACAAGAAGAGGAAGAAGAACGCAGAGTCTGCAACAAGAAGAGAGAAAAGAAAGATATCGTGTGTTTTAGGTTTTTTTTTTTACTGAGGGGTAATTTCGAAATTAAGAAAAATTATAAGGGATAAGAATGTAATATCTTTGGTCAAAGTAAGGTGGTTGCCAAACACTACTAAAAGTTAAAAAGTGCTTAATTAAGCCCATCCAAACAGGCTCTAAGAATGTATATTATGATAAATTATAAACCTTAGATAGAGGTTAGTGATCAGCTGAATTGTTTTTGGCTAACTTGTAATGACCCAACCTGTCATTTTGACTTTTAGGACCCCGGTTTCCTAAATAAAACTTCATGTATGTTGTTTTACTAATTTATGACTTGCGGGGACGGTTCGTTCGGGATTTGAAAGTGTTCGGGTTGGAATCGGAATACTTGGTTCCTTAATTTGACTTTTAAAGGCCAAGTTTGACTTCGGTCAACATTTTGAGAAAACGACCTCGGAATTGAGATTTTATGGTTCCAATAGGTTCGTATGATGATTTTGGACTTGGGCGTATGTTTGAATCGGGTTTTGGACAATGCGGGACCGTTTCAGTGCTTAATAGTGAAAATCAACTATTTAAAGGTTTAAGGTTCTTTAAATTTGGTTTGGAGTAGGTTTTGGAGTAATTGAAGTCCGTTTGGAATTCTGAGCCTGGGAATAGTTCTGTATGGTGATTTAAGACTTGCACGCAAAATTTGGTATCATTATGAGTAGTATAAGTATATTTCGGCGCGTCCGGAGTAAGTTTAAAGAATTTGAAATTTCTAAGTTAAATCAATTTGGTTTGGGGTATGATTATTAGTTTTGATATTGTTTTACACGTTCCGAGGATTCGAGCGAGTCCGTTTTATGATTTCAAACTTGTTGGTATGTTCGGGCGGGCCCCCGAGGCCTCGGGTGTTAACCGGACGAGGCTCGAATCGATTTTGGACTTTGGAGCAGCAACTGAAGCTTCCAACTTCTGTTGCAACCGCACCTGCGCTTGGCCAGCCGCAGGTGCGTGGAGGACACCGCAGAAGCACAAGGAGCGCATATGCCCAAGTACAAGCCGCATAAACGCATCGCAGATGCGATGTACAAGTCACAGAAGCGGACAAGGCCGACTTAGGGGGAAGTCGCATCTGCGACGCCTTTTTCGCAGATGTGGAGCCGCAAATGCGAAACCACTACTTGGCAAAATGGGTTAAAATCGGGGCTCAGCCATTTTTGAGCCCATTTTTTCCATTCTTGGACCATTTTGGAGTTTTTTGAGCGGGGATTTAAACTAGCAACTTGAAGGTAAGTTAATTGTGCACACTTTGAGTTAAATACATAGATTATGGGTAGATTATAACCTGTAAATTTTGAAAATCAAGGGTTTGGATGAAAAACCTAGATTTTTATAAAAATGAGATTTTAACCACGAAAATGGTTATGGAATTGGATGGAGATTGTATAGTTGAGTTCTTGAGATTATGGGTTACGATTTCCTCCGAATATTTCCGGAATCCGGGCACGTGGGCCCGAGGTGAATTTTAAAAAATTTACCGTTTTAGGTTGGGTAATTAATTTAATAGTCTAATTTCTAATTATTGAGTATGTATTAATTATTTTATATAATATTTCTATAGTTTCGGATTTTTCGGCACCGAATTGGGATTTTTACATGACATTTTGATCGGGAAGTGGACAATTGAGACAAGGTAAGTCTCTTGTCTAACCTTGTAAGATGGAATTTACCCCGTAGGTGATCTAAATTAATAATTATTGCTAATTATGGGGGCTACGTACGCACGAGGTGACGAGAATCCGTGCGTAGCTACTAATTATGCTATGTTCGGGTAGTTTAGGACTCAAATCATTAATTACTTGTGATAATTGCATCTTTTATTTAATTAAATTACTGGAATTGTATTGTAAATTGTTAGAGGAAATAGTAAAAGATTGAAACTTCATATACTTGAATTTTGTGTAAAGTATTTAATTGTTAATAGAAATTGAACATCCTATGTGTTAGTTTTATAATAACTTCTCATTCCGGAGGTTCATAAGAAAATGTCCTCTCTTATTGTGGAGCGGACCGAACGCCTCAGCAGTATAGATGCATCTATAGATCGTGCCGCACGTCCCTCGGCAGTGTACACGACACTCTGGATCGGGTCGTACGACCTTGGCAGAAATCGTGCCTAATAATAATAATTACACGATACCTTGATATTTTAATTGCAGCTTGTGAAGCTAATTGATAAATTAAAAATTATTAAAATTTAAGGAATTAATTATTTCTGCTTGTTAAGAAAATTATTGTTGTTCACCTAAAAATCATGTTTAATTAAATATTTCTATGGTAATATTATTGACCCATAGTGAGTGTCAAAGTCGACCTCTCGTCACTACTTCTTCGATATTAGACTTGATACTTACTGGGTACATATTGTTTACGTACTCATGCTACGCTTGTTGCACTTTTTATGCAGGACCTGAAACATGTGCAATAGGAGGACCTACCGGCATGTATCCACGCAACCCAGAGGTTTAGTGGTGAGCTGCCAGTTTTGCAGCAACTAGTGCCTCTCTCTGTAATTGTATTCTGTCTATTTTATTTCAGACAGTATTTAGAAATTTTGTATAATCTACTAGATGCTCATACACTTGTGACACCAGGTCTTGGCACACACTAATAGAATTTTGGATTTAATTATTTTTCTTGGTTTTTAATTTACCAGATCTTTTATATTTTCTAATTCTTGCAAGTAATAAGAGTTTAATTACTCGGATAATTTTTAAAATAAAATGAATATGTTTTTAAATCACTAGTTGACTTGCCTAGCTGTGATGTTGGGCGCCATCACGATCTATAGGTGAAATTGGATCGTGAATGTAACGACCCGACCGATCGTTTTGAATATTATAACCATGTTCCCCCATTTACTGTTTAATTTATATCTTGCAATTGATTTATGACTTATCGGGTTAGTTGGTTCGGGTCCGAAAGGAACTCGGAGTGAAATGAGACACTTAGTCTCATAATTAAAATTTTAAGTTAGAAAAGTGGACCGGATATGGACCTATGTATAAACGACCTCAAATTTGAATTTTGATGATTCCAATAGCTCCGTATGGTGATTTTGGGCTTAGGAGCGTGTTCGGAATATTATTTGAAAGTCCGTAGAGAAATTAGGCTTGAAATGCCGAAAGTTTAATTTTTGAGAAGTTTGATCGGGGGTTGACTTTTTGATATCGGGGTCGAAATTCGATTCTAAAAATTCAAATACCTCTGTTATGTCATTTATGACTTGTGTGCAAAATTTGAGGTCAATCAGACGTAATTTGATAGGTTCCATAGTCGTTTGTAGAAATTAAAAATTTCAAAGTTCATTAGGCTTGAATTGGGGTGTAATTCATGATTTTAGCGTTGTTTGGTCGAGGTCCCAAGGGGCTCGGGTGAGTTTTGGATGGTTAACGGATCAAAAATTTGGACTTGAATAACTGTTGGAATTTTCTGATATCTGATAATGTTTTCCTCCTACGCGGTCGCGTGAATGCGTTTGCGATCGCGTATGCTTATTTGGTGAGTGGGGTTTTTTGTTCTACGCGATCGCGTGGGGATATCTGCGATCGCATAGGGTTAATATGAGGCAGTGGCATTTTGTGCTTCGCGATCGCTTGAAGCGGGATGCGATCGCGTAGCTCTGAAATTTTGTGACTCGCGAACGCGTGACGAAGGTGGCGTTCGCGTAGAGTAAGTGGAGCGGAGTAGAAGTCACGCGTTTTGTGCTTCGCGATCGCGTGGACTAGTCCGCGATCGCGTATTTCTATGATGTTGTGCATCACGATCGCATGGGAAAGTCCGCGACCGCATAGAGTAAAATCTGGGCGATGGAAAATTGTTCTTCACGATCGCGTAGGAATGTTCGCGATCGCGTAGAGAAAATGTATGGGCAGAGAGTTTAAGTTCTGAAAATGGGACTTCATCCCATTTTTGGTTTTTGACGATTTGGAGCTCGGATTGAGGCGATTTTTGGGTGATTTTCAGAGGAAACAATGGGGTAAGTGTTCTAAACTCAATATTGGTTAAATTACCCGAATCCATGGTTGTCGAGTTCCGAGACGTGGGCCCAACTGACCAAATTTGGGCTAATTTTCAGATTTTTATGGAAACTCATTATTTTCTTATGGAATTAATTTCAATAAATTTTATTGACTGAAACGAATTATTTATGACTAGATTCGAGGCGTTTGGAGACCAATTCACGAGGAAAGGACATTGCAGAATAAGAATTTCACGGGTTGAAGTAAGTAACCGTTTTAAATCTGGTCCTGAGGGTATGAAACCCCGGATTTTGGTATCATGCGATTATTTTGGAGGTGACGCACATGCTAGGTGACCGGCGTGTGGGTGTGCACCAAGGGGATTGTGACTTGGTCCGTCTCGGAATATTATTGTTACTTGCTGAGTTGGTTGTACTCATACTACACCCTGCAATTCGTGTGCAAATCCAGGTGTTCCCGGACATAGCGAGTGTTGATCCTTTCGCGCGATTGATTTTTAGGAGATTTTGAGATAGCTGCCGTGTTCCGCAGACCTTGTCTCTCCTTCTCTATCTCTTTGTTTACTGTATTTGGTCTCAGACTATTATAAACTATATTTTCCAGACTTGTATTCATATTAGATGTTTATGTACTCGGGGTGACACCAGGTTTTGGGGAGTGTTTGTATTGTATTTAAATATTATATTTTCAACCTTAAAGAGAAGTTTTGGTTTATTGAGATTTTTGTCTTGCCTAGTATCGAGATAGGCGCCATCACGACAGGTTGAGATTTTGGGTTGTGACAGTGACATAACTGAATATAATATTGATGAACTCAAATACTTTTATTTCAAGAGAAATAAAATATTACGATATTTGTTTTGTTATAATTTTGTGTATGCTTCATGTACTCCAATTTATGTTACACCCTTTCTCTTTTAGGTCTATATTTACTAACAATTTAATTTTAATATTCTTATGTTATTTTTAGTGAGAATTTATAGCCACACTAATATCTTTAGCTCATTTTAGACCTATAAATTTCAAAAGTCTTCCTTACATAGATGATATTTACTTAATAAACAAATAAAACCCCAATTCAATCCAAACATTAATTAAGTCAGTTCAGTAGTATAATACATTCGTTAAGGTAAATAAACATTTCATTATTTCTAATTATATTTATTTCTTATGAAAGGATTATTTTGTAAACGCCACATAAATCTGTACATGTTATTCATGACTTGAATAAATCAACATAAAAATTAAGATGAGGAATAACTTTGTTGTGGTCTGTTAGCAAATCACTTGGGTTAGCTTTTGTTAAACTATATATCTAATCAAACTTAAATATATAAATGACATCATCATATATTAGCCACTGCAAATAATAACCATATTAGCAACACGTGTCAGTAATGTATGGACATTAGTCTAATTCATTTGAACGTCTCTGACGTGTTGGTGTGCGAAATCAATTGTCCCCATATAGATATAGTACAGCGCCGATACGATGAACCTAATCAAGAAAGTCCCATACTTACTGCACTATGTATGACACTTTAACTACGAAGCTTTGTAATATCTCCAGACTGGCATCAAGTTGCCAAGCTAGCATGTTGACCTCGTGCTAGCTAGAGAGCAGATATTCTTACTTTTCTGGAGATGCCGTTCGTTCGAGATTTTTAGCTGAGAAATCAGGGGTGTTTTCACATGTTAAAGCTGGAACTACACGTGTTAAGCTGAGCGATCGACTGAATATCTTTAAAATAACACAAGTATCCTTAAATTAATTTTTATTTCTATGGAAGCACACATGTTGACCTAGAGGTGCTTGCTATTCCCTCTTATTAGTAAGTAGTAACTAGTTACGGTTAGCCCCGGCGATGCCCGGGCCCAATTGTATAGATAAGGCAATACGTTGTGCTACCTCATATTTATTGTCATAGAAGTATAAGTAAAAATTTCTTTCAAGCTCCCCAAAATATTGTTGGGTATGTTTTTTTTTAAGGTATTATTGGATTGACACTACAAATCTAATCCAAATAAAATAGATACAAAAAAGTATAGATGGGAGAGTGAGTTTCTCTTCATGCATGAGCCTTGAACATAAGAATGTCCAAGATTAAGCAGAAAATATTGCAATTCATTCTTCAAGTTTATTTCTAGTTTCTAGAGTTATTATTAGTATTATATGTAACGTTATTGGCTAGCTAAGGAAGGGCATTACTGTAGCTTCCATGCAAATTTTTATGTGCCTCGACCAAATTACCTCTTTCTTATGCAGTACTTCCTTGTCTAACTTTGTACCCTCTCACGTCCCCACATGTCCCATTCTAACCTTTTATGTGTGTATAATTTTAACAATTCCTATCATGCAATTTGTTATTTCGTTTGAATATATGTGTGCCAAACTTCTTCTTTTTTTATAAATGCCTCCTTTATTTTTGTTGTGTGCATTATTTAAGAAATTATGACATCGTAATTTGTTTGAATTGTGCAAAACTAATACTGTAAAAATTAGTTGAACTTTTTCCAGCTAGATTTTGCAAAATAACTATAACTTAGGTAAACAATTTTAGTACCACTTATATGAAAAGTATTTTGGACTTAACCATTATTAATTATATTTAACTTACTTGTTGTTATTAATAATTTAATATTGAAGGATCTTATATACTGTAAATTTATGACTTTATAATTTGACATTTAATTACTTACGTATGTATAATATCTCAAAAATGAAAATACTTATAACAAATAATTTTGGTAGCTAATTCATATCTAAATGAATTAATTAGCACAAAAGAAGTGCTTTCACGTTAAAATCTATGGATGCCCAATTCTTTCACCAATTTCAGGCTATGAGAATTTAAATAAATCTCCAATTTGTGTAGTTCTCCGGTTGGGTCTCCAAATCTTTCACTAAACTTTGCTTCATCGCGTGTTAAGATTTTCTCTCATTTATTATTAAGTTTTCAAATGCAGCTAATATTTTCTAAAGCTTAAAAAAGAAAGGAGACTCCCTTTAATTTTGGGATTGAAATTCACAAAAGGGTCAGTAGAATTGCTAGTAATTAACATCATTTTGTTATCATGTTGGTCATGCTATACTTTTGAATCGCTTTGAATGACCAGAGTTTGTGTAATACAATAAAACAAAGTTTTTGAGAATATATATCAATGCATCGCTTATACAACAGTACACTAAAATGTTATAACTAAATATTAAATTTTAAAGTGATACTCCATGATATACCTTCCAAATTATGTGTCAGAGGTGGAAGTGCTGTGGTCACAAGACTGCAAATTGAGTGACACATGAAAAGGAAGTTTAAGTGGGGTCCATGTTTGTAGAAGACTTCACTATATAGTCTAAGGACACAAAAGGAATTATACAAAGTGTGCTAGTGTTTTGTAAGGAAAGAGCACCATGAAGTACAACCGTCTTAAGGTAAGAAGACTTTAAAGTTGTTATATGACTTGCCGGGATAATTATTTCGGGTCCGGTGAGGTTTTGAAATGAATTGAGACACTTAGTCTCCAAAATAAAACTTAAGTTGCAAAGGTTGACCGGATGTTTACTTATGTGTAAACGACCCCCGGAAAAGAATTTTTATGATTCCAATAGCTTCATATGGTGATTTTGGACTTAGGAGTATGCCCGAAAAATTATTTGGAAGTCCGTAGTTAAATTAGGCTTGAAATGGCGAAAGTAGGAAATTTAAGTTTGAAAGTTTGACCGGGAAGTTGATTTTTTTATATCGGGGTCGGAATCCAGTTCTGGAAATTTTTTTAGGTCTGTTATGTCATTTATGCCTTGTGTGCAAAATTTGAGGTCAATCGAACTTGATTTCATAAGTTTCGGCATCGAATGTATAAGTTGAAATTTCTTAGTTTCATTAGGCTTGAATTGGGGTGTGATTCGTGATTTTAGTGTTGTTTGATGTGATTGGAGGCCTCGACTAAGTCCGTAATATGTTTTGAGACTTGTTGGTATGTTCGGACGGGGTCCCGAGGGGCTCGAGTGAGTTTCGGACCATTTCTAGGCCATTTTTAACTGCTGGTTTTTGGCTACAGCAGTGTGCATCGCAGATATTTCTGCTGCACAAGGCTGACTTTGGAAGCTTATATCTCGTAATCTGTAAGGAATGTGAATATGATCAAAATATGAAAGTTGTAGCCCTTTGAGTCTAGGTTTTCGAAAAGTAAACCATTTATCATTTGGATAGTTGTACAGAAAGTTATGATCAATTAACCGAAGCCTAGTACTGCATTTGTTTTTTCTGGCAGTGTGCATCGCAAAAATTTCTACTGCAGAGGACTGAATTTGGAAGCTTATATCTCGTAATCTATAAGGAATTTGGCAATCATCCAAAAATAAAAGTTATATCCCTTTGTATCTAGTTTTCAGAAATTTAAACCGTTTGGCAGTTGGAATTGGGTACAAAAGGATATGGTTGATATACTACAGGCTATCGGGGAAGAGTTTTTGGAAGAGTTTGGTGTTTTGAGAATAAGCATGTAATGATACAAAGGCCCATTTTCAGTTCTAGAGATCAAAATTCGATTTCGAGACTTCCGGGAGTTTGATAATGAATTATAGGAATGATCTGAAAAGTTTGGTCTAATTTTATCAAGTCGTGATTCGGTTTTTAGTGCGAAACATGAGTTAATTATTTAACGAGCGAAATTGGTATTGCATTGAGCAAATGAGCCCCGAATTGAGTTTCGATTGAAGGACTAGGTTCGTATTATTATTTGTATCTCATAGGAACAAGGATCGTCAAATTTCGAGTTCTTATGATTGAGTTAGAGTCTTTATAGTGAAAATAAATATTGCTGGTGCAACAGGTTGTGCGCGCCTTTAGCGACCAGAATAGTGTTTTTATTGAGCAGTTTTATTTTTTTTAGTTCATTTTAACATTTTTGGGCGAAAGAACACTGGTTGAGGCGATTTTTGAGCGAATATTCACGAGAAATTTTGAGGTAAGTCCCTTGTGATCATCAATAATATTGAATTATCATTGAGTATTTCGACTAGATTATATGTTTTTGAGGTGAAATTCGAGGATTTGGAGTCTAGGGATTTGAAAATAAGATTTGAGATTTTGAGTCGAGTTGATGTCAGAGTTTGGTAAATTTGGTATGGTTGGACTCGTGGTTGAATGAACGTTTACATTTTGTAACTTTTATCGGAATTCAGTTCTGGAAATTTTCTTAGGTCTGGTATGTCATTTATGACTTTTGTGCAAAATCTGAGGTCAATCGGACTTGATTTGATATGTTTCGGCATTGAATGTAGAAGTTGGAATTTCTTAGTTTCATTAGGCTTGAATTGGGGTGTGATTCGTGATTTTAGTGTTGTTTGATGTGATTTGACGCCTCGAGTAAGTTTTCGGGTGAGTTTCAGAGTGGTTTCGGACCATTTCTTGGCCATTTTTAACTACTGATTTTTGGCTACAGCAATGTGCATCGCAGAAATTTCTGCTGCACAAGGCTGACTTTGGAAGCTTATATCTCATAATCTATAAAGAATTTGAAGATGATCAAAAAATGAAAGTTGTAGCTCTTTTAGTTTATGTTTTCCAAATGTAAACCATTCATCATTTGGACATTTGTACAGAAAGTTATGATCAATTAACCGAAGCCTGGTACTATATTTATTTTGCCTCGCAGTGTGCATCGCAGAAATTTCTGCTGCACATGACTGAATTTGGAAGCTTATATCTCGTAAGCTATAAGGAATTTGGCGATGATCCAAAAATGAAAGTTGTATCCCTTTGTATCTAGATTTCAGAAATGTAAATCGTTTGGCAGTTGGAATTGGGTACAAAAGGATATGGTTGATACACTACAAGCTGTCGGGGAAGAGTTTTTGGAAGAGTTTGGTGTTTTGAGCATAAACATATAATGATCAAAACGCCCATTTTTAGTTTTAGAGATCGAAATTCGATTTCGAGAATTCCGGGAGTTTGATAATGAATTATAGGAATGATCTGAAAAGTTTGGTCTAATTTTATCAAGTCGTGGTTCAGTTTTTCACGCGAAATATGAGTTAATTGTTTAACGAGCGAAATTGGTATCACATTGAGCAAATGAGCTCCGAATTATGTTTCGATTGAATGACTAGGTTCATATTATTATTTGTAACTCATAGGAACAAGAATCGTCGAATTCCGAGTTCGTATGATAGAGTTAGAGCTTTTTTAGTGAAAATAAATATTGTTGGTCCAACTGGTTCTACGCACCGTTAGCGACCAGATATGGCACTTTAGCGACGGGAATAGTGTTTTTATTTAGCAATTTTGTTTTTAGCTCATTTCAATATTTTTGGGCGAAAGAACACGGGTTGAGGCGATTTTTGAGCGAAAATTTACGAGAAAACTTGAGGTAAGTCCCTTGTGATCATTGTTAGTCAATAATATTGAATTATCATTGAGTATTTCGACTAGATTACATGTTTTTAGGTGAAATTCGAGGATTTGGGGTCTAGGGATTTGAAAATAAGATTTGAGATTTGGAGGTCGAGTTTATGTCGAAATTTGGTAAATTTGGTATGGTTGGACTCGTGGTTGAGTGAGCGGTCATATTTTGTAACTTTTGTCGGGTTCCGAGACGTCGGCCCCACGGACAATGTTTGAGTTAAATTTCGGATTTTGTTGGAAAATTAGTATTTTCACATGGAATTAATTCCAATAATTTGTATTGAATGAATCGAACTAATTGTGACTAGATACGAGGCTTTCGGAGGCCAATTCGCGAGGCAAAGGCATAACGGAGTAAAGAATTACACGGTTTGAGGTAAGTAACACTTCTAAACTTGGTTCTGAGGGTATGAATCCCAGAATTTGATGTTATATAAATTGTTTGGAGGTGATGCACATGATAGGTGACGAGCGTGTGGACGTGCACCATAGAAGTTGTGATTTAAATAAATTCTATGAAGTTGTAAAATTAAAGATTATGTTTAGGCTACGTGCCGATATTTTGGGAACCATAGGGTCGTGTTCCTGTTGAATTAATTATTTTAAAATGTACATTTCCTACTCAGTCATGCTCATCCATTGTGAGGATATTTATGGGATCGGGAATACCCGCCTGTAGCAGGACATATCAGCTTTATATATATATATTATTATTATTATTATGGGATCAGGTTGCACGTCGAAGGAGGCCTTATAGGCTTTATTGTTCTGGATCAGGGTTGCACGCCCAAGAAGGCCTTATTGGCTTTATTATTATATGGATCGGGGTTGCCCGCATGCAGTAGGCCATATCAGCTTTATATCACGCTTGGGCTGAAGGAGCCCTTCCAGAGTCTGCACCCCCCACAGTGAGTGTAGATGATTTATATTCGGGATGGACTTCCCAGGGCATGGACTTGCCTTACTTATTTATATATGTTCGGAATAGACTTCTCATGGCAGGGACTTGCCTTACTTATTTATATATGTTCAGGATGAACTTCCTGGGGCAGGGACTTGCCTTATTTATTTATGATTGTGATGAATTTTTCCTGGACATGGATCTTGTTCGAGTCATTTATATTTGGGGATAAATTTACCTCTGGGCTGGATTGGCCTTGTACGGTACTGAGTCACTGACTGAAAGTTGATGTGTATATATATATATGGGATGGATCTTCCCTGGGCTGGATTGGCCATATATAGTACTGAGTTTAACTGTTGAACTTGAAAGCATGCCTACATTTCTGTACTGTTATTTCTATACTAGACTGTACTTGCTGAGCTCGTCACTACTTTCATCCCAAAGGTTAGTCTTGTTACTTATTGAGTTGGTTGTACTCATACTACACTCTGCACCTCGTGTGCAGCTCCAGGTGCTTCCGGACACGGTGACTGTTAGATCTCAGAGTGTTATGAGTTGGAGACTATCAAGGTAGCTACCCGGCGTCCGCTGACCTTGGCTCTCTCTTCCTTTCAGTTATTGTACTGTTCTACATTTTTAGATAGTGTTTCTATTAGTCAGACTTTTGTTATCATTTAGATGCTCGTCTACTCAGTGACACCGGGTTTTGGGAGTGTTTTGTATCTGTAATCGTGAGTTTATGTTTTTCTATGGAATTTAAATATTATATTTTTAAACTCAAAAGAAATTGTGGTTTTATTGAGGTTGTCGGCTTGCCTAGTATTGAGATAGGCGCCATCACGACATGCGAATTTTGGGTCGTGATAAGTTGGTGTAAGATCCTAGGTTACATAGATCTCAAGAGTCATGAGCAAATGTCTAGTAGAGTCTTGCGGATCGGTATGATGACGTCCATACTTATCTTCGAGAGGCTACATGAAATTTTAGGATAGACTTCCCATCTTTCTCTCCTTATTGTGCAGAATTGATTCAGCTTGAAATATAACTCTTTGGATTCCTTCCACGCATTTGTGTGCGCTCACTATCAGTTATGCATCGCCGGCTTATGATTCCATGAACGAGGTTCAAGATGTGTATTCTGTGTTTTGGTGATGGGCCAGTCTGGAGGACTTGAGGTCAGGTTTAGACTGCAGCTTAGGCTCGGTAGCTTCAATTGTGTGAACTTGTACATTTGGACTCATATGTCCAGAAGTGTCCCTATGAGTGGAATTTGTGGCTCGATGAGCGGTGAAATGACCATATGATGAGTATGATGTGACTGCAGAATATGTCCAGATGGTTCGGATATGACGGGATGAGTTTGTTGGGATGTAAAAAGGACTATTGGGTGCTTGATTTATATCTTGATGTGACTCATAGTCTCGAGTTATGAGTGTGTTGAAAGATTCTTTTTTCATGTTGTTTAATTATGGAACGAAGTAGATTTTTCATGTCTTGTGGTGAGTTAAGACCTAGGGAGATTAAGCGATTGCATAGTAATTGTGGCTGTGGAAAAGCGTATCAAGATGCCAATTTTAGGCTAAGCAGGTGGGTTATCTCCTGCGAAGTAATTTACGGATGTGTGGTCCTTACAATATTGTGTGGAGAATTTCTTTTCTACCATCAGGTTCTATGTGTGGAGATTTGAATTTGAAATGGTCAAGGAAGTCGACATGACCGTCACTAGAATGAAGGCGAGCTTAGTAGATGATTTGGGATATTTTATGGTTTGTGTTACCTGAGCTTGTGAAGAAGTTTTATTGAACCGACTGCAGTATTATGGCAGTAATAGAGTATGGGTATAGTGAGTTATCAGATGTTTTGTTATGTGGCTTTGAGCCAAGTGGGGGAGTCTAGTATCTACGATTTGATTGCACGATTATGTGTTGTATTCGTTTTGGTCTGAGGCATACTTGTGGATTAGCTATGACTTGCAGAGGTTGAGATGAGGGATGAGTCGAGTAAGAAAATTCCTGGATACGGGTTATATTGCACTTTATGAGTATATGAAAATCATGGGATGAGTGAGTTATTATTTGCGAAGTATATAGTGCGCATGGAGTATGAACTTGATCGATGGTGTTAAGGCAGGTTTACTTCTTTGAGTGTTGTTGTGTTAATGGGGCACGTGTCTTTCGGCCTGTTTGGGTAGTGCAATTTAGATTTGAGCAAAGTGGGTGACTCCCGAGAAGGTTCTAATGGGTTCAAATTTTATATATAGCAATTGAGAATTTTTTCGGACTTGTGTATGGATAAAATCTGAGATTAAGATTTGCATTTGATGGTGCCGAGACTTGTGATAATTCTGTATGACTATGGATTCTACATTCCAATATATGAAAGGTAAAATAATAATTTTAAATTCACATAAGGTATTTTTAGAGTGAGTGTTTCGGTTGTGGTACTTATGGGGCTGTTTAAGAAGAATACAGTGGCTTATGGGCCTTAGGGCAGTGTCGTTTTATGTTAGGATGTCTTGTAGTGAGCTTTGGGTAAGGATCGTAATGTTCTGACAAGGAGAAGTGTCAACTTGAGGGTAATTCAGAAGAAACTCGGAGAAAATAAGACAATTGGGTAGTAGGCTAGACCAGTATGGTAATGGTATGCTCGATTTATTTGAGTAATTATGATGTGGTGAGCTCTACGGATGTTTTGGTGGCAATATTTTTGGATTTGGTGACCTATGTGGCTTGGTCGAGTTAGAGAAATTTAGTTCTAATAGCTTGGTTATGTGCAAATGGATTTCAAAGTGTTCTTGATGGTTTCTACCATGGTTTGAGCCGGATATTTTCAACTCCCCGATCAAAGTGTTCTTGTTGTGTATTGTGATTTTCTCCTGGAAAGAAGCAAGAGAAAGGTTTCTAACTAAGCGGGTATGTAATTTAATGGTGACTCAGAGTTTATAATAAGATTCTTGTGCTTTTCACATGATAGATGTGGTGTGGTGTGCAGGATTTAGATTTGCATGTACAAGGTGGTAGTTCATTCTTGAAAGGAAGATCCCGAATTTGGGACAATATGGTTAGTTTCAGATATTTAGATGAATGTTATAACTGCTCGGTAATCCCTGAGAGGGGTGCGCATTTCAGAAGGCGCATTGTGTTTTGACTTACGGATGTTCATCTGGTCGATAGACTGCTGATATTCAAATTATTTCTATGTGGAACAGAAGAATTTTGAAAGTATTCCTAGTGGGAGGATCGTGCATGAAAGATGTGTTAGTCATTCGGGTGCTGGAGTTGGGACCGGTTACGGTGATTCATGTGTTCTACGAATTTGGAGATTAGGAGTTCTCATAAGCATATTGTTTCAGGCTTGCGACCTGTTTGAGGTGAGTATTTTATTTAAACTCAGTGGAGGCACTAGTTGCGTTAATTATTTGTGATAGCTACGCGCTATGAATGCGCATATATGTGAGGTTTGAGCCCATGTGCGGGCATCAGGGCAAGTATTCATACTCGAAAGAATGCTTAGGCTATGATATGCCTAGAGTTAACTGTTAAGCGTAAAGTTATAATGTTTCTCGTATTCGTACCTTTGTTGAGGACTATCTAGGCTATACTTGAGGTTACAAAGAGGCTAATTCCCTTAATAATCTAGGTAGTTACTATTTTTGCGTTAACTTGCCGATTTGAGTTGTGATAGCACGCTTTGCACATGCCTACTCTATGGCGTGTTATTTATACCAGTCGAAGAGCATGTGAATTTTATTTCAGTTATCATATACATGAGTACTTATTTGATTGCTCTTGTATGATATACTTGGACTGGAGGCATGTGACCATGCCAGGCGATTGATATTATTAGCACGTGAGTTATCCGTGCGGGTCCAAACATTTATGTTATTGGAACATGGGTTGTTCGTGCGGGTCTAGATATTGATATTATAGCACGTGAGTTGTCCGTGCGGTTGATGTTAATGTGAGCTCTAGAAGAGCTGGTTACCGTTATTAGATTCGTGTGTCTTGGTTCTACTATATATGACGAGCTTATAGCATTGCGGTTGTGGTGGTGCTTATTGAACGTACAATACGGTTATCTTCTTCGAGACATTTTTCAATTTTGGGTACACGGATTGTGCATTTTGTGTCTTGAGTTATATCGGTGGGGCGTCTCTGTGAAATAGTTGTGTTTGATAATATAAGGTCATCAGACCTAGAATTGGTACTATCAGGTTTGATTACGGTATATTCGGGAGGATAATATTGAAAGTCGGCTTAGGAAGTGATTATGGTTCTTGTTGGGGCGAGAGAGCTCTATGACTTGTTGACCTGATGAGTGGTTATGAGATTCCGCGTGTTTCTTTCATTATCAGTAGTGTACGAAAGTTTTGGAACGAAGTTTTGTTTGATATGGGGTTTAATACTAGTACTGGGTTAGTTTTGAGTAGTTACTGTGATCGTAATTAGTGTTGCGAGTATGCGAGTTGTGTAGTATGCTATGTGACTATAGTTGGGGTTATGGTTATGACTTGTTACAACTTGTCCAGACTAATACAATGTGTAATTGTGAGATTCGGGTCTTGTAAGAAATTTTGGATGTTGGAAATTGGGCTCTAAGTTTTTGTGCTAAGGTTAAATTAATGACTTTCAGTTATGTTGTGTTGTCGAACATACATAGAATAGAGTGACGTGGGATCACCCCCGGGTATGTGCATGGTAAGGTGGAATAGTGATTTAAAGGCTTAGGAACAACTCTTGGCACGTTCGAGGACGAACGTATATTTAAGTGGGGAAGAATGTAATGACGCGGCCAGTCATTTTGAGTATTACAGTCATGTTCCCCCATTTACTGCTCAATTTATGATTTAAAGTTGTTATATGATTTGCCGGGGTAATTGGTTCGGGTCCGGTGAGGTTTTGAAATGAATTGAGATACTTAGTATCCAAAATGAAACTTAAGTTGAAAAGGTTGACCGGATGTTTACTTATGTGTAAACGACACCCGTAATAGAATTTTTATGATTCCAATAGCTTCGTATGGTGATTTTGGATTTAGGAGTGTGTCCGAAAAATTATTTGAAAGTCCGTAGTTAAATTAGGCTTGAAATGGCGAAAGTAGGAAATTTAAGATTGAAAATTTGACCGGGAAGTTGACTTTTTGATATCGGGGTCGGAATCCAGTTCTGGAAATTTTCTTAGGTATGTTGTGTCATTTATGACTTGTGTGCAAACTTTGAGGTCAATTGAACTTGATTTGATAAGTTTCGGCATCGAATGTAGAAGTTGGAATTTCTTAGTTTCATTAGGCTTAAATTGGGGTGTGATTCGTGGTTTTAGTGTTGTTTGATGTGATTTGAGGCCTCGACTAAGTCCGTAATATGTTTTGAGACTTATTGGTATGTTCGTAGGGGGTCCCGAGGGGCTCGGGTGAGTTTCAGAGTGGTTTCGGACCATCTCTAGGCCATTTTTAACTGTTGATTTTTGGCTACAGCAGTGTGCATCGCAGATATTTCTGCTACACAAGGCTGACTTTGGAAGTCCCTTGTGATCTCGTAATCTGTAAGGAATTTGGAGATGATCAAAATATGAAAGTTGTAGCCCTTTGAGTCTAGGTTTCCGAAAGGTAAACTATTCATCATTTGGAAATTTGTACAGAAAATTATGATCAATTAACCGAAGCCTGGTACTACATTTGTTTTTCCTGGCAGTGTGCATCGCAAAAATTTCTACTGCATAGGACTGAATTTAAAAGCTTATATCTCGTAATCTATAATGAATTTGGCAATCATCCAAAAATAAAAGTTGTATCCCTTTGTATCTAGTTTTCAGAAATTTAAACCGTTTGGCAGTTGGAATTGGGTACAAAAAGATATGGTTGATACACTACAAGCTATCGAGGAAGAGTTTTTGGAAGAGTTTGGTGTTTTGAGAATAAGCATGTAATGATCCAACGGCCCATTTTCAGTTCTAGAGATCAAAATTCGATTTCGAGACTTCCGGGAGTTTGATAATGAATTATATGAATGATCTGGAAAGTTTGGTCTAATTTTATCAAGTCGGGATTCGGTTTTTAGCGCGAAACATGAGTTAATTGTTTAACGAGAGAAATTGGTATTGCATTGAGCAAATGAGCCCCGAATTGAGTTTCGATTGAAGGACTAGGTTCGTATTATTATTTGTAACTCATAGGAACAAGAATCGTCGAATTCCGAGTTCGTATAATGGAGTTAGAGCCTTTACAGTGAAAATAAATATTGCTGGTGTAACAGGTTGTGCGCACCTTTAGCGACCAGAATAGTGTTTTTATTGAGCAGTTTTATTTTTTTTAGTTCATTTCAACATTTTTGGGCGAAAGAACACGGGCTGAGGCGATTTTTGAGCGAAAATTCACGAGAAAACTTGAGGTAAGTCCCTTGTGATCATTGTCAGTCAATAATATTGAATTATCATTGAGTATTTCGACTAGATTACATGTTTTTGAGGTGAAATTCGAGGATTTCGGGTCTAGGGATTTGAAAATAAGATTTGAGATTTGGAGGTCGAGTTGATGTCGGAAATTGGTAAATTTGGTATGGTTGGACTCGTGGTTGAATGAGCGTTCATATTTTGTAACTTTTATCGGGTTTCGAGACGTCGGCCCCACGGGCAAATTTTGTGTTAAATTTCGGATTTTGTTGGAAAATTAGTATTTTCACATGAAATTAATTCCAATAATTTGTACATGAAGCAAAGGCATAGCGGAGTAAAGAATTACACGATTTGAGGTAAGTAATACTTCTAAACTTGGTTCTAAGGGTATGAATCTCCAAATTTAGTGTTATATAAATTGTTTGGAGGTGACACACACGATAGGTGACAAGCGTGTGGACGTACACCATAGAAGCTATGATTTGAATAAATTTTGTGAAGTTATAAAATTAAAGATCATGTTTAGACTATGTGCCGATATTTTGGGAACCATAGGGTCGTGTTTCTGTTGAATTAATTATTTTAAAATGTAAATTTCATACTCAGTCATGCTCATCCATTGTGAGGATATTTATGGGATCAGGGCTGCCCGCCTGCAGCAGGCTATATCGGCTTTATATATATTATTATTATTATTATGGGATCGGGTTGCACGCCGCAGCATGCCTTATAGGCTTTATTGTTCTGGATCGGGACTGCCCGCCTGCAGCAGGCCATATCGGCTTTATATCACGCTTGGGCTGAAGAAGCCCCTCCGGAGTCCGCACCCCCCACAATGAGCGTAGATGATTTATATACGGGATGGACTTCCCAAGGCAGGGACTTGCCTTATTTATTTATGATTGTGATGAATTTTCTCTGGAGATGGATCTTGTCCGAGTCATTTATATTTGGGGATAAATTTACCCCTGGGCTGGATTGGCCTTGTGCGGTACTAAGTCACTGACTGGAAGTTGATGTGTATATATATATGGGATGGATCTTCCCTGGGATGGATTGGCCATATACAATACTGCGTTTAACTGTTGAACTTGAAAGCATGCCTACATTTATGTACTGTTATTTCTATACTAGACTGTACCTGCTGAGCTCGACACTACTTTCAGCCCAAAGGTTAGTCTTGTTACTTATTGAGTTGGTTGTACTCATACTACACTCTGCACCTCGTGTGCTGCTCCAGGAGCTTCCGGACACGGTGATTGTTAGATCTCGGAGTGTTATGAGTTGGAGACTATCAAGGTAATTGTCCGGCGTCCGCTTTGCTTATTGATTTGGTTTAATTTATGACATAAAGTCTTATGCAATATCACTGCTCAACACATCAATAACATAATAAAATCAGTAATATTTTGCTACCTTATCCGTCAAAGAACATAGATCACTACTATACAAAATAATTCTACTGTGTACTTCCAACAACATACCTAGTGTAAGGGTGACAAGTGGGCCGGTACGGGATCGGGGCCGACCGGCCCGAGATCGCGGACCAAACGGGCCATGACCAGAACGGTCCCTGGCGGGCCAAACGGTCCCAACGGTCAAATTTCAAAAAATAATTTGTCCGTTGGGGAATTTAAAATCTGGCTGTTGGCTGTCACAAAATAGACGTTGGCTATTTACAAAATAGCAATTTAACCCCCCCTCCCCCTCCCCCTCCCCAACTTTGTTTTAACCCCAAACTTTTTATAATTATACTTTTTTCCTATTTTCAACTCTAAATATGTAACGACCCAACCAGTCGTTTTGAGAGTTGTAGCCCCATTCCCCTATTTATGCTTCACAGTTGTTTTGTGACTTGGCGGGGTGATTAGTTTGGGTCCGGTGAGGTTTTAGAAATTAATTGCAACACTTAGTTCCAAGGTTTAAAGTTTAAGCTGAAATAGTGACCGGATGTCGACTTATATGTAAACGACCCCGAAATAGAATTTTGATGATTCCAATAGCTCTATATGGTGAGTTTGGACTTAGGAGCATGTCCGAAAAATTATTTGAAAGTCCGTAGTGCAATTAGGCTTGAAATGGCGAAAGGTAAATTTTTGGAAAGTTTGGCCGATGACTATTTGATATCGGGGTCGAAATCAAGTTCTGAAAATTTTCATAGCTCTGTTATGTCATTTATGACTTGTGTGCAAAAGTTGAGGTCAATCAGACTTAATTTGATAGGTTTCAGCATCGAATGTAGAAATTGGAAATTATTAAGTTCCTTCAGCTTGAATTGGGGTATGATTCGTTGTTTTAGCGTTGTTTTATGTGATTTGAAGGCTCGACTAAGTTCGTATAATGTTTTAGGACTTATTGGTGTATTTGGTTATAGTCCCGAGGGTCTCGGGTGAGTTTCGAAAGGTTGAAAGATCAAATTCGGACTTAGAAGAAAATTGGAAACCTATTGTCATGTGAAGCAATCGCACCTGCGGAAATGGGCTCGCAGGTGCGAGCTCGTAGAAGCGAGCCTGGCAAGCGCAGGTGCGAGCAGGGGGCTGTAAGGCAGTGGTCACAGGTGCGAGGGAATTTCCGCACCTGCGTGATCGCAGATGAGGACGGATGGGCGCAGCAGCGAATTCTCCGCAGAAGCGAAGCGAGCCTCGCAAATGCGAGCCCGCAGAATCGGCTTCTACCTCGCAGAAGCGGAGGCAGTGGAGGCGTTGGCAAACCGCAGAAGCAGTTGGTTTCTCGCACCTGCGAGACCGTAGAAGCGGCTAAATGAGTCGCATGTGTGGAACCCCTAGACAGTATACATTTCGAAGGGGTTTCGAGTTTTGCCATTTTTGGACTTTCAAGCACGATGTTTGGGGCGATTTTCAGAGAGAAATCACGGAAAATCTTGAGGTAAGTCACTTGTGATCATTTCTACTCCATAATATTGAATTATCATCGAATAATCCGACAAGATTACATGTTTTTGAGGTGTAAATCAGGATTTGAACTTAGAGATTTGAAAATAAGATTTTAAGATTTGGAGGTCGAGTTGAGGTCAGATTTTGGTAAATTGGTATGGTTAGACTCGTGGATGAATGGGCTTTCGGATTTTATAACTTTTGTCGGGTTCCGAGATGTGGGCCCCACGGGCAATTTTTGAGCTAAATTTCGGCGTTTTGTAGAAAATTTATATTTTCATATGAATTTATTCCTATAATTTTGTATTGATTGAATATAATTAATTATGACTAGATTCGAGCCGACCGGAGTCGGAAAATCAAGGAAAAGGCATACTACTTGACTGATTGGGCGTGGTTTAAGGTAAGTGACTTGTCTAATCTTGTGTGGGGGAAATTTTCTCTAGGATTGGTATTGATGTGATAATTGTAATGTGTTAAAAATCGTGTACACGAGGTGACGAGTGTGTACACGGGCTAAATGTGAAAGATTATGTATTTAAATTGTGTAGATTAGTGATGCATATTAATTAAATTATTTTATCTTGTTATATTCATCATTATTGATCTATTTTATATTCTTAAACTTGCCTAACATTTTTCCTACTAATTGTTATACCTGTTTAGTTGAAACTTGATTTCTTATATTTTGTGCATTATTTGAAGGTTGAATTTCTTTAATTTAAATATTATTAATATAAATTATTTGATATCTTAAATTTTGGTATTCAGGCAACCTGTTAAAAAATTGTGAAAATTATTTTTGCTAAGTTATTTATTCCCGAATATTTTATGAGATTTTGTACTCATTGTGAGTAAGCCGTGAGCTCCTTATTGTGGAAAGTATTCTTATTGTTGAATTATTTGGCAAGTTGAAATATTTGGGAACTTGAGGTGCAAATTGTGATATATCGTGATATTGATATGCATGCGGTGGTATAAGGTCTGGGTGTTGAAACGCATGCAATGAGATAAGGGTGGCTTGAAACGCGTGGCTAGTAGGGGAACTACTAGAGGCCATGCGGTGTGATAAGGGTGACTAAAACACGGGATGCTATTTCGGAAAAAATTATTTTCTTTAAGATTAAATGTGAAGGCTCCCGCAGTGATATAAGAAAATGAGATATTGTGAATTTATTTATGATTTTGGGACTATGAGGCGGTACCTCGGGAGTGCCCTTGTTGATATTTCTTTATGGCTGCATTTGCCTTTGATTATTGTTGTGATTTTCTTAAAGTTGTAAATTTCTGTTTTCTTTCCACGAGGTATTATTTGCCCTTATTCTGTGTAATTTAATGGTGACATACTACTTACTTGATTCATTTTCATTATCATTTATTGTTATTATATTGTTAAACATTTCACCATGTCTTTTATTATTTTCAGTAGGGCCTGACCTGACCTCGTCACTACTCTACCGATGTTAGGCTTGACACTTACTAGGTACCGTTGTGGTGTATTCATACTACACTTTTGCACATCTTTTTGTGCAGATCCAAGTACTTTCTACCAGCCCAGATATCAGTAAACTACCTATTTACGGAGACTTCGAGGTATATCTGCCAGCGTCTACAGACTCCGAAGTCCCCTTCTATATGTATTATGTTGCTTTCTTATTTTCTTTAGACTCTGATATATAGAGACATTTAGGATAAATTCTTAGAAACTTGTGACTTATTTCTACCGGGGCTTGGGAGTTGTAATTATGTGAATTTGTAGATTTATTTATTTCAGATTTCTATTGTTATTCCGCATTGATATGCTTACCTAGTCTTAGAGACTAGGTGCCATCACGACATCCTACGGAAGGAATTTGGGGTCGTGACAAATTGGTATCAGAGCTCTAGGTTCATAGGTGTTATGAGTCACAAGCAGGTTTAGTAGAGTCTCGCGGATCGGTACGGAGACGTCTGTACTTATCTTCGGGAGGCTATGGAACTGTTACGAAAATTATTCACTTCTTTGATTCCTTATCGTGCGCATTTGTTGACTTCGAAATTTCAAACCATTGTATTTCTATTCTCTCACGGATGGTGAAGACACGCACAACTAGATCCGATGATCAGACACCCACGCCCCCCTGTTGGAGTCGCAAGAGGCCGGGGCCGGGGCGAAGCGGAGACCGAGCCAGAGGTCGAGGAAGACCACGTGGTGCAGACAGAGAACCTGCACAAGCTGCTGCAGCAGAGCCACCAGCAGTTCCAATTGGAGAACATGCACCTGATATGCTTGTTATTACCCTTGCACTTCACGAGACTCCTGCCCAGTTTTTTAGCATGTTTGGCACTCTAGCTCAGGCAGGGCTAATTCCACTTGCTCCTGCCACATCTCTGGCCGCGGGAGGAGCACATACTCCCACCGTCCGTACCCTAGAGCCACAGGCCCAAGTTGACCATGCTCTAGAGACTATACTAGTGCAGCCAGTTGTCCCAGTTCGGTCCGAGGCTAGGGCAGCTATTTCAGAGGGGAAGAAACTCAAGCTCGAGAGGCACAAGAAGTACCACCCTCCCACTTTCAGCGGTTTAGCTTCAGAGGATGCTCAGGGTTTTCTTGAAGAATGTCATTGTATCCTCCTTACTATGGGTATTATGAATTCCAGTGGGGTTACATTCACGACATTCCATCTTAGAGGAGCGGCCTACCAGTAGTGGCGGGCATATGAGTAGGATAGTCCGGCTAAGGCAACGTCACTCACCTGGACTCAATTTTCAGATATGTTCTTGAGGGAGTATGTTCCTCAGAATCTTAGAGATGCATGGCGCGCAGAGTTTGAGCAGTTGCGCCAAGGTTCTATGACCGTGTTAGAGTATGCGGTCTGATTTAGTGATTTGGCTAGGCATGCACCAACCTTAGTTGCTACAGTTCGAGAGCGGGTTCGCCGATTTATTTAGGGTCTTCACCGTAGTATCAGATTCAGTATGGCCCGAGATCAAGAGATTGACATCGCATACCAACAAGTGGTGTCAATTGCTAGGAGATTAGAAGGTATGCGGATCCGGGAGAGGGAAGCTAAGAGACCCCAAGATTTTGGCACATATAATAATTCTCCTGCCCTAGCTGCAGCCCATCGTGGTAGAGGTTATGTGGCTCGTCCTATTCATTCAGCACTTCCAGATTCCAGTGGTATTCCGCCTACTTCTTGACCTCAGGTTCCATATTATGCACCACCAATGTCTATTGTACCTCCTGTACGGGATGCCTTCAGCGGGCAATCTAGTCGATTAGGCCCGAGCCAGTCCCGGCAGCCACGTTCTCAGGGGGCTTGTTTTGAGTATGGTGACACTCGTCATATAATAAGGGATTGCCCTAGACTTAGGAGGGGTGTACCTCCACATATTTCTCAGGCCCCACCTATTCCACAGGGCCCTCAGGATTCTTAGGCCATGATCACTGCACCAGTTGCTACTCCACCTGTACAACTAGCTAGAGGTGGAGGTCGGACAAGTAGAGGTCGCCCTAGAGGGGGAGGCCAGGCCAGATATTATGCCCTTCCTGCTAGGACGGAGGAAGTTGCATCTGATTCTTTTATCACAGGTATTATTCCGGTCTGTCATAGAGATGCATCAGTCTTATTTGATCCAGGCTCCATTTATTCTTATGTGTCATCTTATTTTGCCTCGTATTTGGGCGTATCCCGTGATTCTTTAAGTTCTTTTGTTTATGTATCTACACTCATAGGTGAATATATTATTGTTGACCGCGTGTATCGGTCGTGTTTAATTGTTATCAGTGATTTTGAGACCAGAGCTGATTTATTATTGCTCAGTATGGTGGATTTCGATATTATTTTGGGAATGGATTGGTTGTCGTCCTATCACGCTATTCTTGATTGTTACGCCAAGACGGTGACGTTGGCTATGCCAGATCTACCGCGGCTAGAGTGGAGAGGAACCTTGGATCATGTTCGTAGCAGGGTTGTTTCATTTCTTAAAGCTCAGTAAATGGTTGAGAAGGGGTGTGATGCGTATCTGGCCTATGTGAGAGATATTAGTGTTGATACTCCTACCGTGGAGTCAGTTCCTGTAGTAATGGATTTTCCTGATGTATTTCCAGCGGATCTTCCGGGTATGCCACCCGACAGGGATATTGACTTTGGCATTGATTTGTTACCGGGCACTGAGCCAATTTCTATTCCACCATATCGTATGGCCCCAACAGAATTGAAGGAATTAAAGGAGCAGTTACAAGAGCTGCTTGATAAGGGTTTTGTTCGGCCCAGTGTATCTTATTTGTGAAGAAGGATAACTCTATGCGGATGTGTATTAATTACCTCCAGCTGAACAAGGTTACAGTGAAGAACAAGTATCCATTGCCACGGATTAATGACCTATTTGATCAGCTTCAGGGTGCCAGAGTGTTCTCTAAGATCGACTTGCGTTCAAGCTATCATCAGTTGAAGATTCGGGAGCCAGATATCCCAAAGACTGCTTTCAGGACTCTGTATAATCATTATGAGTTCCTTGTAATGTCATTTGGGCTAACAAACGCCCCATCAACATTTATGCACTTAATGAATGGTGTATTTCAACCCTATCTTGATTCTTTCGTCATTGTGTTTATTTGCGACATTCTGGTGTATTCCGGAGTCGGGAAGATCATGAGCAATACTTGAGGACTGTGCTTTAGACCTTGAGAGAAAAGAAGTTATATGCAAAATTTTCAAAGTGTGAATTCTGGCTTGATTAAGTGGGATTTTTGGGTTATATAGTCTCGTGCGACGGGATTAAGGTAGATCCGAAGAAGATTGAAGCAGTGCAGAGTTGGTCCAGACCGTCCTCAGCTACGGAGATCCGGAGTTTCCTTGGCTTGGCAGGGTATTATCGCCGAATTGTAGAGGGTTTCTCTTCAATTGCTGCACCCATGACCAAATTGACCCAAAAGGGTGCTCCGTTCAGGTGGACCGAGGAATGTGAGAAGAGCTTTCAAAAGCTCAAGACATTTTTGACTACAGCCCCAGTATTGGTATTGCCTACAGATTCAAGGTCTTATATTGTGTATTGTGATGCGTCGCGCATTGGTCTCGGTGCAGTGTTGATGCAAGACGGTAGGGTGATTGCCTATGCGTCCAGACAATTAAAGGTACATGAGAAGAATTATCCGATCCACGACCTTGAGTTAGCAGTTATTTTTCATGCCTTGAAGATTTGGCAGCATTATTTGTACGGTGTCCATTGTGAGGTCTACACCGATCACCGGAGTGTACAACATCTGTTTAAACAGAAGGATCTTAATTTGCGGCAGCGGAGGTGATTGGAGTTGCTTAAGCATTATGATATCACCATTCTCTATCATCCCGGAAAGGCCAATGTGGTGGCCGATGCCTTGAGTCGTAAGGCAGAGAGTTTGGGCAGCTTAGCATACTTAACAGTAGTAGAGAGGCCTTTAGCCTTGAATGTTCAGGCCTTGGCCAACCAGTTTGTTAAATTGGATGTTTTCGAGCCGGGCCGAGTTTTGGCTTGTGTGGTTTCTCAATCTTCTCTGTATGATCGTATCAGGGAGCGTCAATATGATGACCCCCATCTGCTTGTCCTTAAGGACACAGTTCAGCACGGTGACGCCAAGGAAGTCACTATTGGAGATGACGGTGTATTACGGATGCAGGGCACGCTATGTGTGCCTAATGTAGATGGTTTGCGTGAGTTGATTCTCCAAGAGGCTCACAATTCGCAGGTACTCCATTCATCCAGGTACAATATGTAGCTCGATGCCTAAATTGTCAGCAGGTGAAATATGAGCATCAACGACCGGGTGGATTGCTTCAGAAGTTAGAGATTCCATAGTGGAAATGGAAACAGATCACTATGGATTTCGTTGTTGGGCTCCCATGGACTCAAAGGAAATTCGATGCAGTTTGGGTGATTGTGGATAGGCTGACCAAGTCAGCTCATTTCATTCTTGCGGTTACTATTTACTCTTCGGAGCTGCTGGGTCAGGTTTACATTCGCGAGTTTGTTAGGCTTCATGGTGTACCGGTATCTATCATCTCTGCCCGAGGTATGCAGTTTACATCACAGTTCCAGAGAGTCGTACAACGAGAGTTGGGTACTCGGGTAGAGTTGAGTACATCATTTAACTCTCAGACGGAAGGACAGTCCGAGCGCACTATTCAGATACTGGAGGATATGCTTCGTGCTTATGTGATAGATTTTGGGGATGCTTGGGATCAGCTCTTGCCACATGCGGAGTTTGCTTACAACAATAGTTATCAGTCGAGCATTCAGATGGCGCCGTTTGAGGCCTTATATGGTAGGCGGTGCCGGTCTCCAGTGGGTTGGTTCGAGCCAGGTGAAACCAGGCTATTGGGTACGGACTTGGTTCAAGATGCTCTGAAAAAGGTTAAATTGATTCAGGATCGACTTTGTACAGCCCAATCTAGACAAAAGAGTTATGCGGATCGGAAGGTTCGTGATGTTGCATTCATGGTTGGTGAGCGGGTCTTGCTCCGGATTTCGCCCATGAAGGGTGTTATAAGATTCGGGAAGAAGGGCAAGTTGAGCCCTAGGTATATTGAACCTAGGTTCTTGAAAGAATTGGAGAGGTGGCTTATAGACTCGCACTACCACCTAATCTCACTGCAGGTCATCCAGTGTTCCATGTTTCCATGCTCCAAAAGTATCACGGCGATCCATCTCATGTGTTAGACTTTAGCTCAGTCCAGTTGGACAAGGATCTATCTTATGTCAAGGAACCAATGGCCATTTTGGACAGACAGGTTAGAAAGTTGAGATCGAAGAGCATCGCCTCAGTAAAAGTACAGTGGATGGGTCATCCGGTTGAGGAGGTGACTTGGTAGACCGATCATGATATGCGTAGCTTCTATCCTCATCTTGTCACCATTCCAGGTATAATTCTAAACCCTTTCGAGGACGAACGTTTGTTTAAGGGGGGAGGATGTAACAACCCGGCTAGTCGTTTTGAGAGTTGTAGCTCCATTCCTCAATTTACTACTCAATTTATGCTTCACATTTGTTATGTGACTTGCCGGGGGTGATTAGTTTGGGTCCGGCAAGGTTTTAGGAATGAATTGGAACACTTAGTTCCAAGGTTTAAGGTTTAAGTTGAAATAGTGACCGGATGTCGACTTATATGTAAACGACCCCGGAATGAAATTTTGATGATTCCAATAGCTATATATGGTGATTTTTGACTTGGGAACGTGTCTAAAATATTAGTTGGAAGTCCGTAGTGGAATTAGGCTTGAAATGACGAAAATTAAATTTTTAGGTTGTTTGACCGGGGAGTTGACTTTTTGATATCGAGGTCGAAATCCAGTTCTGAAAATTTTCATAACTCTGTTATGTCATTTATGACTTGTGTGCAAAAATTGAGGTCAATCGGACTTGATTTGATAGGTTTCGACATCGAATGTAGAAATTAAAATTCTTAAGTTCCTTAAACTTGAATTGGGGTATGATTCGTGATTTTAGCGTTGTTTTATGTGATTTGAAGGCTCGACTAAGTTTGTATGATGTTTTAGGACTTGTTGGTGTATTTGGTTGAAGTCCCGAGGGTCTCGGGTGAGTTTCGGATGGTTAACGAATCAAATTCGGACTTAGAGGAAAATTGGAAACCTGCTGTCATCTGATGCAATCGCACCTGCGGAAATGGGCTCGCAGGTGCGAGCTCGCAGAAGCGAGCAGGGGGCTGTGAGGCAGTGATCGCAGGTGCGAGGGAATTTTCGCACCTGTGTGATCGCAGATGCGGACGGATGGGCGCATAAGCGAATTCTCCGTAAAAACGGAGCGAGCCTCGCAAATGCGAGCTCACAGAAGCGGCTTCTAGTTCGCAGAAGCGGAGGCAGTTGAGGCATTGGCATTGCCAACCGCAGAAGCGGTTGGTTTCTCGCACCTGCGAGATTTCGATTGACTTTTCCAAAAAGAAAAGTTAAAAATTTGAAGAAAAAAATAAATAAAGCTGCCAGGATCACTACTAGGCATATTATTGAAGCAAACGAATAACCAGGTTGTATTATCACTTTTAGCATGTGCCACAAACTATTTACATCTGGTAGCGAAAAAAATATATAAAATTTATATATTTTTTGTATATTAACATACAAAATGTATATATATATATATATATATATATATATATATATATATATATATATATTATTTATACAAATTTTATACATTTTTCGGCTATTATTTTTACAGCGGCTATACGGTGTCATTTTCTCATTGAAAATTGGCACAAAAGGGGAGATTTTCAAGGTCAACATTTTAGAAGATATTATCTAAAAATGAGGAATTAAAGTGATAATTTGCGTTATCCAATAAAAGGAGAGGAAACATGTTGCTTCAGAGCAGAAGATTTGCTTCATGAATCAGAGTTCGGTAACACCATTAGTTTTTGAACACATTGTGTCAGTGAGACTAAAGGTACTCCACTTTAGCATACTTAAGGGACTAAATATGCTCAGGCTATATTTGAGGGACCAAAATAGACCTACCCTCAAAGATAAGAGACAATATTGGTCAAAAACTCCAACTCCTCTCTATTTTAAAATTGAGAACATGTGGCTACAATAAGAAGGATTTCTAGACAAGCTGAAAAACTGGTGGCAGAGTTACACTTTCACAGGTAGTGCAGACTTCATTCTCCTACAAAAGTTGAAAAGCTTGAAGAAGAACATCACTACTTGGAACAAGAAAGAGTTTGAGAAGATAGAAACCATAAAAACCAAGGCACCAGATGAACTCATGGCATTTGAGCAGGCGACAAAAAGAAGGCAGCACTGACTTTATCTGAATCCACCCAAATGTTAGAGTCTGAGAAATGAAATACAACAGATAGCCAAAGACGAGGCGGCAAAAAGAAGTCAGCTGCCAATTTTGAAGGTATAACATCCATCACAGATGAGGAGAGTGATCTGGAAGCTCCATTTGCTGAAAACGAGGTGTTAGCAACTATACAGTCAAGTGCTCCGGACAAAGCATCTGGACCTGATGGATATACAATGGCCTTCTACCGGCAGTCATGGGAGTTCATCAAGTATGACATCCTTGCAACTATGAGTCATTACCATCAGCAATGTTGGATGGTTAGATCATGCAATGCTTCCTTCATTGCATTGATACCCAATTAGCCACATTTGCAGTGTATACAAGATCACATCTAAGGTATTGGCAGAAAGATTGAAGAAAGTTGTGAAAAAATTGGTCTCAAATCAACAGAATGCCTTCATTAAGGGAAGGCGGATTACAGATGTTTCACTGATAGCAAATGAGGTTCTTGACTGGCAACTGAACCAAGGGGGAACATGCATCTTATGCAAGCTGGACAAAGAGAAAGCTTTTGACCAACTAAATTGGTCTTTATCTTATCTCCATTCTTAGGCAAATGGGATTTGGAGAAAGGTGGATCAAATGGACTAAATTTAATATGTCCACTGTGAAATACTCTATCTTGATTAATAGAAGTCCAGTTGGTTTCTTCTCTCCACAAAGGGGCTTGAGGCAGGGAGACCCCTTATCTCCAATCTTATCCATCCTAGCAATGGAAGGATTAAGTAGAATATTGGACAAAGCTAAGCAGATGCAGTGGATTAGTGGCTTTGATGTGGGGAGAAGCAATTCAGTAAACCTCTCACATTTGCTCTATGCAGATGACACTTTGATTTTTTTGTGGGGCAGACAGAGATCAGGTGCACTATTTAAACCTAACTCTACTTATTTTTTAAGCTCTTTCACGTTTGCATATCAACATGCTCAAGAGTGTGATTTACCCCGTAAATGAGGTACATAACCTAGAGGAATTGGCAGGAATACTCGGTTGTTGCATAGGGACTTTCCCAACTACCTATATGGGGCTTCCTAAATCAGAAGCTATATGGGATGGGGTAACTGAAAAGTTAGAAAATATGCTAACATCATGGCAGTTACAGTATATATCAATGGGTGGAAGATTGACCCAGATTAATAGTGTCCTTGATAGCATCCCCACTTACCATATGTCACTATATCCGATGAGTAGTAGGGTCCTGAAACAACTTGACAATATCAGAAGGAAGTTTTTGTGGGAAGGAAAAACAAGGATCATAATTTCATCTGGTCCAAGTGGTCTAAGGTTCAATTACCAAAGCACCAAGGCGGATAGGCATAAAAAACTAGTCCTTCATAACAAATGCTTGTTAATGAAATGGCTATGGAGGTACACACAGGATGAGCAATGTCTTTGGAAGGAAATTGTCAACGCCAAACATGGAGTCCTGAATCATTGGTGCACTAAATTATCAAGAGCACCAAATGGAGTTGGAGTCTCGAAGAACATTTGTAAGCTATGGGAAGAATTCTCAATGAACAAACACTTTGTAGTAGGGAATGGTTAACATATCAAGTTTTGAAAGGACAAGTGGTTAGGAAGCACTGCTTTGATGAAATGACTACCCTGCAATATTTCAGATAGCCAAAGATCCAGATTCAACAATCTTGCAATGTAGGGAGGGCGACACCTGGAACATACTATGCAGAAAGAACTTGCAAGACTGGGAATTTGAAGAGCTAGTCAGACTACTAGCCACACTGAATAGCTACTCCAGTAACAACCTAGTACCAGACCAGTTCAAATGGGGGAATGCACATGCGGGAAGGTACTCCGTGAAAGCAGCCTACAAGTTATCAGAAGCTCAAAATGCAATCACCGACCACTGGCCTTGGAAGCTAATATGGAAAGTTAAACGGCAACATAAAGTCGCGTGTTTCAACTGGACTGCTCTACATGGATCATGTCTAACACGGGACAATTTAGTTAGAAGAAATTTTCAGATTGTCAATAGATGTTACATGTGCCAGAGGGAGGCAGAATCACATAGCTATCTCTTCCTACACTGCCCAGTTGCAGCAGATCTCTGGAATGTTTATTTCTCTATTTGAACTCAGATGGGCCATGCCACATAACATCAAGGAGGCTTTTGAGAGTTAGAGCTTTTGGAAAGTTGACAGCACAAGAAAGTCTGGAAGATGGTTCTTGCTGGTATCTTTTGGAGTATTTGGAAGGAAAAGAATAGCAGATGTTTTGAAGGACTATCAACTGCTTTCCAATCTCTCAAAGCTAATTGTATTAACTTTTTTATTCACTTGGGTTTATTTATCCCCCATAAATTCCCCCGATAGTTATTTGAATTTTGTTAGCTCCTTAGTAATAGCCTGAACATCTGTATTAGAACTGACATTATTTCTTTTTGCTATAACTCTTTTGTAACTATTATGCATCTTCTTGATGCCAGCAATGAAATTAATTACTTCATCAAAAAAAGGAAACTAAAATGCCACAAGAGAAACTCAAAAGAAAAATAAAAACAAATAACACAAAAGTAAAAGACAAAATAAAAGAAACCAAAATTGAAAGGAAAAAACCGAATAAAACAGAAAGAGGAAGAAGAACCCACCGGAGAGAAAAAAGAGCAACAGAGATGTGCGGAAGAAGAAACCCAAGAGAAGAGAGAGAGTGAGAAAAGAAATGAGAACCAAAATTTACTTACATAATACAAAGCCAAATTTCCAAGTGGGTCTGTGGAACAGAATGGAGAACCAGAAGTGGTTTCGAACTCGCCCTCACTTTTGATTTAATTACATAAATGTCATTCGCCGTACCTCAGTACCTTCACTAATCATATAGTTAAATGTTTCTCGATGACTTCACCAAAGTTTCTTTGAATTATTTGATGCAAGAAAATATGAAGCACCAGATAAATTCAAGAAATTTTTACACGACGATTTCTAATGGCTTTCAATCGTCGATGTCTAGTTTCGGTCTGATGGTGGAAAAAAAAATATAAGTACTTATTTACATGTACAAGGTATGCATTTGGACACTAACGAGAGTACTCATCTACTAAAATGGACAATGGCAACGGAAATAGAATGTTGAAGCTCATCACCCCTTCTATACCCTTCGTCTCATCGGAAGATAGTCCCTAGAGAGAGAGAGAGAGAGACAGAGGGGTTTGCATTCGACGACAAAGAAATCTCACCCGCGTTTAGCGCCACAACAGTCTGACATGCTGCTTTAATATATACCGTAGGTTATTAAGCAAAATCATATATAGTTCATAATATATGACATTTTACATAATTTAAAAGAATAAAGATAAAAGTTAAGTTTGTACTGAAGATCTTCTGGTGTCTTTGCAGTCATGGTAGAAAGGGAATTCATATCATATAGCAATTGGATGGCATAATATCAAACCAATTAGGGTCTCATTCTATGATAAAGTTGAATCATAATTGTCCTTCATTATCTACACTATACTGATAGTGATACCATAAAAATTCTACAGCAAAACAAAATTCAACTGTTGCATTTGTTGTGAATGAATGATGTTCCCGCAATCGTAACCTGAATCTTAAACTGCCAATCAGACTAATAGTTAAAGAAACACATCAAGCATATCAAAATTCCTAAATGGTAGTACAACAAATATTCCCAACTTGTCTCAAGGGAATATAGTACTTCAAACAGGGGTAAGGCTCTAATTTGGACAAGTCTAATTATTGAGCAGGTTATTAGAAAAATTACAAGCTGAACGAAAAAGGAAAGTCTAGTTCAAGTTTGGTAAACAGAAAAGGAACAAAGAAATAGTTTACCATTTAGACATAAAACAAAACTAAAAATTACTAACTAAACCTATTCCAACTGCTAAAAGTACTCGGTCTATATCATTTTCATAACCTAGTTACCGGAGAAAAGGAGGATTTTTTTAGTGATGGACCCTGCTACTAATGATGATGCCTTATAAAGGCGATGGAGGAGTACATCCATATGTCCAAGAATGAAGTGGGTAGGTTGCTATATTGCGCGGACTCTACAAAATGTTGTAAGATTCTACCCGTGTCCGATTCTCCAAAAATATACTACTTTTGGAGGATCAAACACGCATCCGGAGACATTTTCGGAGAGTCCGAGCAATACAGGTAGGTTGCCCTGGATTTAGGACAGTACAGTAGTCACTTATGAGACTATTCAATTTTCAGTTATCAGCGGGTGTACTCAAGTAGATTAACAATAGTGGGTATTTATTTTTGCATTGTAATTTAAGCTCTTATCTGAAGAACGTGTCTAATTAAGTCAATTAGCAGAGCTGAACAGAGGCAGAAGGCAGAAGCGTAGGCAATTGTGCACACAATCACAATTAATCATCGTTTTATAGACTATATCAATAAAAGAAGTGGTACTTTAAACCTCTTTCAAGAGGGAAGATGAGTCTCTTATGACATTAGAAGGACGATGCAGGTATCGCTTTATCATTAATAACAGAATGCTCAAAAAGACGAAATCTGTAAGTGTAAGTCATCTTAATTTCATTTCAGAACTACTGTTTTCAGAATATTGATACTCTTACCTTAATAAAGCTAAGTTCAACAGCTACATCGATTGACAAATTTATCAGAAAGGGCTTTTGTTTCACTGTTTTTTTTTCTAACACCAGATCCCAAATAGAGACAACGAAAAGCAGAGCTTCCTCATTCAAAGTGTGCACGACAAAGCAAACACAAACGACATAAATTATATCATGGTATTATTAAAGTGAAGACCACAAATAACTTAACAATGACACAGAACACTTCACTCATACTAATGACACATACAAAATAATAGCTTTTATCAATCATGTACAAAATAATAGTTTATGCAAATTGATTGCGTTAAGTAAAATAGCATAACTTACCTTTTTAGGTTGACAGTGCTTGGAGTTTCTGAAAATAAGGACAGCAAATAACTTTGTTTTGTCAATAATGTACATGTAATCACGGACGGATAAAAGAATTGCAGTACCATGTCGGTATAGGAAGTTACAAAACTAGGTGTAATAATCTCTGAACCAACAAACATTAATTAAAACAACTTAGTAGTTCATAAACACCGTATGCAGCAACATTACCACAAAGCACATGCAGTCACCTTTCATTTCGGTTTAATACGTTTAACACTCTACAAAATACAGCTACGTAGGAATATGACACTGTCTGCAAATCATCCGAGTATTTATGTTAACAACTATCTGGTACAAGATTCTCAGTTCACTTCAAATCATTTAAACAAGAAAAAGAACATAAACCAATTAAGCTTTTCTAAATAGAAGATATCTTTCGAGTTTACCAAAAGTGCAGCAAGAGAATTCTGTGCACCTCACATTTGAGGCTGAACAACTACGTCCGCAAACTTTTTTAACCACACGAATAATCATCTTAGCATACAATTCTTCATAATAAAAGAAAACACCTTCCAAAACTATATTTCATGAACACATTCTCCAGAGGATCACATGAAGAGTTTCTTAACAAATAAATACATTCTTAAATGTTTCTCCACACTGAGTGCCTCTTTAAGCAAGTTAATACAATCCAAATATTTATTTAACATATTAATAAGTGAAGGTTTTTGGACGACCAAGGGTAAATACGTAATTGTAAAAATATAAACCCACGTTTAACTATCAAATACGTGTAGTTATTGGTGACACCTGTTTTATACATTTCTTCTTCCTTCATATCTATATCCGTACTTTCTAGAATTTTCTCCAATCTTCCAGAGCCTTTCTCTCCCTCTTACCTTTTCTTTCTCCTTTGGTACGATTTCTTAGCCTCGTTTCTGGGTTTTCTATTCAGAATTTTTTAACTTAGTTCGTGATTTGATCTTCACTCTTTCAAAGCTTATCCATCTTTTTTCTGGTGAGTTATTTATGCAATTTCTCTGTTGGCAATTACTGTTTGGTGAGTATATGTTTAATTTTTCTATTGTTTTGAATAATTTCTTACTAGAATTTTTACATGCATATCAGTGATTATACTTGTTTCGGACATGCATTATGTATATCTTTCCTACTAATTTATCACTTCAAAATTAAATTGTTTTACTGAAAACTTGATTTGTGCTATACTACAGATCGATTCTAGAAAGGAAGAGATAAGCAATGAAAGAGGAGGATGGGTGATCTGATGCTAATATACACTGGGTATGATTACTTTACCAGCTTGTGTGACAAAAATGTTAGAAGACGAAGATGCACCCATATTCTTTTTCTTCAGTTCTTTCACTTTCTGTTCCTCTTCCTCTTCTTCTTCTTTTGTGGGTAATTTTGTTTTTTATAATGTGATTATCAATAATAATTGTTTAAGTGGACTATGCATCATAGATGTTTGATGATATGCTTGACTGACCTTATTTAGAGTAATTAAATCCACAAATTTTATTTCAGCCTTGGCGATAGGAGACTTGTGCTTTTTTAATACCGGCGAGCTGATTTTGCTGCTCTGAATGTTTCTTTATATGGTGAAATTTTGTGGATCTATAGTTTGCTTATGCTAACTAATAGTATTGGATATGACGAATAGTTTTTTTTTTCGAATTATAAGTATTAAATAACAATAACGTGTTATCAAGGATGCTTCTAGAATTATGTTAAGGGTATTTGTTGGAATAGAAGCCACCTGGCTTGAGAACGCAATAAACATGTATACCAAAGAACTTTTGTAATACCCAGTTATCAGAGTCACCATTTCACCCCTGTATGGCTAAAATGACAATACGATGTTTAGATTGTATTGTAAACGTCCAAATAGCACAGAAAAAGTTAATGGTTTAACCTTGTAGATAAAATGACCTCGTGTATTTCCTTGCATTCTTCCTTAAAGCGTGCGATTGTGGTACTTGTTTAATGAACCTGAAACAGAAATTTCAAATAGAATCTATAACTCTTACCGATCTTAAATTCAAATTAGTAGAGAGATACATCAAACAAAGCAGCAATATGTTTGCTTACCTTCATGGGAATCATTCTGGAGGATACTATAAATTGGGGATCCTACATTTGACAAAGTTGATGAGACTTTAGTAATCCCCTATGCTTTGGAATGTCAACGAAAAACCTTGTTGAATTAGATAAGAACATAACTAAAACTAATTCAGCTAAACTATTCTTCTCCAGGTTTCTTAACCGTCATAGTATCGGAATCATTGCACTCAAGGCATCCATAACCATAAGTGAGTAAATTCTCACAAGGAAAACAAATCTAAGCTGAAAGTTTAAGACCAAAAAGAATAAAAAGGGAAAAGAGAACCATATTTGCATCGACTAAGAAAAGTATATTCACAATAAATGCTGAAATAATCAACACATAAGAAAAAAGACAACCTATACTCAACACATAAGAAAAAAGACAACAATCTGACAATTATTTCTTCCTTTTCCCTCTGCTTAGGTTCTTCCAATATGGTAAGACAAAGCACAACCTAAATGTAAAAAAAATTCAAAAGAAATCAAGTAAAAATGCAAACTAAAGCAATTTTCTCACTTAAAAGCAAGAAGAATTCAGCGCTCAATATTAGCTAAAAAGATTGACAGAGAGAATGAATTAATCAGTGACTTCTCTATTCTAAAGAGAGAATGAATTACTTGGTGATGACTTCTCTACTCTAACTACGGAAAAATGTAACAAATTACAGCTATTGTTCATAGAGAGGAGGGGGAATGTTTAAGAAAATTCACCTTAGTCGATGAGAATCAAGCAAAAGAGAACACAAATTCAGAAATCTTAAAATCAATTTTGGCATTCGACCTCATAATTCAGAGAGAATCAAGGCACCTTCTTAGAGATCACAGTGTTATCATATCACATTGTATACTGGCTTCTACTAGTCAAAACCGATCATTTAGCTCACCTGAATCTCCATTCCCATTTAGCTCCCATGGAACAATTGTTTATTTAATTTATTCAATTCAATAAAGTACCTTTTAAAATAGATCATTTGTTACATGTGTGTCCTTTTAGTTATGTAGTAGACAATTTAGTGTATGGAGTTTTAGCTCATGCACAGAAGATTAAATTGTCGGTTCACATAATTAATAAACTATGTTCACAATCAAAGATATTATTGGACAAAATATCTTGATGATTGTAGCACAAGATTATAATATAATTTGTCTTGATTATGGGAGTGATTTTACTCCAACTTCTTGTGCTAGTATACTTAGTGTATATTGAACGAACCAAGTAGACAAAAAATTTGTACTGAATATATATAAAACATTTTCTCTTATTCATTAAAATGAGCTTATACTCCTAATCTTGATATAATTATTATGATCAATGTGATTTGTTTATTGTTTTGATTTATTAAAAGGTACAACTCTATTCAGAGTTAGTGTATGCCTAATAGATTGGACAATAATGAATAACATTTGTGAAATAATAATTAGTAGATAGAATCCATGGCTCGGTTTTGAGTTTGATGATACCCCTTTCATGTAAGCTTATAAGTTTTCATGTGAAAACTCGGCCGGTGGATTTTGTATCCGTCACATGAAATAGTTTAAGCAGAATTATAAAAGATTTAATTAGTTGATTAAATTAAATTTTCAGTGATTTAATTTAATTAACTGGTATTTGGGATCTTAACATGGGGAGTTAAAATAAGCGTTAGTGAATTTTCGAAACTCATATTGAGGAGTTCAATTGCAGTTTTTTAGTGAAATAAACTGCAATTAATTATAGTAAGAATTAATTCATGCAAAATTTCGAATTAATACTATAATTAGTAGCCTCTTATTATTTCTGTGGTCCCTGCTATGCCTAGTAAAAATCTGGACTGACTTGGGTAAAAAGTGACTTGGGAGAAAAGTCATCCGGTAGAGTTAGAGTAGGATTCTACTTGTGCAAATAGAATTCTACACGTTTTTGAGAGCCTAATTTTTGGCTGAAAACGTGTCTACTTAAGGAAGACATTTTCACCCAATAACTCACTTTTAGAGTTGTATTGTTTTTGCCCACTCAAAGCAAATTCGTCCAAGGTCTTATTAGGACCATAGCAGAAGACTGCAGCCCTGGATTCTTGCTGTATGGAGGATTTGTGCAACGATTTCAAGAGGTTAGTGCTTCTAATCGAGTAATTATATCATTGTCTAGTTTACATGTATTTGATGTCTGGTTTGTATGCTAGCTTCCGCTGTGTATGTTCTAACAATATGAACCTATGTGTAATCCTCTATTCATCTGTTAAATGAAGAAGTAATGACATAACTCACTACATTACCTGGAAGGGATATACTGATATCAGATACAACCAAAAGTTCCTCAGGATGTGGCTTTAATTAAAGACAACAAATCCTGCAAATCCGAGAGATAATTGAACCGAGTTTTACCAAAAGAGTACTCGTCTCTTCCAGCCTCAAAAACTCTATGTTTAATATCCTTGATTCTTTACTTAAAACAGTATTTATACCTTAATAGATTATTAGTGAAAAGATTCTCTTATTTATACTCCAATCTTCTTTGTACGGCAACTACAGTGGCATATTTAGCAAGTAATAAACAAAAGAAACGATGCCAAAATTATTGTGTTATTTTCTCTTTTCCTTTATGGCCTCTGTCAGGCACTATCTTGATGCATTTGTGTTTACAACTATCACAGAAAGCCCATATCTCATATCATTGGCAAACGTTCTGTATATGTGTGGCCTTGAGTAATTTGACTATAGAGCCACAAGAGAAACATATGTGGGTAGGAAAGTGAACTTTGATATACGGGCTACTGTCTAACGTAAGAAATGAAAAGTTTCATAGATAACCCCTCAGAAGTAGTTGAAGCCTTTCCAGTTTGGGATTCTTCAACCGCAAAAGCGCAATCACTATAACAAAGTAATTCATAAAGCAATATTGAGAATTGAGGGATACTCACAGGTTGTATTCATATGCTTACATGAAAATTGCCATTCACGATCACAAAAATGCCAACGAAACAGCACAATAGGTATTTTATCCTTGGCGGGGATGTTGGTATCATCCTCTGTCCAGAATAAAAACAGCCAAATATATGAACAAAATGCAATAAAATGTATCACTCAAAACTGTGACTGCAACAACCCCTAATTCAATCAAGATTACAAGGTAAAACTACCTGATGAATGTGTAGAATTATATGAATTAATAAAACAGACATACGAATAGCTTACAGCAATTACTTTATGTAACACATAGCTAGTCAAAACTCTTTGTAAAAAAGAAATTACCAATATAATTAATAAGAGGAGAGTAACATGCTTTTTTTCAATCAGTGAGCAAGTGAAGTTTTCACTGCATAAATTTACCCTCTCTCCTCTTCTTGCTGCTCCAGCGAGAAGCAAAAGAAGATAATGAGGAATAATTGAGTCAATAATTTAACCTACTCTTTGAAAATAAAGGACTGAGGTGCTAAAATAATCACAAAAAGATTTGCGCACACAAGATCTAAATTCCTTATATTCTATGACTATACTTGACTGCTAGTCTATCATGTTAACCAATACCATTGCTGATCAGAAGTCCTATGGCATATACAAAATTAGGCAGTAACTCATGATCTTACAAACAGGGTTAAGTTCTCCACGTACCAAGTAGAAAAGGCATGCCTGCAAAGTCCAATAAAAATCAACCTTCAAAACGTGAGTTATAGAAACACATGAATCTAAGAGTTCTAGCTGGATACCAAGGTTCAAATCCTAGGAGAGACTGAGAGGACAGTCTAATCTCGGAGTACAAAATTACCTGGTAGCTTTGCTGATACAAGATAGCAGCTACCTTATGAAATTACAATTTAATTGATGAAAATCAATATATGGCTCTGTTAAAAATCATCACTAAATCGAAGAGAAAAAAACATTCAACATAGTATAACTTGGGATAAGTATCTATAATCCTCTTCATTTTTGTCCTCTAATAAGGATTTACACAAAAATTGTAATAAGCTGGAAACCCTGGACCTAAATTTCGCGAACCAAAAAGGTCATTCAGAAATAACCTTTGTTTTGTCAACTTTGAGAAGGTCGGTTGGGAAGCAAGAGACCAGCTTTGCCGGTACTAACATAGATCTCAACTCTCAGGTGACGGAATAAGGCGGCCAAAGCCGTGGGAGAAATAGGCTAAAGAACATTTTGCTTCTGCTCGCTTCTTTAAGTTGACTAAAAGTAACAATAGAGGTATGAGTTATGGCATAATATTGGTTCATTAATTACAATATATTTAAGTCACCACGTGTGATCTAAACGTAAAGTGATAGTACTATTCTAGAACGATATGGCACACAAACATTGTGCTATTGATGAGTGGAAATCTGCAACGCCAGCCATTTTCCATTATTAGCGAAGGTGTTCATAGGCCATTGGGAGGTATTGTTAGAATAGTTTGGTCAGCCCCTACCGTTATATTTTTATTCAATTATACCCTTTAATTGGAGGGAAAATGGCTAAATGTATCCCATCTACTTTCATATATTGTTTACATTTAACCTCTGTTATATTATCGGACCAAATTTACCCCTACCGTTGTACTATCTAGCCAAATTTACCCCTACAATCAACAAACTCTAAAAAAATACCCCTTGAACTGTTAAGTAGTCCAAAATCTCCCAAATTTCTTTTATTTAAATCACTTGTTGTTCTTCTTGGTCCACAATTTTTGAAATAATTGGCATTTATCAGCTTTCTGAATTAGAAAAAAAATATTAAATAATACAATCGAATAAATAAAGTATAGTAAATTAAACTAAATTCTAAAAGTATTTACAACATTCCAATTTTAATGAATTCGTTGCACCAAATTTATGGATACTTTGCAAGTATTAGTGATTGAAGTTGAAGTTCCTCGGAGACTTTACATTGTCTAATTCAATTTTGTTTTAATTAAATGCCTACACATTGTGCACTCTTAAGTTAGTCGATCGAACTCTATACTAACCAAGCAATGACAAAATATATTTGAATATACATGTACATACATTATGATCGGTTGCATATAATATACAATAAATAGACCCACTAAATTCTACGGTGTGTATATGATTAAAAAATAAATAAAATTTTAAACCAATTTTATTTATTACAAAAAAAGAGAAATGGTGCATTGATAATTAAAAAACATTATGAAAAAATTGTATAGTCTAGTAACTTTAGCATTCACATCAATAGTAATTTTTAAAAATAGTGGACCAAGAAAAACAACAAGTGATTTCAATAAAAGGAATTTGGGAGATTTTGAATTACTTAACAGATCAAGGGGTATTTTTAAAAGTTTGCTGATTGTAGGGGTAAATTGTGACGACCCAAAAACTTTACATGCCGTGATGGCGCCTATCGATGATACTAGGCAAGCCATTTTTTTTCAAAATACTTCAAATGTTTCACAAAATAAACCAAAAACTTGATATGACAGAGTTTTCATAAAAACAGGAGTTAAACTCAAAATACAACGCGGAAAAATAGCCCCAAACATCGGAGTGTCGCCAAGTCATGAGCATCTAAACAACCAGTTTAAGAAACATTGTCTACAAGAGTCTGTGTCTAAATGCCAATACAGAAAAGAAAGATAACAAGAAATGAGAGACAAGGACTGCGAACGCCGGCAGCTACCTCGCGAATCTCCGATACTTAACCACGCACGAGATCAATGTCCTCCGTGACCGGATACACCTGGATCTACACATGAAGTGTAGGGTGTAGCGTGAGTACAACCAACTCAGTAAGTAACAAAAATAAATAAGGAACTAAGAAGTAGTGACGATCTATACAATTACCGTTCACTTCATAAATTCCAGCAATGAAAGTAGACATGATTCAATTTCGGCAATATAAGTTCAATCAATTGTACATTTACTAAGTTCAGATAAACCGGATACAATATTTTCCAGAAGTTCAGAACAATGACATAATTCAGCTAAGTGCATCAACAAAGGAAACAAATGCAACCTCTCAAGGTAACAATCACTCAAGCTCTCAATAGCTCAAACACCCGGCTCTCAGCCCTCAATAATCACACTCAATAGGTACGTGCGCTCACTGGGGGTGTACATACTCCGGAGGCGCTCCTTCAGCCCAAGCGTTATACCGCTACGGCGTGCAGCCCGATCCAATCATATAAGTATCCATAAGGCTTGTTGCGGCGTGCAACCCGATCCACAATCCATAAATAACCATAAGGCTCGTTGCGGCGTGCAACTCGATCCATATATATTCAGCCCTCAGGTTCGTTGCGGCGTGCAACCCGATCTATATACCTCACATAGCTCATAGCTCGACATTCAGGCCCTATCTCAGTCACTAACCTCTCCAGGCTCTCGTGCTCTCAGAAATCATACGAATCAGCCCAAAAGAGATAATAACAAGTATCAACAAGAAAACAAGAGGAAACAGAGATATGACACGCAAGTAAAACTGTGACTAAGTACAAGACAATAAATAGCAGCTAATTCAACAAGTACCCTACCGCTGCGGGTCCCAACAGTGATACCATATGGCCTAAGCATGGTTTCTAACATGAATGGCAGTCAAATTTCTAGAAGACAGAGGGAACATGTAATTAACAATAAGCTATTCGACTTTACAGTCTCACGGGACGGACTAAGTCACAATCCCCCACGGTGCACGCCCGTCACCTAGCATGTGCGTCACCTCCAAAATAATCACATCATACCAAAATCTAGGGTTTCACACCCTCAGGACCATATTTAAGATTATTACTTACCTCAAACCGCGCAAAATCCTACTCTAAAATGCCTTTGCCCCTCGAATTAGTCTCCAAATTCCTCGAATCTAGCCACAAGTAGTACGAAATAATTAATATAGGCTAAAGGAATCAATTCCACAAGAAAAACATAAAATTATAAGCCAAAATCCGAAATAGGCTCGACCCTGCTCCCGGGACCACGTCTCGAAATCCGACGAAAGTCACAAAACCCGAAATCCCATTCACTCACAAGTCTAACCATACCAAATTTATCAAAATCCGACACCATTTGATCAGCCAAATCCTCAAAATTCACTCTCCAATTTCCCTAGCCCTAAACCCCCAAATTTCACTTTAAAAACTCACTAATTAGGTGAAGAATCAGTGAACAAATATCATTATTGAAGATAAATTGACACACGGAGCTTACCTCAGTAATCACTTCAAAAACCTCCAAAATCCGAGCTCAAAATAGTGAAAATGGTGAAAAATCTCGAAGTCCCGTATTTATATGTTCTGCCTAGGCCTTTCGCACATGCGGCCTTATTTCCGCACATGCGAAACCGATCCTGCGCAAAAGTATCCGCACCTATGGAACCCACTAAAAACACTAGGCTCGCACTTGCACTCCAGGTCTCGCACCTGCGAAGTCTATTCTGCGGCCCTTCGTCCGTTTCTGCGTAAATGCCCAAACTTCCCTTTTTCGCATCTGCGGGTTCGCCACCGCAGGTGCGAAACACTAGAATACCAGTAAACTCAGCGGCCTTGCCTGCACCTGCGTCCTTCTCTTCGCTTCAGGGGGTCCGCACCTGCGGTCTCCCCACCGCAGGTGCGTAACACTAGAACACCAGTAAACTCAGCAATTACCTAAGTCCCAATTTTAACCCATTAAGCATCTGAAACACACCCGAGGCCCCCGGGACCTCAACCAAACATACCAACAAGTCTTATAACCCAATATGAACTTAGTAAAACCCTCAAATCACCCCAAACAACATCAAAAATACGGATTACACATAGATTCAAGCCTAATGAACTTCTAAACTTCTAAATTTCACAAACGGCGCTGAAACCTATCAAACCACGTGCGATTGACCTCAAATTTTGCACACAAGTCATATTCAACATTATGGACCTACTCCAACTTTCAGAATCAGATTCCGACCCCGATATAAAAAATTCCACTTCCGGTCAAATTTGCCAAAAATTCAACTTTCGTCAATTCAAGTCAAATTCTACTACAGACCTCCAAATCACTTTTCGGATGTGCTGCTAAGTCCAAAATCACCAAAAAGGGCTAATAGAACCATAAAAATTCAAATTCGAGGCCGTTTACACATATGTCGACATTCAGTCGACTTGTTCCAACTTAAGCTTCCAATTGAGAGACTAAGTGTCTCAATTCACTCCGATATCACTCCGGACCCGAACCAACCAACCCGGTAAATCATATAATAGATGTAGAACACAATAAAAGTAGAAAATGGGGAAATGGGTCTACAACTCTCGAGACGACCGGTCGGGTCGTCACATCCCCATCCTCCCCCTCTTAAAACAAACGTTTGTCCTTGAACGAGTATAGAGACATGCCTAAAGTGGTGAAAAAATGAGGATAAATGCTGTGCATATCATGATCGGTCTCCCAAGTCGCCTCCTTGACCGGCTGACCTCTCCACTGAACCTTCACAGAAACAATGTTCTTTGACCTCAGCTTCTGAACCTGCATGTCCAAAATAGTCACTGGCTCCTCAACATAAGATAGATCCTTGTCCAACTGGATTGGGCTGAAATCCAACACGTGAGACGGATCGCCGTGATACTTCCGGAGCATAGAAACATGGAATATTGGGTGAACTCCTGCTAGACTAGGAGGTAAAGCAAGATCATAAGCAGCCTCCCCAACTCATCGCAACACCTCAAAGGGACAAATGAACCTTGGGCTCAGCTTGCCCTTCTTCCCGAACATCATAACGCCCTTCATAGGCGAAACCCGGAGCAAGACTCGCTCTCTAACCATGAATGCAATATCGCGAACCTTCCGATCCGAGTAACTCTCCTGTCTGGATTGGGCTGTGCGTAGTCTATCCTAAATCACCTTAACTTTCTCCAGAGCATCCTGAACTAAGTTTGTACCCAATAATCTAGCCTCGCCAGGTTCAAACCAACCTACTGGAGACCTACATCACCTACCATACAGAGCCTCATACGGCCATATGGATGCTCGACTGATAACTGTTGTTGTAAGCAAACTCCGCTAAAGGAAAGAACTGATCCCACGAACCCCCAAACTCCTTCACACACGCACATAGCATATCCTCTAATATTTGAATAGTGCGCTCAGATTGTCCATCCGTCTGAGGGTGGAATGTTGCTCAACTCCGCTCGAGTAACCAACTCATGTTGTACGGCCCTCCAGAACCGTGATGTAAATAGTGCTCTCATATTTTCCGTCCGTCAGAGATGATAGATACCGGTACGCCATGACGCCTGACAATCTCGCGGATATACACTCGAGTCAGCTGATCGAAAGAATAGGTAGTCATCACAGGAATGAAATGAGCTGACTTAGTAAGCCTATCCACAATCACCCAAACATTATCAAACCTCCGTTGAGTCCGTGGGAGTCCAACAACAAAATCTATAGTGATCATCTCCCACTTCCACTACGGAATCTCTAGCTTCTGAAGCAACCCACATGGTCGTTGATGCTCATACCTCATCTGCTGGCAATTTAGGCACCGAGCTACATACTCTACTATGTCTTTCTTTATTCTCATCCACCAGTAATGTTTTCTCAAGTCCTAATACATCTTTACGGCACTCAGATGAATAGAATACCGCAAACTATGAGCCTCCTGGAGAATCAACTCACGCAAACCATCTACATTGGGCACATGTAGCCTTCCTTTCATCCTCAATGCACCATCATCTCCAATGGTGACCTTCTTAGCATCACTGTGCTGGACATTGTCCTTAAGGACAAGTAGATGGGGGTCATCATACTGACGCTCTCTGATACGATCATAAAGAGAAGACCGAGAGACCACACAAGCCAATACTCGACTCGACTCGACTCAGAAATATCCAATCTAAGAAACTACTTAACCAAGGCCTGAACATCCAACGCCAATGGCCTCTCTACTGCTGGAAGATATGCTAAGCTCCCCAAACTCTCCGCTCGGTGACTCAAGGCATCAGCCGCCACATTAACCTTTCCGGGATGGTACAAAATAGTGATATCATAGTCCTTAAGAAGCTCTAACCACCTCCGCTGACGCAAGTTAAGATCCTTCTATTTGAACAGATGCTACAAACTCCGATGATCAGTGTAAATCTCATAATGGACCCCGTACAAATAGCTGCTAACTCAAGGTCGTGGACATGATAGTTCTTCTCATAGGGCTTCAACTAATGCGAAGCATAAGCAATCCCTATACCCTCTTGCATCAAAACACACCCAATACCGATTCCCGAGGCATCACAATACACTATGTAAGAACCAGAAGCTGATGGTAGAACTAGAACTGGAGTCGTGGTCAAAGCAATCTTGAGCTTGTGAAAGCTCTCCTCGCACTCATCCGACCACCTGAAAGGAGCACCCTTTTGGGTCAATTTTGTCAAGGACGGTCTGGGCCAACTCTGAACAACCTTTATCTTCTTCGGATCTACCTAAATACCCTCACTAGACGCCACATGCCCCAAGAACGCCACGGAACTGAGCCAAAACTCACACTTGGAGAACGTTGCATAAAGCTTCTCTTCCCTCAACCGCTATAACACAATCCTCAAATGCTGGGCATGCTCCTCCTGGCTTTGAGAGTACACCATGATGTCATCAATGAATACAATATTGAATGAGTCATGGCTGAAACACACTATTCATCAGATGCATGAACGTTGTTGGAGCGTTGGTCAGCCCAAAAGACATCACAAGGAACTCATAATGGCCATATCGGGTCCTGAAAGTTGTCTTAAGAATATCTGAGTCTTGAATCTTTAGCTGGTGATACCCTGACATCAAATCAATCTTGGAGAACACCATCGCTCCCTGAAGTTGGTCAACCAAATCATCAATACGTGGCAAATGATACTTGTTCTTGATTGTGACCTTGTTCAACTACATGTAATCATTGCACATTCTCATAGTACCATCCTTCTTCTTTACAAATAGAACTGGTGCACCCCAAGGTGACACGCTAGGGCGGATAAACCCCTTATCAAGGAGTTCCTGAAATTGTTCCTTCAATTCCTTCAACTCTGTCGGTGCCATACGATACAGTGGAATAGAAATGGGCTGAGTGCCCGACACCAAATCAATACCGAAGTCAATATCCCTGTCAGGCGGCATGCCCGACAGGTCTACAAGAAACACATTCGGAAAATATCGCACTACCGAAACAAAATCAATAGCAGGGTCTCTACACTAACATCCCTCACAAAGGCCAAATAAGATAGACAACCCTTCTCAACCATCCGATGAGCCTTCAAGTATGAAATCACTCTACCGGGAACATAGTCTATAGAGCCGCTCCACTCAACTCTCGGCAACCCCGGCATCGCCAAAGTCACGGTCTTAGCGTGACAATCTAGAACAACATGACATGGAGACAACCAATCCATACCCAAAATCACGTCATAATCGACCAAACTAAGCAACAAGAGATCTACTCTGGCCTCCAGACTCTCAATAGTCACCACACATGACCGATATACACGGTCCACAATAATAGTATCGCCCACTGGAGTGGATACATGAATAGATGAAACTAGAGACTCAAGGGGCATATCCAGATAATGAGCGAAAATACGAGGACTCATATGAATTAGTAGAACCATGGTCAAATAATATAGAGGCATCTCTATGGCAGACTGAGACAATACCTGTAATCACAGCATCCGTAGCAATGGCATCCGGTTTGGCAGGGAGGACATAGAAACGGGCCTTCCCCTTTTTCGCATCTACGGGGTCGCACATACGCACCCTTTCTCGCACCTGCACCCCCTGCCCTTCCTGGCCTTGCCCGCATATACGGTCTCCTCTTTGCTTCAGCGGGTCCGCACCTGCAGTCTCCCCACCGCACGTGCGAAACACCATAACACCAGAAAACTCAGCAATTACCTAAGTCCCAAATTTCAACTCGTTAAGCATCTCAAACACACCCGAAGCCCCCGGGACCTCAACCAAACATATCAACAAGTCTTATAACCCAATACGAACTTAGTCGAACCCTCACATCACTCCAAACAATATCAAAAATATGTATTACACCCGAATCCAAGCCTAATGAACTTCTAAATTTTCAAATTCCACAAACGACGTCGAAACCTATCAAACCACGTCCGATTGACCTCAAATTTTGCACACAAGTCATATTCAATATTACAAACCTACTCCAACTTCCGTAATCATAATCCGACCCCGATATCAAAAAGTCTACTTCCAGTCAAATTTACCAAAAATTCAACTTTCGTCAATTCAAGCCTAATTCTACTACGGACCTCCAAATCACGTTCCAGACGCGCTCATAAGTCCAAAATAGCCAAACGGGGCTATCAGAACCATCAAAATTCAAATCTGAGGCCGTTTACACATATACCGACATCCAGTCAACGTTTTTCAACTTAAGCTTCCAATTAAGAGACTAAGTGTCTCAATTTACTCCGACATCACTCCGGACTCGAACCAACCAACCCGATAAATCATATAAAAGTTGTAGAACATAATAGAAGCAGAAAATAGGGAAACGGGGCTACAACTCTTGAGACAACCGGTTGGGTCGTCATATAAATTTGGCCTGATAGTATAACGGAGGTTAAATGTAGATAATATATGAAAGTAAAAGGGTATATTTGACCTTTTCTCTTAATTGGACGGGCTGCCATGTGCCCAAAATGAACCATCCCTTTTTCCTGCTTTGTTTAGCCTCAGATGGTCAGTACCCCACATTCAATCCCAGGATCGTGAGTTTGAGAGCAATAGGGTATCAAAGGGGAGGAAGATTTTTTAAAAAAACTACCGAACGAATTGAAAAATATTAATATCACAACACTTGATACATTTGAATTACGTTATTACTGGTATATTGTTTCAGGGCACTATGGGCGCTAATAATATTGAATTACTAGTATATTTGCTCGCGCTTCGCGCGATTATAAAAAATATAAGAACATAATTAAATAGTAATGTTATAATTTTGGTAAACCAATGAAATTCTAATAAATCATGTTTATGTGATTTTACTATCTTTTCATACTTCTTTTAAATTTATATGATGAAATTCTTTATACAAACAAATCTTTCCATGCAGGATGATTTTAGACCTATATAAATAATTTTTGACGGAACTGATATTCCATGTTAAATCTGAAACAACTCACGACTTAAAATCATTTACAGCAATATATGTGACTTGAATTAGGGAAAAACAAAATTTTAAATGGAAAAATAATTATAAGGTAAAAGCCTGAGAATGTAAACCTAAGATGTCGCTTGCTTGCTTTCTTTCTCTAAGGAATCTTTCTTGATATTTTATTTCTTACTATTAATTGTTCACACCTATGTTTCATAAATTTGATAGTTTCAATTCCCTCAAATAAAAATTAATCAAAAACTTAAAAGAGATGGAAGCAAAAAAGAAATAGAAAAAGAGAAGAAAAAGAAAAAAAAAGAAAAGGAAAAGAATTAATCAAATGTATCTCTCCATTACTTGAGTACTTATTCATCCGACCCTTTTCTTTCTTCTTTCTCTAACCCTCACTTTTACATAATCAATTAATCTAAACTTATAGTCTAACGCTGCTACAAATATGTAATGAACTTCTTTTTCAATAACAAAGACATACTCTTCACGCAGTTTGTGTCATATTTTCCTGAAAATAGACAACAATAAACATCAGAAGAATAGGACCTCCATTTACAAATACACTTTATATATGGCTAATTTCCTATGATAGGTTATAAGTACCTTGTTTTATGTTTTGATGATCTAACAAACTTAATGTCAAGAACTAGATAAGGAACATGATACACATTCTTAAGCATGTGGAAATAACCAGACTTAAGCTTGAGAGGTTCGTTAGTCTTTCAGAAGATAAATAATCAACAAGGGGAACATATGGACATCAGTTCTCCTGGTGATCGTACCAGTCAACCCTCCAACAGCTGAAAAGTGGCTGGCTGCACACGCAACAGTACAACACAGTGCAACAATCAATTGCATTGGGAAGGATCTTATACCCAAGTTGCTTACATCATTTAAGTGATGTTATCAATGTTATATTAACATTAAACCAAAGATAAAACATCACTTGAACACCTGGAGAATTCACTCAAGCACTCCCACAGTGATTGATCATCCAGAAAACGATTCTCAAGTGCATCAAGAACAAAGAACAACACTGCTACAGACCAGTTCCCCATAACAAGTTATTATATGTCCTTAGTTGAGTTGTACCTTTGTCAAAGTTCTTACTTGAAATTTCTACTTAGCTTACTTAGAATCATTGTGTAGGAAACCCTTTTGTAAATCATAAACCTTTGCGTTTGTGTCTTAGCTAGAGTTAGTCGAGTTGTAAAGTCTTTGTAATAGAGGTATTACAAAGTGACTTGTAATAGGATTGTTACAAGTTAGTGAGGGATTAAGAAGTTAATTCCTAGGTTACAATAGGTTGTAATCTAAAAGTTTTCTCAGTAATGAAATTAAAATCCTACAAGAGTAGGTCGTGGTTTTTAATCCCGTGAGCTGAGAATTTTCCATGTAAAATTTTTCAGTGTCATTTACTTACTGTTGTGTGTGCGTAATCTATGGAAACTAATAGAGAACCTGGTTCTCTATATAGTTTGGTGGACCTTAGAATTCTATCAATTGGTATCATAGCAGGTTCTTTCTATCAGGCGAACACCTAGAAAGGATCCTCATGGTTGCTCCACCAAACTTTGAAGAAGGCTAATGTACCTACAGACCACCAAGGTTCAATGGCCAGTATTATGGATGGTGGAAGACCAGGATGCATGACTTCATCATGGCTGAGGATTTCGAGCTCTAGGATGTCATCTGTGATGGACCCTTCGTTCCCATAAAAACCAGTAGCGATCCTACTATAACCATCCCCAAAACAAGAAAAAAATTCAATGACGCCGACCGAAAATCCATAGAAAAGAATTTCCGTGCAAAGAAAATTCTCGTTTATGGTATTGGTCCTTATGAACACAACAGGATATCGGCATGCCAGTCAGCCAAAACAATCTGGAAAGCTCTCCAAACAACTCATGAAGGAACAACACATGTCAAGCAATCCAAGATCGACATACTCACAACTGAATACGAGCTCTTCAGGATGAATGATGGTGAATCCATCCAAGATATGCATACTCGCTTTACATCTATCATTAATGAGCCTCACTCTCTTAGAGAAATTCTTCCAAGAAACAAACTTGTTAGGAAAATACTTAGTGTACTGCCCAGTTCCTAGGAAAGCAAAGTGAATGCTATCACAGAGGCAAAGGACTTGCAGAAGCTGACCATTGATGAACTTGTTGGCAATTTGAAAACGTATGAAATGAAGAAAAAGAAGGACAATGAAAGAAGAGAACCCAAAAGAGAGAAGAATCTGGTCCTTAAGACATACAACAATGATTCAAGTGGTGAGGATGGTGATATGGCTTACTTGACAAGAAGATTTCAGAAAATGGTTCGCAAAAATGGAGGCATTCCAAAAAGGGGCAGTTATAGCAAGACAAAAAAATATGACTTATGTCATAAATGTGGCAAGCCAGGACACTTCATCAAGGACTGTCCCCTCTTAAAGCAAGATCAATTCAAGCACAACACAGACAAAGCAGCTAAGAGGAACTCGGTTCCTAATAAACATTTCAAGAGAAAGAATACCGATGACAATGTTTTGAAGCAAGCTCTTGATGCATGGGGAGACTCCTCCAGCGAATCTGAAGAAGATAATGATCATAGTGACAGTTCAATGATGGCAGTAAAAAATGAAGCAACTAAATATGACTCTATTTTGCCTTGATGGCTCAGTCTGATGATGATGGAGATGACGACGACGATAATGAGGTAAATTTTCTAGATGTTTAGAGAAATCTGAAATTTTATTCTCCTAAAAAAACTCATGTCTTTGGCAAATGTTTTAATAGATGCATACCACAGTCTTATAAATAATAAAAATTCTCTAATTGTGGAATTAAGAGAAGCAGAACAATCTAGAGATGATCTAGTAGTCGTTGTGGTAGATTTGAAAGAAACTATTGAGAGTTTGAAAGAAGAAAAAGATGCCCTAACTGAAAAAATTGCAAACGTAGAACATGAAAGAGATGATCTAGTAGTTGTTGTGGTTGATTTAAAAGAGATTATTGAGTGTACTAAGAAAGAGAAAGAAGTTTTAATTGAAAAAGTTGCTAACTTAGAACTTGAGAGAGATTATCTAGTAGTAGTGGTGGTTGATTTGAACGAAACCATTAAGAGTGTTGAAAAAGAAAAAGATGTCTTGACCAAAAGAGTTGCTAACACTGAGCTTGAAAGAGACGATCTCAGTTGTCTAAGAGCTTGAGAAAAAGATGTCTTGACCAAGAGAGTGGTGATCTCAAATGTTTAAGAGATATTGATGATGATGCTGAATTATGGCACAGAAGGATGGGGCATGAAAACTTTCCACTACTGAACAAGCTAGTCCAAAAGGACCTGGTTCGTGGTCTGCCCAAGTCAAGCTTCAAGGAACACAAGGTATTTGATGCGTGTGCAAAAAGAAAGCATGTCAGATCCTCATTCAAGCTCAAAAAGGAAGTTAGCACTTCATATGGATCTATGTGGACCTATGAGGGTGCCAAACATAGGAGGAAAAAGATATATCTTTGTGATAGTGGACGACTACTCCAGATTCACTTGGACCCTATTTCTCAGAACCAAGGATGAAACCTTCTAAGTATTTGTTGCATTTGTCAAGAAAATACAAGTGAAGATGGGAAGTAATGTAGCTTGCATCAGATCTGACCATGGGACAGAAATTGATAATGCCAAATTAGATGAATTCTGTGTCGAAAATGGCATTACTCATAATTTCTCAACTCCAAGAACACCACAACAAAATGTTGTTGTCGAGAGGAAGAACATGACTCTTGAAGATATGGCAAGGACAATTCTAATTGACAGTGGCATTGCAAAAACTTTCTGGGCAGAAGCAGTCAACACTGCATGTTACTTGATAAACATGTGCATGATCGGTCCTTTATAAACAAAACACCTTATGAGTTGCTGAATGGAAGAAAGCCCAAGCTGACGCATTTGAGGACATTCGACTGCAAATGTTTTCTTCTCAACAATGGCAAGGAAGCTCTTGGAAAATTTGATGCCAAAAGTGATGAAGGAATCTTTCTGGGATACTCGTCCCAAAGCAAGCTTACACAGTATACAACAAAAGAATTCAATGTGTTGAGGAGAGTATACATGTGATCTTTGATGAATCTCACCTCTCATGTGAGAAGGACATACATGATGATCAAGATTGAGAACCTTTATATGTTCCAGGTGAAGTCATTGACATGGAAAGTAGAAAGGCAGACATGATGAGTCATGTCAAGGAATCCAGTGAAGATGATGCAACTACATCTCCATCCATTGGAGAAGAACCTGGTCCCACAATCACAACAACTGAAGCTGCAAACAGAGTTGTCGATGCAGTACAAGGTACTCCACTTGTAGAAATAAGAAGCGGCCAAGAACCTCAGTCAGATATACCTGGGTTTTCTACCAATGAGGCTCAGGTACCAAATTGGAAGCACAAAATTTCACACCCTCTTGACAACATAATCATTCTTCTTGACTCAGGAATTCAAACCATGTCAAAAACTAGAAACTCACTTGCCTTCTCAGTTTTTCTTTCTCAAATAGAGCCCAAAGATATCAAAGAAGCATTGAAAGATGTAGATTGGATCACAGCCATGCAAGATGAGCTGCATCAATTTGAAAGGAACAAGGTATGGCACCTGGTTCCTCGACCTACAGATCGAACTATTATAGGAACCAGGTAGGTATTCAATAACAAATTCCATGAGTTTGGAAATACAACAAGAAACAAGGCAAGGCTTGTAGTTCAAGGCTACAACCAGGAAGAAGGGATTGACTATGATGAAACTTTTTCTCCAGTTGCTCGAATGGAAGCTATCAGAATTCTTATTGTCTTTGCATCTCATATGAAGTTCACATTGTTACAAATGGATGTCAAAAGTGCATTTTCGAATGGCTTCCTAAAAGAAGAATTTTATGTCAAGCAGCCACCTAGATTTGAGAATCACAAGCATCCTGAGCGCGCGTTCAAACTGGACGAGCATTGTATGGGCTAAAGCAGGCTCCCCGGGATTGGTATGAAAGATTGTCAAAGTTTCTTCTAAAAAATGGATTTACAAGAGGGAAAATTGACAACACTCTTTTTCAGAAGAAACGAGGGAGGAACCTATTCATTGTGAAAGTATATGTTGATGATATCATCGTTGTATCCACAGTCGACTCTCTATGTGAAGAATTTGCAAAACTCATGGGGAGTGAGTTTGAGATGAGCATGATGGGAGAATCAAGTTTATTCTTGGGACTTCAGATGAAGCAATCTCAAAAGGGAACACTGATAAGTCAGCAGAAGTACATCAAAGAGCTGCTAAAAAGATTCGACATAGAAACATCAAAAGTTATTGACACTCATATTGCCACAACCACTCATCTAGACATGGATGGACATGGCTCCCCTGTAAATCAGACCATGTATAGAGGTATTATAGGGTCGCTATTATATCTCACTACAAGCATACCAGACATTGTGTTCAGCGTGTGTCTCTATGCAAGGTTTCAGTCTAATCGAAAGGAATCTCATTTGAAGGCTACCAAAAGAATATTGAGATATCTCAAAGAAACACAAGACCTGGTTCTCTACTATCTCTCAGGAGACAACTTTGATCTTGTTGGGTATGTTGATGCTGATTATGCAAGATATCTGGTGGATTAGGAAAATCACGTCTCGAATGGCACATTTTCTGGGTTCCTGTCTAATCTTATGGGGTACAAGGAAGCAAAACTCAGTGGCACTCTCAACTGCAGAAGCGAAATATATAGCAGGTACTTCTTGATGTGCTCAATTGTTATGGATCAAACAGTAGTTGGAAGACTTTGGAGTGTTCTCTGACTGTGTGCCCCTCCTGTGCGACAATACAAGTGCACTCAACATGGCCAAATCCAGTCCAACATAAGAGAACCAAGCACATTGATGTGCGTCACCACTTCCTCAGAGACAATATTGAAAAAGGGCTCATCTGTATGAAATTCTGCAGCACAGAAGATCAGATTGCAGACATATTCACCAAAGCCTTGAGCAGAGAACATTTTGAAAGAAATCGCCCGACACTGGGGTTGATAAAACCCAACTAAGAACCTGGTCCCTCAATGATTGGCTACAAAAGAAATGTACAGGTAAAATTAGCTAAAAAGTATTTTCTGGCAAAGTCTAACTCATCTTATACCGTTATAGGTACACACGCATAATTATTACAGAGCAGTTGATGCAGTGCATGCTGGTAAAAAGGGTAAACCTTACACTTGCAAGATCCGCCCGGAAACCTGGTTCTCCTAACACAGGTTAGTAGTTTCTCTGTTCTCTCATGCACAATTTTGAACAGATAAAACAGTGCCACATCATCAGTGTGTCAGTTTCTTTTCTTTGTGTCTTTTGAACCCAAAGGTCTCTCCCATTGGTAAGCGACCCGTTTCCTAAAATTGTCGCATTTTCTTAACCGGTCCCTCATCCATCTTAAATACATCCATCACTGTCACAACTCCTCACATCAAACTTCAAAAAAAAAAATTCTTCTTTCTCTCTTCAAACTCCCAATACCTCCTCTTAAACTCATCACTTCTCACCATAACTGAAAATCAAGAAGCCTCAGGTGTTTCAAGTAACACCCCCATTGAGTCTCTACCAGTTAAAACACCGATGTTAGACTCCTCACTCAACTCCACAACTAACTAAAACCCTAGGACAGAGTCACCACTACACTCAGTCTCCTCTCTTACCCAATCGAGTTCTGTTTCTCATCAGAGCCGCAAAACCTCGACTCCTAAAAGGTTTGTGGCTACGAGCTCTCATCCCGCCTCACCGGAAAAACTGGGTGAAAAGGGTACAGTTGATGAAGAGGAAAATCAGGAGATCTCCAGTCTTCCTATGGAAGAAGGCTCAAATGTAGACCAAACTGCTGGTCCTAAGAATGCTGAATCAACAAAGACAGTTCCTATTCTTGAGTCCACAGGTAACACTCCTCCTTCTCCTGCATTTTTCATGGAGTTACAAGAGAAAAAAACAATGGAAAATATGCCATCTATAGTGGCTGAAGGGGTTATTATCGAAGGAGGTGAGGATGGGTCTGAGCCTTACGGGGAAGAGCCTAAGACCTTGGTAGAAGGTAGAGAGCTTGTGCCTGTTGAACAATCAACATAGGACAATACTACTGGGTACCTAATGAAGGACCTGATCCCTCCTCGGAGGATCCAACTCAGGGGTCCTCTCAAGAGCCCCAGGTCAGTATTGACCCTACTCTCTCTCCTTATGTTTATGCTGAGCCTCTGTATGTGGTGGTGCCTGAGATGAGATCTGTATCTGGTGAAGAGAATGGGGATAATGAATAGGATTTCGATGATATAGCTATTGCTAGCTTTATCCGGCTAGGCTTAGACCGGTTTCTACTTTAGAGCCAACTCCTAAGCGACCCACTACAAGATTGCAAAAGAAGGAGGCTCTTGAGTCCGCTCTTAAGAAAAGTCAAGTCAATCAAAGGAGGAGGAAATTGGTGAAGGATGGGAAGGTTGTACATGAAAATGTAGTGCATGTTGTCACTATGGATGATGAAGTGGACGAGGAACCTGGTTCCTTGACTCACAAGCGCTCACAGAAGCACTCTTTCTCCAAGTCTAAAAAGAAATTTTCTATGAGTATTGAGAGTCCAAACAAGAGTGATGATGTTATCTCTAGTGACAATTTGGTGGAAGAATCTTGCGACAAGATAGTAGAAGAAGGTGGTGAAACATCTGGTAATAAGGTGATGGAAGATTCTGGTGAAAATGTGTCTGAGAAAATAGTGTCTGCAAAGTCCGTTGAGAAGGGAAAAACTGCTCGCAAGCATGTGAAAAGGAAAGTTGATGTCGAAGAGGAACCCGGTTCCTCCAAGAAAGCCAAAGTTGATGAATCCCAGAGTGCTGGGAAAGAAAAATTGAGGAATCGGAAGGTACAATGGGGCCGCACATTTGCCCCTGACATTTTGGAGCTGGCCGGAGTGCGGCAATTGGTTGAAATCTGTGAATTCCAGCAATGGACATACTTGTTTACAAATGATGCTCCAAAAGTTGTGAGGATGAAGTACAAAGCTTTTATGCCGACTTCTTCAAAGTTGAGGATGATCACATCTGCGTACTGGTGAATGGGGTTGACATTGTGATGGACTCTACTTTGTTGGGGTCGATTTTGGGTGTGCCTGCTGAAGGGTTGTCATCAATCCAAGGATCATGCTCTTCCAATTTTAGAAATGCTATTGTTAAGGACAAGGCAATCCAGCAGGGTGAACGTGTGCACAAGAAGGCTCTCCTTCCAATGTACCAATTGATGTTTGAGATGGTGAATAAAGTGGTGCTTCCCCGAGCTGAGAGAAGATCCATTACCTCTAGAGCCAACATGGTTCTCATGGAAGCGCTGGATGGCTTCACTACCATTAACCTGCATGGGATTATGATTGAACACATGCAAAAAATGGCAGAGTTCAAAGATGGTAACCATGGGCTGCCTTATGGGTTCCTTCTCACCAAGGTTTTTGAGTTCTTCAAGGTCCCTCTGGGATAAGCTAAAGTGGGAACTAGGAAGCAAACTTTCTCCAAGACCACTCTCGAAGAATATGAGTGCATTTGATAAAGTTGGAGGAGTTGGAAGCACTTCTACCATTTCTCAATTGATCAACGCTTAGAACAGTGCTACAGAGGAGATCAGGAAGTTAAAAGCAAGAAATGCTATTCTTGAGGGTCAGCTCAGTCAGCTTTAGGAGGCACATGGTTACAGTAGTTCTCAAAGCTCAAAGGCTGCCCGTTTGACTAAGGAGAATGTTGAGCTCAAGAAACAAGTGGAGGACCTGAAACAAAGACTTCTCAATGAGCAAATATCGGCGAATGCTTGAATTGTTCTAGTCCTCAAAACCCTTGCCCCTCCTCTAAGCCCTCTTCCTCTAGTTCTCCCTAAATAGTGTCCCTTCCAGTGTCAAGTTTTAAGTGTCCGATTTTTATGACTTTTCTAATGATCTTTTATCGTTGGTACTTGTTTTTTTTTGTTTTGAATTGTGGATGGTTGCTGGCAACATTGAAACTGCTCCTGTCGTAAAATCCAAATTGTTTAAAGAAAGTTTTTCCCTTTTTGTTGTGTATACATTACTCTTATGTCCCTGTCTTCTATTATATTTGTGTGCACACATGTGGCATGAGTTAACCACACTGAACTTATTTTTGCTTTTACTTGTTTTTCTTCTTTTTATGATGCCGAAAGGGGGAAGAATATGCATAATTGAATAAATGATGTGCATTGATTGAGGAGGAACACAAATTTAGGGGGAATTCAAGGTTAGGCATTGCCATTTCTGGTTCATTATGGTTCTTCGTTGGCATTTCAATTATAAGGAACATGATACACATTCTCAAGTATGCGGAAATAACCAGACTTAAGCTTGAGAGGTTCATCAGTCTTTCAGAAGCTAAAGAATCAACAAGGGGAACAAATGGACATCAGTTCCCCTGGTGATCGTACCAGTCAACTCCAACAGCTGAAAAGTGGCTGCCTGCACACGCAACAGTACAACACAGTGCAACAGTCAACTGCATTGGGAAGGATCTTGTACCCAAGTTGCTTACATCATTCAAGTGATGCCATCAATGTTATATTAACATTAAACCAAAGACAAAACATCACTTGAACACTTAGAGAATTCACTCGAGCACTCCCACAAGAATCAATAAGGGGAACAGATGGACATCAGTTCCCTTGGTGATCATACCAGTCAACCCTCCAACAGCTAAAAAGTGGTTGCATGCATACGCAACAATACAACACAATGCAGCAATCAACTGCATTGGGAAAGATCTTGCACCCAAGTTGCTTACATCATTCAAGTGATGTCATCAATGTTATATTAATATTAAACCAAAGACAAAACATCACTTGAACACTTTGAGAATTCACTCAAGCACTCCCACAGTGATTGATCATCCAGAAAATGATTCTCAAGTGCATCAAGAACAAAGAACAACACTGCTACAGACCAGTTCCCCATATCAAGTTATTATATGTCCTTAGTTGAGTTGTACCTTTGTCAAAGTTCTTACTTGAAATTCCTACTTAGCTTACTTAGAATCATTGTGTAGGAAACCCTTTTGTAAATCATAAACCTTTGCGTTTGTGTCTTAGCTAGAGTTAGTCGAGTTGTAAAGTCTTTGTAGTAGAGGTAATACAAAGTGGCTTGTAATAGGATTGTTACAAGTTAGTGAGCGATTAAGAAGTTAATTCCTAGGTTACAATAGGTTGTAATCTAAAAGTTTGTTCAGTAGTGAAGTTGAAATCCTATATGGGTAGGTCGTGGTTTTTAATCCCGTGAACTGGTAATTTTCCACGTAAAAACTTTCAGTGTCATTTACTTACTGTTGTGTGTGCGTAATCTGTGAAAACTAATAGAGAACATGGTTCTCTATATAGTTTGGTGGACCCTCGAATTCTATCACCCCACTACATTTCGTGTCATATAGGCATCAATTAGACAACAAAAAAAATGAATTATTGAACAATGTTTTACTACGTAGCAATACATATTTAAACCGAAAAGCAGCTATATGAAAAATAATAGGAAGAGAGGAAGGTAGAGGAGCAACATAAGATTAACTACAAAATGCAAGTTTCTATCTGGATTTATATAAACAACGACTATAAATAAGTCCTAACCTGCAAACCGTGAACATTAAGTTGTTTACCATTTGAACTAACTGAGTGCTAAATAAATCGAATCTGCAAACACATGGCAACATACTTTAATTTGTAAAAGTACTTTTGATAACCTTAGTTTATTTAAGACACATAGTTAGAATGAAATGGACTTGCATACAGTGAAAATATTATATACCGGATTAAATAGTTGTTCTTTCTACTCCATATATAGCCCTTGACATAAGATAACCAAACAATTGTAATCGTAATAAGTTATTGCAAGAGTAAGTCACAATATTCGCTTTGTAAAGTTCCTTACTCCACAATATCATATGTAATGATCGGGTTTGCGTTGTCTTTAGATGTTGATAACAACTTTGGCAAATTATTTGAGAGAAGGATATCCAATTTGCACTCATAATAGTCTGAAAATCTTCACTTCAACCTTGAAAATAACATATTGTATGTGGAATAAATTTTTCTGAGGATGATGACCTAATGACGAGTCCAGAAAAGTACATTATAAACTATTTATCTACAATAATGTAATTCACAAGTCATAAATGCAATAATATATATAATATTTTTACATACGCAAATATATTGAAAGTCAATCTTTGCATTATTGATAGTTGTACTTGTTTATTTTTCAAATATTCAATCCACATTTGTGAGATATTTCGATACATCAAATATATGGAGACTTCAAGTTCTTTAGTTGCACTTGTTACATTGACAAATGCAATGCAGCATGCATAAAAATTTACCTTTGATAATTGCATGATATATTTCGCTGCAAGCAGAGCATAAAAGTGTAGAAAAAGAAATGCTAATAGAGGAGGAAGTTGAACTACAATCCAATATCATTTTCTGAGGCTACGATAAAAAGTTAAGGCAATTTAAACTTCATATCAGTAAACTATATATAAAAAATATTTATACATATTATTATGGAATGCGTGATTTTTAGACAAAGAGAAGTAACAGAAAGTTGAACAACTATGCAGTACCAAAATATAAGGCTACAATAAAAATCTAGTACAGTCTAAACACCATAATACTAAACTATATGTAAACAATATTTATAGATATCATTATTGAAGGCGTGACCTCTCTTTTCCCCCTTAGTTAGTCTAAAGATATCAGGATTCATCCAGTTGTTATCCACTATAAGCGCGAAAAAATAACATTTATAGATATTACTGTAGAAGGAGTGAGTTTTGTAGGAAGAGAAATAAGAAGATCGAGTAGGAGGCATGACTTAGGATTAAAAAGAGGCATGTCTTTTGAATATAGGAAAAGAGCAAGATATAAGAAAATTGCAGAATAGATTTTCTGGTTTTACAATATTGCTCTGGAAAAAATATGTTTCTGATCATTTTGCTTTTGTCGCTTTGTTAAATGCATATTTCGGACTTCAATCAGAACGCAAAGGAAATGTGCAGGCCAAATATAGTAATATTAATGTAGGAATAATCTATATATATAATCAACATTTAAAGACATTGTTGTCGAACTTTGCTTCCAAGTAAAAAGCAGTAATGAGGTAAATAATTATAGTATTTCATAATATTTAAACATTAGTTATATTGTGTTAAAATCATATAGTAGTGAATAATATTTGTTTTTTTACAAAGTTTAATGTGTTTTAGAATCTTAACATAATGTTTACATCCTTAGTTATTGATTTTGGAAGAAAATTAGAGTATTCCAGAATATTCACACCAATGGTTATGAATTGTGCAAAAAGTATAGTAGTGAAGAAGTTTTGGACGTACCTCAATCTCTTCACGGTATTTTGGCACCCCAATCTTTGGTTTTCCATACCTATACAGTAAGATTAGGATGTAAACAATTTTAGAAGAATAAGAAAATGGCATAAATGGTAAAGATTAGCTTTGAAAGGATTACAAACAGTGGGTGAAAGTATATTTTGTTTTCTAGACTTCATTGGCATTTGGTGAGGAAAACCGTGGCGAGGGAAAAACCTAGAGGTTAGTAGTGAATAAACCAGAGTTTCCTTTCCCCTAAAAAAATAAATAGAACAAAGAAGTTAGAGAGAGTTTCGTTTGAAGAATTTTAACAAAGGTCAAGGTAGCGAGAAGTTGCTGAAGGAAATTAAAAATAGAGATGAAAGATTACAGATGAATCGATAGAGTATGAAAAGTGAGATAAGTAGGGGAACAGTGAGTAACAAATCCCTGTGGGGAGAAAACTATGGTTGTGGCATGTGGGAAGAGGCGGTTGTGTATGTGAAGCGGTAAGGATGTACCGTGAGGAGTCTTTTGTTGTTGAGCGGTTAATCTTTAGGTTTTAAAGCGATGAATTTTCTGATTTTAAAAGTGAAAAAATACTGAGGCAGAAAAAATATATTTTCCGCCCAATGAGAGTGCCACGTAACCCGGTCATAGGCCCTCTATTATATATTTATATAGATATAGATTTTTACAAAAACTGAGATATCTATCTCTTTGAGACTATCAAATATTACGTGTCATGAGATGTAATCCCAAACATACACCGTACATCTTAGTACCTTAAACTGATAAACATCTTTTCAAAGAATTCTCTTCTTTAAAACCTATCAAACATGATTCTGTTATGAATATATTATATTATGGATGTTCATTTAGTATTTCGTTGTAAATAAGCTTCCTGAAAAAGTTTATCCATATGAGACTTCGCCATAAATATATTTATCTATTTAGTACTCTATTGAAAATAAACCTCCTGAAGAAGCTTATCCTTTCGGTACTCCGCTATGGATAATTATTACCCATGATAGGAGATTATCTATATCTGGTACAAGCAGCTTACACAGCAGCTTGCAGTAGCAGCTTACACAGCAGCTTCCTTTCTTCTATAAATAGAGGAGAATTCAGTTCATTATGTACAGAAGTTTGAAGTTTAATAATATATCAGTTTCTCTCTATACTTGCCTTTATTTTACTGTCTTTATTTTATAACACGTTATCAGCACGAGACTCTGCCATCTCGAGCAAATACTTTGAAAGTATCACAGATTATGGATAATCCTCAAATTATGTTTGGATCAAAGACAAATCATGAAGATATTTGTGTAGTTGATAGTGGAACAACTCATGCCATATTCAAAGATCAGAAATACATTTCTTATTTGCATAAGAAAAAGGCAAATGTTTCTACAATTTCTGGTAATATAAGTTTGATTGAAGGCTCCGGAAGAGCTATTGTATTTCTGTCTAAGGGAACAAAATTTATTATCGACAATGCATTGTACTCCTCCAAGTCCCGAAGAAACTTGTTGAGTTTTATAGATATCCGCCGAAATGGGTATCATGTTGAGACAATAGATGAAATGAATATGGAATATCTTTGTATTACAAAGAATATTTCTGGCCAGAAATGCATTGTAGAAAAGTTACCAACTTTATCTTCTGGCTTATATTATTCAAAGATTAGTACAGTTGAAACACACTCTGTCGTAAACCAGAAGTTTACTGATTCAAATACTTTTGTGCTTAGGCATGGCCGTTTGGGCCATCCTGGATCAATAATGATGAGACGAATTACTGAAAATTCGAGTGGGCATCCATTAAAGAACCTGAAGATTCTTACAAATAATGAATTTTCTTGTGATGCTTGTTATCAAGGCAAAATGATCACTAGACCATCACCAATGAAGGTTGGCATTGAGTCCCCTACCTTCTTAGAACGTATACATGGGGATATATGTGGACCTATTCACCCACCAAGTGGGTTGTTTAGATATTTTATGGTCCTAATAGATGCATCTTCAAGATGGTCTCATGTGTGCCTATTATCATCTCGCAACCTGGCGTTTGCAAAGTTATTAGCCCAAATAATTCGATTAAGGGCACAATTCCCAGATTATCCTATAAAAGGCTATTCGCCTTGATAATGCTGGAGAATTCTCATCTCAAGCTTTTGATGATTACTGTCTATCAGTTGGGATAAAAGTTGAACATCCGGTAGCTTATGTTCATACTCAAAATGGCCTTGCAGAGTCATTTATTAAACGACTGCAATTGATAGCAAGACCACTACTTATGAAAACAAAATTGCCCACTACTGTTTGGGGCCATGCTATCTTGCATGCAGCATCACTTATCCGTCTCAGACCAACACATTATAATAAATATTCTCCGTCACAATTAGTTTTTGGTCATGAACCAAATATTTCCCATCTACGAATTTTTGGATGTGCTGTATATGTGCCAGTAGCACCACCACAGCGCAGTAAGATGGGCCCCCAAAGAAGGTTAGGAATATATATTGGGTTTGAATCACCCTCTATTATTCGCTATCTTGAACCATTGACGGGAGATTTATTTACTGCTCGATTTGCAGATTGTCGATTTGATGAAACAAATTTCCCACAATTAGGGGGAGAGAAAAAGGAAATCAAAAGAGAAATTGTGTGGAAAGTTTCATCATTATCTCACTTTGATCCGCGTACCCCTATATGTAATCAGGAGGTCCAGAAGATCATCCATTTACAGAATATAGCAAATCAAATGCCAGACGCATTTACTGATTTGAAAAGGATAACTAAGTCACATATCCCTGCAGAGAATGTGCCTATCCGAATTGATGTCCCAGCAGGACCATCTACAAGCATGAGAGCTAGTGAACCTAAAACACGCCTGAAGCGTGGTAGGCCTGTGGGTTCTAAGGATCGAAATCCTAGAAAAAGAAAATCGACAAATGATCAAAATGATATTATGAAGGGATCTCCTGAAGAGACCCAAGATCTGATTAGTTCTGAGATTCCTGAAAAAATCAATAAACCCAAGAATCAAGTAAGCAGGGAACTTTTAATAAGTTCTACTGGTGATGGGATTAATTTAAATCGATCTGAAATAGTGGTGGATAATATTTTTGCTTATAATGTTGCACTTAACATTATGCAAGATAGTGAGAATCTTGAACCCCGATCTGTCGAAGAATGTCGACAAAGATCTGATTGGCCAAAATGGCAAGAGTCAATTCAATCGGAATTGAAGTCACTTGCTAAAAGAGAGGTTTTTGGACCAATAGTCCAAACACCTGCTGGTATAAAACCAGTTGGTCATAAATGGGTTTTTGTGCGAAAAAGGAATGAGCAAAATGAAGTTGAAAGATACAAGGCTCGCCTTGTCGCACAAGGATTCTCACAACGACCTGGAGTCGATTATGAAGAAACATATTCACCTGTTATGGATGCCATAACATTTCGATATCTCATCAGTTTAGCCTTACGTGAAAGGCTTGAAATACATCTAATGGATGTGGTTACAGCTTATCTGTACGGGTCACTTGATAATGAAATTTACATGAAAATCCCTGAAGGATTTAAAATGCCTGAAGCATATTCAAAATCTCGGGAAATGTACTCAATCAGATTACAAAGATCTTTGTACGGTTTAAAGCAATCTGGGCGCATGTGGTATAATCGCCTCAGTGAATATTTGCTGAAAGAAGGTTACATAAATGATGTTATTTGTCCATGTATTTTCATAAAGAAAATGGCTTCAGAATTTGTTATACTTGCTGTTTATGTTGATGACATAAATCTTGTTGGAACTTTAGAAGAGCTCCAAAAGGCAATTGAATATCTTAAGAAAGAATTTGAGATGAAAGATCTTGGGAAGACAAAACTTTGTCTTGGTCTGCAAATTGAACATTTAGCAGACGGGATCTTTATCCATCAATCTGCCTATACAGAAAGGGTCTTAAAACGCTTTTACATGGACAAAGCACACCCATTGAGTACACCAATGGTTGTTCGATCACTTGAAGTGAATAAGGACCCATTCCGACCTCTAGAAGAGGATGAGGAACTCCTGGGTCCTGAAACACCCTATCTCAGTGCAATTGGTGCACTTATGTATCTTGCTAATGCTACAAGGCCTGACATAGCATTTTCTGTTAATTTACTAGCAAGATATAGCTCTTCTCCTACACGGAGACATTGGAACGGGATTAAGCATATATTACGATATTTAAAGGGAACTCTTGATATGGGTTTGTTTTATGCTAACAAAGATAGTGCAGATCTTGTTGGTTATGCAGATGCAGGTTATTTATCTGATCCCCATAAAGCTAGGTCTCAAACCGGGTACGTGTTTACATGTGGAGGTACTATCATATCATGGCGATCCACAAAACAATCTATTGTTGCTACTTCTTCAAATCATGCTGAAATAATAGCTATTCATGAAGCAAGTAGGGAATGCGTATGGTTGAGATCAATAATTCATTTTATTTGAGAAAAATGTGGTTTGGAATGTGAAAAAAGACCCACAATTTTATACGAAGACAATGCTGCATGCATAGCCCAATTGAAGGGAGGATTTATAAAAGGAGATAGAACGAAGCACATTTCACCAAAATTATTCTACACACATGATCTTCAGAAAAAGGGTGACATTGATGTGCAACAAATCCGTTCAAGTGATAATCCGGCAGATTTATTCACCAAATTTTTACCAACTTCAACTTTTGAGAAGATGGTATACAAGATTGGAATGCGGAGACTTAAATATTTGAAATAAGGTTTTCATCAGGGGGAGTAAAATACGCGATGTACTCTTTTTTTCTTATTAAGGTTTTTTCCCACAGGGTTTTCCTTATAAGGTTTTTAATGAGGCAGTTAGCAATGCGTATTACTAAATATGTGTACTCTTTTTCCTTCACTAGGATTTTTTTCCCACGGGGTTTTTCCTAGTAAGGTTTTAACGAGGCACGTTATCTTTTAATGAACATCCAAGGGGGAGTGTTATGAATATATTATATTATGGATGTTCATTTAGTACTCCGTTATAAATAAGCTTCCTGAAGAAGTTTATCCATATGAGACTCCGCCATAAATATGTTTATCTATTTAGTACTCTATTGGAAATAAGCCTCCTGAAGAAGCTTATCCTTTCGGTACTCCGCTATGGATAATTATTACCCATGATAGAAGATTATCTATATCTGGTACAAGCAGCTTACACAGCAGCTTGCAGTAGCAGCTTACAAGCAACTTACACAGCAGCTTACAAGCAGCTTACACAGCAGCTTACAAGCAGCTTACACAGCAGCTTGCAGTAGCAGCTTACACAGCAGCTTCCTTTCTTCTATAAATAGAGGAGAATTCAGTTAAGTTTGAAGTTTAATAATATATCAGTTTCTCTCTATACTTGCCTTTATTTTACTGTCTTTATTTTATAACAGATTCCAAATTATTGCAAACAATTATGAACTTGCTAATGTGATGGTTATTATCTACAACATTGTACTTACATTAATGAAAACATAATTTAATTTTTGGCATTCTTATTGCAGATCGATTAAATATTATGAAAATTATATATTTTAAACTACTCTTAGTGCAATTCGACTATACATTAAAGAGGGGAAAAAACATGTTTTTCTACTTTTAGTTTATATTGATATAGCTCATAATTCTTTAAAATCGATTTTTGGTGTGTTGTATCTAACAAACCCCGAAGCATATCCACGTGTTAACTATTTTCGGAGAAAAAGAATATTACATTTGTAATAATTGTTTATACTGATAAAAATCACAATTCTTTTAAAGTCGGTTATTTGTTGTGCCGTATCTAATAAATTTTCAGAAGCTATGGGTACTCATAGTGTGGCCAATAAAATGCGACGAAGAGAGGGTAAAAGTATAATGTTGCTGTATTTGATGAGTGCCATAATTTAACAAGGGAATAGAAATAAAGCTAGTGCTCATTGGTTATGTATATGACTTTTTTCAAGAGAGAACGAAGTTGTTCATGAAGATTATTGTTCAGTTTTGCCCCAAACGAAATAAAGTACTAATAAAGTTTAAAATTAGTTTAAATTATGTGTGTGTGGAGCCTATCTAGCATACTGTACAATGGTAAAATATGCTATGACATATGGCCGTACGAGAAAGGGACACGTGGAACACAAGACAGGGGATGGCTAAAGTCCGAAAACAACTATTTCATTTGTCACCGGAAAGAATAACACTCATAAAGATGTAATAAATGTTCTTCTCCCGATAGCATTTAATAGAGAATATTCCATGGCATTAAAAGCAAATATCTGAGATGACCCAAAATGTCATCTTTAAATTTGATAATTAATTATGTGTTCTAAAACCTCGAAAAGCACTATTTATCACTCCTCGACTTGAGTGCACAGTCCGTACAATTTTCCGGAAAGTTTTTATGTGAAAAATGGATTAAAAGGTGAAATAGAGCTTTAAAACTCAACTGAGTTGACTTTGGTCAATATTTGGAGCAAACGAACTTGGATCACTATTTTGACTTGGGCGTATGCTCAGAATTGAATTCCGAGGTCCCTAACCCGAGAAATAGAATTTTGATGATAAATTAAAAGTTTGAAAGTTTAATAATTTTTAAGAATTTACTGATATTGGATTTATTGACATCGGGTCCGTATTTTGGTTTCGGAGTCCGATATAGGTCCACTATAGTATTTATGACTTGTCTGCCGAATTTGACGAGAAACGAAGTTGATTTGACGTGATTCAGACGTCCGGTTGTGAAAATATAAGTTATAAAGTTTTCTTGAAAACTTCCTTTGATTTGGTGTCCGATTCGTAGTTCTAGGTGTTATTTTGACGATTTGATCACGTGAGCAAGTTCATATGATGTTTTAGGACTTGGGTGCATGTTTGGTTTGGAGCCCCGAGAGCTCGGGTTGGTTTCGGGTGGTTAACGGATCATTTTTGGACTTGAGGAAACTGCAGAAACCTGCTTTTGGTTTCCTTCTTTGCATTCGCGAGGGGAGTCTCGCGTTCGCAAAGAGCAAATTGGGTCTGGCACATTTTGTGCTTCGCGTTCGCGACAGAGAGAACGCGTTCGCGAAGGCTTGAGGTGCGAAGCTTCGCGTTCGCGAAGGGAAAGGGGTTGGCTAGAAAAATTGCCTTCGCGTTCGCGAAGGACAAGCCGGGAAAACTTCGCATTTGCGAAGTATCCCTCGCGTTCGCGAAAAGTAAAATTGGTCAGCAAGAATTTGTTCTTCGCGAACGCGAGGTACTGACCGCGTTTGCGAAGGGCAAAAGTTTCAGAAAATGGGATTCGTCCCATTTTCAACCCTTTTCCATTTTTGAGCTCGGGTAAGACGAATTTTGGGTGATATTTACGGGAAAAGGGTAAGTGTTCCTTATCCTATATTGACTATATTTCATGATTCTATACTCATTTATATCATGAATCCGTGAATTTAGGGAAGAAAAATTAGATTTTCATAAAATCTTTCAAAAACGAAAATTTAAGATTTGAAAGTCCATTTGACATCAGAATTGGATAAATTTTACATGGTTGAACTCGTATCGGAACGTGTGTTCGGATTTTGTAAGTTTTTTTTCGAGATTTGAAATGTGGGTCCCACTGTCGAATATTTAAATGAATTTTGTATTTTTATCCGAAAAATTAGTAAATTTTTATGAAATTAATTCCTATGATTCGTATTGAGTATATCGAATTGTTTGTGAATAGATTTGAAACTTTTGGAGACAAATTTAAAAGAAAAAGCTATGATCGAGTAATTGATTGGAATTTGCAAAGCGAGGTAAGTGTCGGTGTTAACCTTGACTTGAGGGAATAAAACCCTTAAACTATTTGTTATGTGAAATGCATGTGAACGACGTATAGGCGAGGTGACGAGTGTCTATACGTTGTCAAATTAATTATTTGCATGTTTACTTGAAAAATAATAAATTGTTTTAATCATGAATTAACGGTTATAATAATTATTTCTTTCCTATTCTTTGACAAATATTAATTCTTGAATTCCTGCAATAATTGTTACATGCTATTTGATTTATGTGTATTAATTTCTACTTGACATTTAGCATAGTTAACATTAAACTGCCTATTTACTCCCTGATTTCCTAGATAAATTGCTATTTGTCATTTTTTGTTCATAATTAATTCATAATTATTGTATGCTTGTTGTCCAAAAAACTTTATATTAATTGTTTCATTCATTGGGGTAATTTCTTCTATAATAATTGGTAAATAAATATATTGAAGGATCGGGTTGCATGCCGCAACAGACTTATTTAAAAGTCGATATATATATATTGGGGGATCGGGTTGCACACCGCAACAGACTTGATTAAAATGAATATATTGGAGGAGCGGGTTGCACGCCGCAACATACTTGATTAAAATGAATATATTGGAGGAGCGGGTTGCACACCGCAACAGAATTGAATATGAATATATTGTGAGAGCGGGTTGCACGCTGCAACGGAAATTGATGAAAATGATAATTGGTTATGACTGCTGAGTTGGCTTCAATTATTATAAATGAGTTACCTGATTTAATTCTATTATTTGTTGTTGTTACTAATATTGCGTACAGGTTAATGTAAGTGACCCGCCTTAGCCTCGTCACTACTTCGTCGAGGTTAGGCTCAGCACTTACCAGTACATGGGGTCGGTTGTACTGATACTACACTCTGCACTTCTTGTGCAAATTTCGGAGTTGGTCCCAACGGCGTACCATAGACTTGCTCGGATTTCATCTACCAGAGGAGACTTGAAGTATAACTGCACGGCGTCCGCAGTTCTGAAGTCCCCGTCTACTTTACTTTAGTTGTGTGTTTATTTTTAGACAGCTTTATTTTATTCAGACCCTTATTTTTAATATTCTAGAAGCTCGTGCACTTGTGACACCAATTCTGGGATGGTATTTAGACACCATTATTTTTATGGATTATTCACTACATTTTAGACTTTACTTCTGCATTTGTTTCTTTGATTATTAATAAATTTAAAAATTATTTTAAAATAGATAATATTATTCTAACGTTGGCTTTCCTAGCAAGTGAAATATTAGGCTCCATCAAGGTCCGAAGGTGGGAATTTCGGGTCGTGACAATACCCGTTACAAGGAATTTGACATTTATGTTCACCGTTATATCTTCATCAACGTCCCTCATAATTGACATTGAAGAAAGGCACGATCATCTTCTTCATAGCTATAAATAGTGAGCTTAGTTGTCATTGTAAAGGATATGAATTTTCTGGCAAACTTACGCTACATTCTATATAAAGCCTAATACAATCTTATCTTCTTATTTTTTGATTTCTTTGTTGTTGTGCCCGGAAATCTTGTTCCCGGAATTATTGCTTCTGTTGTTTCGTCTATATCCTAAGTCTAAGTATTGCATATTCCTTCGATGATTTATTTTTTTCAGGATCAAATTAATTCACTTATCTAAAAACGACGTATAAATTCAACTGTACCATTTTACGGGTAAACAGTTTGGCGCCCGCCGTGGACCTAGATAGCCGTGTAATTAAATTGATCTTTGCCTTTTTTACTAGCGTGTTTGATTATTTTTGTCTTAGAAAAGATCATAAGAAATGGCACATAATATATTAACGGCATGCACAACCCCGAGATTCGAGGGGATCAACCTCATTGCGAGAACTCAATCAGTGACACCCATAATAAGGGAAATGACGCTACACCGGTGCATGACAGGTAGTATCCTTGACATGTTCGGGGGACTACACCTGATGACGCTGATGAGGAACATGTCGTCGACGTGGTAAGGGCCTTGCAAGAGCAACAAGTGATCATTTTAGGCCACCTCACGCGACAGGATAAGGTTTTGACGGAGTTGAAGCAAGCGCTGTTGGGAGCTTCAACAATAACAACAACAACCCAGTATAATCCCACTAGTGGGGTCTGGGGAGTGTAGTATGTACGCAGACCTTACCGCTACCATGAGGTAGAGAGGTTATTTCCAATAGACCCTCGGCATCCTTCCCTCCAAGTACTCTCCACCTTGCTCTTGGGGTGACTCGAACTCATAACCTCTTGGTTGGAAGTGGAGGTTGCTTACCATCAGAGCAACCCCTCTTGGTTGGAAGTGGAGGTTGCTTACCATCAGAGCAACCCCTCTTGGTTGGAAGTGAAGTTGTTGGGAGCTTCAAATAATACAAATAGTCAAGATTCGATTCCTCCCGGGGTTCCCATGAATCAAACGACGCGGAGGGTCGATAACAACATTCCCAGGGGTGAAATTGGCTCCGATGGGGCAGGGGGAACGGATTCGGCCTTAACAACGAGAATGATCCTTTCAAGAATGAACTTTTATGGTTCATAAGGGAAGTGAACGCCCGGATGAACCAAATCCCGGGCGTGCCACCAGTGCTGAAAGGTCCGGACTCGAAGAAGTATACTCAATTACCGTACAAACCAAGTGTGGCACCAGAGTTAATCCCGAAACGGTTCAAAATGCCTAAAGTACCAAAGTGTGACGGAACTTAAGACCCCCAGGAGTATATTACCACATACACAATGGTGATAAAGGGAAATTATTTAGCTCCTCACGAAATTGAATCTGTGCTACTGGAGAAATTTGGAGAAACCCTCACGAGGGGATCCTTGACGTGGTATTCATTGTTACCCGAGCATTCCATAGATTCCTTTGAAATGCTTGCAGAATCTTTCATCAAGGCTCATGCCGGGGCAAGAAAGGTATAGGCTCGAAAGGTTGTCATATTCAGGATTGCGCAAGGAGAGTCCGAGCTGCTACGAGAGTTTGTTACCCGATTCCAGAAGAAGAGAATGTTGCTCCCGGCTGTCCCGGATGAATGGCCGGCTGAATCATTCACCAAGGGATTGAATCCAAGGAGTTCAAATGCTTCCCGAAAATTGAAGGAAACCCTTCTCAAGTTTCAAGCAACGACCTAGGCGGATGTCAATAACTGGTACGAATTAAAAATAAGGATCGAAGATGATCAAGTTAGTTTTCCATCGTCGACCAAAGGACAAGAAAAGGGCAGAGAAAAATCGAAGGATGATTATGACGTGGATAGACGGACTTCGAGGGGCCAGTTTTTGCCTTACAAATGGAGTGAAGGCCACAACAGAGGTTTTCGGATAGCGGACAGGTTCACCGTTGACAGAAGGACTGATTATGGTAGGACCAATTGATCACTGCATGATAAAGAAGTGTCAGGATCGTGAGATCTTTCTTACCCCAAATTATCAGAATACAACTTCAACGTCAGTATCAGCCATGCGAAACATCAAAGAAGCATGATTCCCATAACCCTTGAGATCTGATTCCATCCATAGGGATCCCAACTTGTCGTGTGAATACCACAAGATGAATGGCCACCGAACATGGGACTGTCGATACCTTTGGGAAGAAGTGGCAACATTACTGAAAAATGGTCACCTCAGAGAATTCTTGAGTGATCGAGCTAAGAACAATTATGGTCGTAACTAAGACAACATGGAACCCTCGAAAGCAGGAGAAGATCCCCTGTGTCAAACAATCAAAATGATCTTCGGAGGGAACGAGATTAACGAGGTCACATTTTCAGTAGCAAAGAAGACGAAAGTATCAATAACGCATAGCAACAGTCTTCGGGAAGACGATATCACTTTTACGGAGGAGGACGCAGACGGATTGCTGCTACCACACGACGCACTGGTAATTTCTTTAAATGTGCTATATTTTAAGATTAAACGTGTTCTAGTGGATCTAGGGAGTTCAACTAATATCATACAATGGAGAGTATTGGAGCAAGCTAAACTCACCACTAGCATTATTCCGGCCACAAAGCTCCTTGCCAGATTCAACCTTGCAAGTGTGACAACTCAGAGAGAAATTTTATTACTCACGAACGCTGAAGGAGTAATGAAAACAACTCTTTTCGAAGTGGTAGATAGTGATATGGGATACAACATCATTTTGGGAAGGCCATGGTTGCACGAGATGAAAGTTCTACCATCAACGTATCATCAATTACTGAAGTTTTCGATAACCCGAAGGAATTAAGAAGATAAGGGGCGACCAATCGGCGGCAAGGGAGATGAATGCAATTTCAGTCTCGAGTAGCAAAGGAAAGGAACACGTGGCATAGCAATTATAGGGACCGGAACCTGCTCTTGAACTAGATGAAGTTAGCAAGGCATCGGAATATTATTAGGTGCCGAGATATTTCCAAGTTTCAGAAGAGACCGATGCGACGAAGTCCACAACGGAAGAGCTGGAGCAAGTGACATTGTTTGAAGAATTCCTAGAAAGAAAATTTCACTTGGGGACAGGACTACACCCAGAACTCGGGTTCGATTTCATTAAATTTCTTAAATTTAATGTTGATTGTTTTGCATGGTCGCATGAATATATGACAGGTATCCCGACATAGGTAGTCGTACACAAATTAATCTTTGATCCTAACATACCTCTGGTAAGACAAAAGAAGCGCCCGATCGCCGAAACCAAGAATAAATTCGTCAAGGAAGAGGTAATCCGCTTACTTAATATCGGTTCGAACCGAGAGGTAAAATATCTAGATTGGCTAGCTAATGTAGTAGTAGTTCCTAAGAAAAATAATAAGTTTCGCATGTGTGTATTATAAACATCTTAACAAGGCGTGCCCAAAAGACTCATTTCCACTGCCAAACATCGATCAAATGATTGATGCCACGACTGGGCACGAGTTATTGAGTTTTCTCGACGTTTATTCTAGGTACAATCAAATTAAAATGAACCCGGAAGATCAGGAAAAAACTTTGTTTATAACTAATTTCGGTGTATATTGTTACAATATGATCCCCGTTGGGTTGAAAAACACCGAAGCCACTTATCAACGGCTTGTGAACAAGATGTTTGAAAATAAAATAGGAAAAACTATGGAGGTTTATACAGAAGATATGCTCATTAAGTCTTTAAATGCAGGTGATCATCTTAAACATCTGCAAGAAACTTTTGATATCATAAGGAAGCATAATAAGAAACTTAATCCCAAGAAATGCATATTCGGGGTCAGCTTTGGTAAGTTTCTGGGATTTTTGGTATCACAAAGGGGAATTGAGGTAAACCCCAATAAATCAAGGCCATAGAAGATATCTCGGACCAACTATCAAGCGTGAAGGAAGTCCAAAGGCTTACGGGGAGCTTGGCAGCTTTGAGCAGATTCATCTCCCGGTCATCAGAAAAGTGTCTTCGTTTCTTTGCACTGCTTAAAAAGAAAAATAATTTCAAATGGACCCCAGAGTGCTAGCACGCTTTGAGAGATTTAAATAAGTACTTGTGAAGCCCTCCATTACTTGCAAAACCAAAAGAAGATGAAATATTGATGGTTTACCTAGTGGTATCAGAAGTTTCGATAAGTACGGTTTTAGTCCGAGAGGACGAAGGTACGCAATCTCCTATTTATTATGTTAGTAAAATTTTAACGGGAGCAGTAACTCGTTACCCACATTTGAAAAAATTGGTTCATAGTGTCCACTTGGAAGCTGAGGCCCTACTTCCAATGCTACCTGATAGTCGTGGTATCTACTGTAATTAAGTCGCAAGTCTTGGCTGACTTTGTGGCCAATTTTAGTCCGGGATTATTGCTTTTGGCATCCAAGGAACAGTAATGGCGTCGGAATCGACATCAGGGGTTTGGACCTTGTTTACGGATAGACATTCCAACGTACAAGGGTCCGGGATCGGTATAGTCTTAATCACACCTTCGGGGGGAAACCCTAAGGCAAGCCATCAGAACGGTCAATTTAATTAGAAATGAAGCAGAGTATGAAGCTTTGATTGCAGAGCTCAAATTGGCCAGGGGACTTGACTCCGAGGTCATCGAAATCAAATGCGACTTAGAGCTGGTGGTAAATCAGGTCTACGGGATCTTCGAGACCAAAGAGGAGCACATGCAACAATACGTGGTAAAGGTTCAGGATTTGTTGGCGCGATTCTGGGAGTGGTCAATTACTCATATCCCAAGGGAAGAAAGCGCAGAAGCAAACGCATTGGCAAACCTAAGATCATTAACAAAAATAAAGGGATCGGAGTCCAGGACGGTAGTACAACTGATGAACGCAGTCTTGGATACAGATAGTTACTACGAGGTAAATTCAACTAATATGGTCTGGGACTGGAGGAATATGAAATTATCGAATATCTTGAACATGGGAAGCTACCTGAAGACCCCAAAATATCCCGGGCATTGCGCGCCAAAGCAGCGCGATATAGTTTCAAGGGAGGCCAATTGTATATAAAATCTTTCCAAGTCCTGGTGGCCTGATGCTTAGGGGTATCCGAAGCTAACTATGTCATGAGAGAGGTTCACGAAGGGATATACTGCAACCACTCGGGTGCAGATGCCTTAGTGCTGAAGTTGGTAAGGGCAAGATATTAATGGCCCCACATGGAACAAGATGCCAAAGACTTCGTACGAAAATGTGATAAGTGACAACGCTATGCACCATTGGTGCATCAACTGGCAGAACCCTTATATTCGATTCTATTTATGTGGCCGTTCATAAAATGGGGGATGGACATCATCAGACCACTTTCATCGTCTCCAGGAAAGGTAAGATTTCTTTTAATTTTGACTGACTATTTTTCTAAGTAGGTGGAAACATGTCCTTATCAGAAGATCAGATAACGAGAAGTGGTGGATTTCTTGTGGAAAATTATAATCTGCAAGTTCGGAATACCAAAAGAGATAGAATGAAACAATGGGCCACAGTTTATCGGCACAAAAATTACAAAGTTACTCTAAGATTTAAAAATAAAGAGGATTGCATCTTTACCCTATCATCCAAATGCAAACGGTCAAGCAGAGTCGACGAACAAAGTGATTATTCAAAACTTCAAGAAAAGGTTGGAAACGGCTAAAGGAAACTGGCCCGAGGAATTACCCGGAGTTCTATGGGCATACCGAACTACGGCCAAGTCGAGCACATGGGAAACCTTTTTTCCCTCGTGTACGGTGCATAAGCTTTAATCTCTGTGGAAGTAGGGGAACCCACCTCTAGATATTTCCAGGCAGATGAAAAATCGAACAACGAAGCAATGCTAGTCAACTTGGAACTGCTCGATGAACGCAAGGACATGGTGCATGTAAGAATGGTAGCTCAAAATCAGAGAATGAAGCGGTATTATAATCGAAGAGCCAACCTCCGCTATTTCAAAGTTGGAGACTTGGTCCTAAGGAAAGTAACTCAAAACACCCGGGAGCTTAACGCGAGGAAGCTAGGTCCAAAATGGGAAGGCCCCTACCATGTTTCAGCTATTACCGGAAAAGGTTCATACGAGTTGAAAAACCAAAATGGAGAAACGTTACTAAGCAATTGGAACGTGGCACACCTCAAAAGATATTATTACTGATGAACATTATCCGATTAGAATGTATGTGTTGCACTCTTTTTCCCTTCATTCAGTTTTATTCCCAATTGGGTTTTTATGGTAAGGTTTTTAATGAGGCAACAACAGAAAGCATATTGCGGAGACAATAACAATAAGACCTTTAATAGCAAGGCACACAAGCAAAGATCCACTCGGGGATGGTTAGATAATATTTTGCTCTATAGAAAATTCCCACCGGGAAGTTAAGTTTGCTATTGAGCAAAGATTACCCGATCGTTCACGAGCATAAACCACTAGAGGGTTATTAGATAGTCCTTCACTCAATAGCATAAATTCCTAGGGGGAAATATAGTGTGTTTCTAAGTTAAGGATTATCTAGGAATGCATTAGTGAAATCATCAAAGATACAAGACTTCTAGTGTTCCAATTCACACTCTTCGTATTCGAACACTGGGGAATGATATGAGAATACGACAACAATGACCGCTACGTCGATCGAGAAATGAAAAAACCGAAAATATAATTGCATCATCGGGAGCGGGGGCTGCGCGGCCAGCCCCGTATAAACAAGTTGTACAAGTTAGCCATAAGTAATGGTAATTTATTTTCAGCATAGCAAATGCTTATGTATTTTTTGAAAATAGAAAGAATAAAATGAAATCCTTTTATTTTTATCTTGTTTCTTATTTGAACGATGAATTAACTTTGTCATTTGAAAGTTAAACAAATACTTCAAATTCTAGTGTCATAATGAACATGAGACGTCCTCTTCAAGAGCACCGTAAACATAAGAGGGCCTTCTCTTATAAAAATCCTCATGTTAAAGGGTTGATTCCGAAATAATTTATGCCCGAAATAAAAAAAATGCCTTTGGGGAAAGATACACCCGAAACCGTATACGAAAAGACGCAAAAGGGATGATGCCGATAGCCAAAAATTCTTTCGGGGAGAATACACCAAAAGTTTCACATAATAAGACGCAAAAAGGTTTGCGTAAGAGACTTAAACAATACTTGAGCAAAAGATGTTTTTATGGCACAGGTACGATAATTGAAAAAAGAAAAGAAAATCTAAACTGCAGTATCTCCGAACCCAGGAAGAAGAGAAGTATCCGCACCCCTGGGAGAAGTAGACGGATCCACCGATGGTTCAACATTTTCACCAGTTTGGCCTTCAGCATCATCCCAATTCTTCTACATTTCCCGAGAACTTGATACCAGAACCAGAAGGACCATGTGCATCAGAACTCAATCTCGCGAGCCTTAGCAATTTCGGCATCAAAATCAATGATACCAGCTTTGGCCTCTTCCAAGGTTTTTCTCCTCATGCTGTATATGGCGTAAGTTACGATGGAAGTCGCTCGGTACTTGAGTTCTTCTTTGAGTTGGATTACCTCGGCAGAAAAGTTTTCCCGGGCGTACCTAACAGATTTGAGGCTAACATCAAGGTCGCGAACAATTGAACTAAAAAGCCTATTATACTTGATACTTTTCCTATACTTCTCTTCCAGCTGGGCATGCTTCGGCCCCGTAGTAGCAAGCTCTTCAATTTTAGAGTTCAAGGTTGCCTCTAAGTTGATCACTCTTTCAGCAGAGGCAGACTCGCATTTGGTCGCAGCAAAAACAGCAATCAACTTCAACCTATTTGGCCCTCACTTCGTCAAATCTAACACTCAGCGGACCAATTTCTTGGCTACGGGTTACCACTTCTTGCTCAATTTGTCACAAACAAGCTTCCAATAAATTAACCTCAGCATCTTTGGCCTCCAGTTCTGAAAGGAGAGCGACATGTTGCTCCTGCTCTGCCAAAGGCTGATCACGTGCGAAGGTAATCTCTTCCTTTTCATGAATCAACCTCTGAAGGCCCTCGAAAGCAATAAAGTTGGCCTACCAAATAACAAGGGTAAAATTCAGGATATATTCACACCCAAAAATAGAAGAAGTAGTAAAGGAAGAAAAGAACGTACCGCCGCAGTGTTTTGCTTGGCATTGTTCAACAAACACTCTCCCGAGAGTGCCAGAAACTTTTCCCAGTCTTTATCTGAAGCCAAAGGCTTCAGATAATTAGCAAGCTCCACCGGCCGGAATAACAAGTTGCATCTGGTAGAGATCGAAAGAGTAATATTCCTCCTCCTTTGTGGATCTTCAGAAGAAGCAGCATAATTTTGCTCCAAATTCCCATAAATTGGGGATTGTGGAAGAGGAACACCTTCTTCATGGTCAGGTGCGGCTATTGGAGATGATGTAGAAATTGCTGGTGGAAGAGTGGATGGAGATGGAAGTGATGTTGTTGTTGCTGTTGTTGGCAAAGATGGAGATGAAGCTACTAGAGTTGAAGAGTGAGAAGCAACTGCATCAAATGTAGTGCTGGTTGTTGGATGCTCGCCAACCAAAGACGACAGGGTCCCGGTACTCAGCTTCGCAGTACCGGACACAACAATTGGGGCCTGAAAGCGGGAGTTGACATTATCTATCAAAACTAACTCTCCCAAAAGTGCCGAGGCATCGTCCTCGGTTGGTGTAACTCTCTCAACAGGTCGAGCATCCTGTTGAGATGATGAGGATCATCTTTTTCTATGTAGAGAAGCTCCCTCATCACTAGCTTCTTCATCATCGTCGATCATCACAATATCTATGACAGACTGACCCATAATGATGGCCGGTCACCATCGCTATAGGAGATGACTCGGGGCCATCGGTCCTTGCCCTCTTATTCTTTTCCCCGGCAACAGATGAGCGTCTTCTCTTTGGTTGTTTGTCTTCTAGCCGAGGACTCCGTAAAGAAACATTTTCTCTCGAAGCAGAACCGAAGCCACCTGTTCGAGTAAGCGCCTCCCGAAGCAGCCTTGCTGCATCAGCAGGATTAGCCTAGACATCCTCCTCGGGAATAGCAACAGATCCCGCGGGTAGACCCAGTTTCATAGACAGGTTAGAAGGGATCAATCAAGTTCTTCACATGAAAAATTGAAACAAGGTGAGTTTGAGTTATCATGATTCTTAGCCTTTCACTCGTATTTATGGGCCAATTCTTTCCACAGGTGAGTCTCGGGCGTCGTAACATCCAAGATCTTTTGTACCCACTGGTCCAAACCTTCAATCACCGGTGGGATCTATCGAGTTGCTGAAACAAACAAAGGATAGAGGGTCAATACGGCTATAGAAAAATATTTAGTAAAAGGAAATACTAAAAAAAAAGCTTACGAGTGTGGTTCCAAGCGGCCGAAAAGGATGAAGCCATTGCCGGAATGATGTCGTTGGTGGCAACTATAATGAACTGTTCCATTCACCCACGGTCATTGTCATTATCCATGCTAGACAACAAATCATGATGACTACGCTTGCAAAGGTTTATCATTCCCCCGCGGAAGATTTTGGGAGAATAGAGATTCAACATATGAGCTAAGGTTAGCTCATTTCCAGTTTTCTGGCACAAACGCCAAAGGCAAGCAACCGTCATCCACACAAAAGGGCTTACTTGCGCCAAACACACTTGGTAGCGGAGGCTAAACTCCGCAATAACGGAGTCAAGCTCTCCGGTCAAAGAGAACGCACCCAAAGTAAAGGGATAGTGTAAACATATGTAAAAACCCTCCTTGGGTAGGGTGACTCACTCCGATAAATCGAGAGCAATAATTTTCAAGTCATGGCAGCGGCAATCTTCCTTCACAACAGGAATGCTCGAAGGACGTATAGAAGAAGGATACCTGTTGACGGCCCATGTACGAGAGTTAGCAGTAGGGAATTTCTCTTCGAAGTCTTTTTGTAGTCATAAGACTTCTAGGGATGATGGAGACCACTATTGGATGAGCAGAGTCCTCAGCCTTGTTCTTGCTTTTTAAAAAATCGGTACGTTTTGAGGAAGAAGCCATTGTATGGAAGAAGGAGAAGGTCTTTCGTTTGAAAAGATTTAGAGAAAAGCTGAAAAGCAAGATGCAAGTTAGTTAAATGAAGCTTGAACAGTTATGAAGTATAAGGGAGGAAGTTGGTACGTATAAGTGAAAGTTTTGGCGACTAAATTTATGGCCATGATTACCTCGATAATTGGCAAAAGTTATGCTGAATCATGGGATGACGCGTGTTCGGGGCATTAAATGTGGAGAGACGTGCGTCTAATCAGCCGTTAGAAGCCTTCAGAGGGAATTATAGAAATTCCCGGCAAAATAGTGTTTCTACCAACTTTTCGGTAATACAAAGTTATGTCACCGGAAAGTAGGGGGCTATCTGTGTAGGGTAAAATATGCTATGACACGTGATCGTCCGAGAAAGGGACACGTGAAACCCAAGACAGGGGGATGGCTAAAGACCGAAGGCAACTGTTTTGTTTGTCACCGGAAAGAATAACGCTCATAAAGATGTGATAAATTCTCTTCTCCCAGTAGCATTTAATAGAGAATATTCCATGGCATTAAGAGCAATTACCCGTTACAAGAAATTTGGCATTTATGTTCACCATTATATCTTGCTCAATGTCCCTTATAATTGACATTAAAGAAGGGCACGATCCTAGGACCTTCTTCATAACTATAAATAGTGAGTTCAGTTGTCATTGTAAAGGACACGAATTTTCTGGCAAACTTACGCTACATTCTATACAAAGCTCAATACAATCTTATCTTCTTACTTTTTGATTTCTTTGTTATTGTCTCCGGAAACCCTGTTCCCGGAATTGTTGTTGTTGATGTTTCGTCTATATCCTAAGGCTAGGTATTGCATATTCCTTCGATTATTTATTTATTTCGGGATCAAATTAATTCACTTATCTAGAAACCACATATAAATTCAACTGTACTATTTTACGGGTAAACACATATCACATTGATTATATGAATATTTTAAATTAATTAATTATGATAGTAGAATCCCTAAAAATATTTACTTTTTACGACTAACAAAACAAGCACCTTATCACCCCGTTTTGGTTGCGTGAAATATGATATAATCGTGCTTACATAAATGGAAGAAAATTAACATTTTTAAGTAACCTCTGAGAAAATCGATTAAACAATAGATAAAAAGCAAGTTTATATTTTATATTTTTAGTTTGTACTCATATAGCTCATAATTCGTTCAAAATCGATTATTATTGAGACGCGTCTAACAAATCCCGTGTGACGAATGTTTAAACCTAGTTTGATATATAAAAATGCAAAGAATATTGGAATTTCAACTGAAAACAAGAAAGCACAGTCTAAACTTGAAAGTGAAACTGAATTTATTAGGAATAATTTTTTAATTTCTTTTCCACATTTTGTTTTACTGAGTCATACTATAGGGTAAGGTTATTATTATAGTTTTTTTCATCGAAGTTTTATAACTATGATTTGTAACAGAAAAGTTGACTTTTACCTAATAACACTAACGCTACAATTGCTAGAAAATCCAGCTTTCTGATGCAATAACTTTTACTCCATATTTTTTTAAATTTAATAAATACACCCAATTAAAAGAGGATTGACCCAGCCCGGAAGTAATAATCTCAGTGATAACTTCTTCTCAATTCATTAACCTAGAAGTATAGTAGGATTTGCATAAGGCAAAAACAACAAGAAGGATGAGCCTAGACCCAACAAGATAGTCAATTTGCCCCTCCGTCATAACCCGTGGAGCAAGTCTCTAAACATACTATGTATACTATGAGCATGGTGTAACGACCCGACCAGTCGTTTTGAGCGTATTAGCCTCGATCTCCTATTTATTAACTTATCTGTGTTATATTATAGTTACGTGACTTGTCAGGGTATTTTATTTTGGTTTCGGATGAGTTTCGGGGTGAAATGGGTCACATAGTCCCTAAGTTAAAAGTTTAAGTCGTAGGAGTTGACCGTAGTTTGCCTTGTGTGAAGACAACTCAGGAATAGAGTTTTGATGGTTCCAATAGCTCTGTATGGTGATTTTGGTCTTAGGAGCGCGTCCGGATATTGATTTGGAGATCTGTAGGTCGTTTCAGCGTGAATTGACAAAAGTTGAAAAATTGAAGGATTTTGGAAAATTTGACCGGGAGTTGACTTTATTGATATCGGGGTCGGATCCTAATTTCGAAAGTTGGAATAGGTCTATAATGTCAATTATGACTTGTGTGCAAAATTTGAGGTCAATCGAAGTTGTTTTGGTATGAATCGGCATTAGTATTGAAAATTCGGAAGTTCATAAGTTTTTATGCTTGAATAATTCGTGATTCGTGATTCGTGATTCTAGTATTGTTTGATGTGATTTGACACTTCAAACGTGTTCGTATGATATTTTTAGGACTTGTTGGTATGCTTGGTTGAGGTCCAAGGGGCCTCTGGTGTAATTCAGACCTTGTTCGGCGCATTTCGGATCATTTAGGAATGACTGAAGTTCTAGTGCCTCTCAATTCTGGTTTTCTCTTATGCGATCGCGAAAGGTCGGCTGCGAATGCGAAGCTATGAGACTGGCAGGCATGGTTTTGTGCTATGCGATCGTGAGATAGCCTATGCGATCGCGTAGTTTGGAAAGTTAGTGGATCGCGAACGCGTGAATGGTGTCGCGTTCGCGAAAAGGAAACGCGTTCGCAAAAAGGAAATGGCAAAGTTGGGGCTGAGGCGGTTGTGCTACGCAATCGCGTAGCCTGTGATGCAAATGCGATGTTGAGGCACTGTATGTATCCGCGTTCGCGAGTGCTTTTATGCGATCGTCGAGGGTAAATTTGAGCTGGGTAGAAATTGTCTTACGCGACCGCGAATGGATTTTCGCGATCACGATGTGTAAATAACTAGGCAACACACTTAAGTTTCAAAATCGAGGGTTTATTTCATAATTCACAATTTGGACTTAGAGAGCTCGGTTTGAGGCAAAAGTTCGAGGGATTTTCAGAGGGATTGTTGGGGTAAGTGATTCTTACTTAGTTTTGGTTAAATTCCACCAATCTATCTTTGATTTCATCATTTAATTAAGGATTTGGGTTGAAAAATTGGGGAGAAATGGAGGAAACTTCTTAGGCCGAATTTTGGGGATTTGAGCGAGATTTTGGGATTGAATTTGTGTAATTCTTGTATGGTTGGATTTGATATCGAATGGGTGTTTGGTTTTTGTAATTATGGTCGGGTTCCGAGACGCAAGCCTGGGTTGACTTTTTGGGGTAATTTTTCAATTCTTTGCTAAAATCATAATTTTATTATTTAAATTAGTTTCCTTTAGTTATATTTATAGTATGAAATTATTTTGGCTAGATTCGAGCCGTTTAGACTCGGAAAATCGAGGAAAAGGCCATTTAGTTAATTGATTTAGCGTGGTTTGAGGTAAATGACTTGTCTAACCTTGTGTGTGGGAATTCCCCTTAGGATTTGGTATTATTGTGACAATTGAGATATGTGAAGTCCGTGTATGCAAGATGACAAGTGCGTATATGAGTTAAATGTTGAAATTCCTATTTTTAGCTATGTAGCTTCCTTTCATGCTTTAATTGAGTTACTTTAGCATGTGTCACGACCCAAAATCTCATCACAGACGTCGTGATGGAACCTAGTCTCTAAGATTAGGTAAGCCGATTACAATTACATTTCAAGCCTTTTTTCAAATTTAAATAGGTAATCAAAACAAACAACGGAAACAAATATGAATATAACAACCTCCCAAGACTGGTAGTACCGAGTCACGAACTCTAACTGAATACATAGAATGATCACGATGACCGAATATATAATACTATTTGATTAAAAATTAAAAGTACAATGAAATGAAAAGACTCCAAGGGAATGCGACGACCAAGCAGCTCTACCTTGAATCCTTACGATCCCACTCTAATTCTGTTCGAGTCCGATATCTCCAATACCTGGCTCTGCACAAAAATATGCAGAAGTGTAGTATGAGAACACCACGGTCGGTACCCAGTAAGTGTCAAACTAACCTCAGTGGAGTAGAGACGAGGTACAGTCAAGACACTCACTAGTCTAATAACCTGTGCAATATAGTATACAAAATAATAGGAAACAAATAACAATAATAGCAACACAAATCAACCAATGATATACCCGGCATGGTAACAAGAACACTATTAATATTGCTCAACAAATAATAAATACAAGTACACCCAAGTAAATCAAGTTCTTCAAATAAATATCTTTCACATATAATTCTTCCAAATAACTCTCTTTCAAATATAGTTTCCGAAAATAAATATCTTTCAAATATAATTCTCTCAATAAATCTTTTTCAAATATAATTTCCTCAAATAAATATCTTTCAAATACAATCCCTTCAAGTACTACTTTTTGAATAAAAATCCTTCCGAATAAATATTTTAAATATAATTCTTTCAATTAAAAGTCACCATGTGATACCTCATTTCATAATCATAAAAGTACGGGTCTCAACCCTTTTCATATTTTCACGGCACTTTGTGCTCATAATTAAATCATCATATTTTCCTGGTATCTCGTGCCCATTTTTCATATCACATCTACACGGACAATTCACGTGCCAATAATAAAACCATCATATTTTCCCCGGCACTTCGTGCACACGTTTCATATCTCAACTGCACGGATAATTCACGTGCTAATATCATCATTATTTATTCACGGCACCTCGTGCCCACATTTCTTTTCATAATCCGCCTGGCAATAGCCACACGCTCCCAATTTCAACACAAATCAGACTATTATCAATTTATCAACAACAAGACAAATTGCACAAGGTATAAAAATAAACACAAGGAAAACCACAACATCATATAAAATCACCAATGCAACCACTCCACATCATCACATATCATCCCTGATAATCGCCACCCTTATCTCTCCTATAGCTACCCTTATCACTCCTATAATAGCCACCATTATCCCTCCTCCCTCACAATATCAATAGTCACCCTTATCTCTATATTGCCACCCTTCTCTCTCCTATAGCCACCCTTATCTCTCCTATAATAGCCACCCTTATCCCTCCACCCTGACGATATTAATAGCCACCCTTATCACTTTTATTGCCACCATTATCTCTCATATAGCCACCCTTATCGCTCTGCCCAGACAATATTCCAACAAACACAATAACAGTGAAATGCCACACCCTTATACCCACATAATATCAACAGTGGAAGGCCACCATATATCCTCAAAATGACAACTCACACAACATAACAATTTACATGGAAAATTATCACGGCAACATAACGGAATCAATTCATATCACAATTTGCCCAATGGCCACAATCAATTCCAAGGATATAATAAAACTAATTAATTTCACAACAAATAACCCAAGGCTCCACACAATGTATATAAAACCTCAAAATCAATGAACATAGATAGAAATTATTCAGCATAAAGCAAAGCCTTCATTAATCCAAATTTAGATAATTATATTAGCACATCTTCTTATGCTTGCTTAATTAATTATTTGCATAGGAAAAATTCATAATGAAATTAAATTCCAAGAATATCAAACCATCAAACCCACGGAATTCACATAAATATACAGGTAATAATTATATCAAATTGTCATATAAAAACAAATTTAATAAATGGGATTTGAGGCATGGCAAACAGATGATTAAATATATGTCAACAATTATTCAATTTACTACATAATATGCCCAAGACTTTAACTCGATAAATTTTGCACATATAAGCCCGAGTACGTACTCGTCACCTCGGGTACACGGCTTTTCACATTTTATAAATGGCACATAAGACTAGATGCCTAAGGGGTAATTCCCCCACTCGAGGTTAGGCAAGACACTTACCTCGACGAAACTAAGTCAATGCTTTAAATGATCTTCGTGAGTGAAGCCACCTTCGGACGGCTCAAATCTGAAATTCTCCCCTTAATAATACTACGATGGTCCACCATACTAAACAAATTTCAATCTACAACAATGCAAAACAATTGCACCAATATTAGTAAACAAGTTTCCAGATTTTTGGTCATTTAGGCATTTTATCAAACACCTATTAGGCATGAATCTCTACATATTTTAACCATAGAATTAGTTCATCCAACTACTACCATTTATCAACAATTTATTCCACCATCATTCTTAAACAATTCATAACTTCCAACATCACATACATGACCATACACCCACACCACCACCACTACCACCAACAACAAACCCAGTTTGATCCCAACATGTGGGGTCTGGGGAGGGTAGGCTGTACGCAGACCTTACCCCTTCCTAAGAAAGATGGAAGAGAAAAGAAAAAGGGAAAGATAAAGGATAAGTTGTACCAAATAATAGTAACATGGAATACAATACCTGAGGTGAACAAAATCACATAACGTAATAAAAATATAAGAATATGAAGGGACATGCATGCTACTAAGACTATCGGTGAACAACTATAAACTACCTACTAACTTTCTACCTTAATACTCGACCTCCTCACCCTCCTATTAAGGGTCATGTCCTCAGTGAGCTGAAGCAGCGCCATGTCCTCCCTAATCACCTCTCCCCAGTACTTTTTAGGCCTACTTCTACCTCTTCTCAAACTCTCCAAGACTAACCTCTCACACCTCCTAACAGGAGCATCAATGCTTTTTCTCTTAACAAGTCCGAACCATCTCAGCCTTGACTCCCGCATCTTGTCCTTCACGGAAGCTACTCCCACTCTGTCCCGGATAGCTTCATTCTTAATCCTATCTCTCCTGGTACACCCACACATCCATCTCAGCATCCTCATCTCTGCTACTCTCATCTTCTGTACGTGGGAGTTCTTGACTGGCTAACACTCATCCCCATACAGCATAGTCGGTCGAACCACCACTCGATAAAACTTACCCTTAAGTCTTAGCGGTACATTCCTATCACATAAAACATCGGAAGCGAGCCTCCACTTCATCCATCCCGCTCCGATGCGATACGCGACATCTTCGTCAATATCCTCGTTACCCTGGATAATAGACCCGAGATACTTAAAACTCACTCTCTTGGGGATAACTTGAGCATCAAGCTTAACCTCTACGTCTGCATCATGGGTCCCGTCACTGAACTTGCACTCCAATATTCTGTCTTGGTTATACTCAGTTTGAAACCTTTAGACTCCAAGGTCTGTCTCCAAACCTCCAACCTCGCGTTAACTCCGCTACGCGTCTCGTCAATCAACACTATATCATCGGCAAATAGCATGCACCAAGGCAACTCCCCTTGGATGTGACACAACAGTACATCCATCGCCAAGGCAAATAAAAATGAGTTAGGAGCCGATCCCTGGTGCAACCCAATCACCACAGGGAAATGCTCAGAGTCACCATCTACAGTCCTCACTCGAGTCTTAGCATCATCATACATATCCTTAATCACCCTAATGTACGCTACCGGAACACCGCTAACCTCCATAGGACCTCCCTCGGAACTTTATCGTATGCTTTCTCAAGGTCAATAAACACCATATGCAAATCCTTTTTCCTCTCCATGTACTGATCCACTAATCTACTTACCAGATGAATCGCTTCCGTAGTCGAACGCCCTGGCATGAATCCAAACTGATTCTCAAAAATAGACACGCACATCCTCACCCTGGCCTCCACCACCCTCTCCCAAACCTTCATAGTGTGACTCAACAACTTGATACCCCTATAATTATTGCAATTTTGGATATCACCCTTGTTCTTGTAAAGCGGAACCATCATACTCCACCTTCATACTTCGGGCATCTTCTTTGTCTTAAAAATAACATTAAACAACCTAGTGAGCCACTCCAAACCTGCCCGCCCCGCGCTCTTCCAGAATTCCATCGGGATTTCATCAGGCCCCATCGCTCTGCCCCTGCACATCTTACGCACCGCCCCTTCCAACTCCTCTACCATAATCCTCCTACAGTACCCAAAATCCCGCCGACTCTCGGAGTGATCCAACTCACCTAGCACAATGCGTCTATCCCCCTCCTCATTCAACAGTTTATGGAAGTATGTCTGCCATCTTCTCTTATTGAGTGCCTCGTCCATCAATATTTTTCCATCCTCTTCCTTAATGCACTTTACTTGGTCTAAGTCGTGGGATTTCCTCTCCCTCACCTTGGCCAACCGGTATAACCTCTTGTCCCCGACTTTGCCCTCGAGCTCCTCGTACAAACGAGAAAACGCCGCGTTCTTAGTCGTCATAACTGCTAACTTCGCATCTTTCTTTGTCTTTCTGTAACACTCCCGATAAGTCCTTTTTTCCTCCTCGTTTGTACTCTCTACTAGCTTCAAATAAGCAGCTTTCTTAGCTTCCACTTTACCTTGAACCTATCCATTCCACCATCAGTCCCCTTTATGACCCCCAGGAGAGCCCTTCGTGACCCCTAAGACCTCTCTAGCAGCTACCCTAATGCAATCCGCAGTCTTGAACCACATACTAGATGCGTCCCCCCTACTCATCCAGGCCCTCATAGCTAACAACTTCTCCCCTAACTCCTGAGCTTTGTCCTTGGTCAAGTTACCCCACTTGATCTTAGGTTGCCTGCACCCCGACCTCTTCGTCCTACTCCTCTTGATCTCCATGTCCATAACTAGGAGCCTATGTAGAGTCGTGAGGTGCACACTTGGGATGACCTTGCAGTCAGTGCACAGACCTTTATCATATTTCCTGCAGAGAAGATAATCAATCTGAGTCTTGCCCATTGAATTCCGGAAAGTGACCAGGTGCTCTTCCCTCTTCGGAAAACTCGAGTTAGCTATAACCAAATCAAAAGCTCTAGAAAAAACCAACAGTTAATTACCTCCCTCATTCCTATCCCCAAAACCGTACCCGTCATACACATCATCATAACCCCTAGCACTAGCCCCAATATGACTATTGAAATCTCTGCCAATGAACAACTTCTTTGTGTGCGGGATACTATGCACTATCTCGTCCAAATCCTCCCAGAATTGCTTCTTGACCTCCTGGTCCAAACCTACATGAGGAGCGTAAACACTAATCATGTTTACAGTAAAACCACCAACAACCAGCTTAATACTCATCAATCTATCATTTACCCTCCTAACCTCAGCCACGAACTCCCTAAGGTCTATGTCTACTAAAATACCTACCACATTCTTACCCCTAACGCTCCCTGAGTACCATAGTTTAAACCCGTCTATATCTCGTGCCCTAGTACCCTTCCATCTAGTCTCCTGAACACACGCTATGTTGATCTTCCTCTTCTGAAGAATCTTACCTAACTCTATAGACTTCCCTGTCACTGTCCCAATGTTCCAAGACCCAATTCTCAGCCTAGAGGCTTTCTTACCCCCCTTCCCACCCCTGGACCCCACCCCCAGCCCCACCCAAGGACATGACCTTACTCTCACATCGTCCACTACCGCCACTATAAGAAAAAGGTATTAGGTAAACACTACCACTAAGAACCAATAACGGGAATGAAGGACTACAGGCTACGTACCCGAGAGCTAAAAACAACTCAAATGAGCGACTACGAGAACAGTAACGCGAGTAGGCACTAGAACAATGAATCTACCACATCTACGAAATTACCCCTATGCAAACACAGAATTAAAATGAATAGATGAAACCTTAAGCTTAAAACACTAGTAGAAAAGATAGAAAAAGCAATCAATCCAATCAAAACTGCGAGCAAGGCAACAGTAAATAGATGTGCGCAAATACAATTCAAGAAATATGGAACCTGGATCACAGTCAGGGATGTCCGGACGCGCTTCCAAATCCGCTGAATACTGCTGCTCCCGAACACGTGAGTAGGAAAGTTTCAGCGATTTGTTAGTTTCACTTTAATCCAACCAACAAAATACTATCAAATAATCACATTTCAATCTCTACAATGGTTATGTATTTAAATTGGGAACATATGGCTTTCAATCACCATACCATAAGTTCTAATACTTACTTCATACATAAATAATCACCATAGATTAGTTAGAGATGGTAGACATACCTCTCATAGTAAAACTCTTGATAATCCCAACTTGTAGTGTTCTTGACCAATTTGGGGATTTAAGTGGAAATCTATGGATCTTCAAGATTAATCCTAGTTAATACAAGTGTTTAGGAGTAGTAATCAACTCAAAATTACTCCAAAAATAATACCTTGGATCATGGGAAGGAGGTGTTGGACGGATTCCCCTTGATATGCAAGCCCTAGCTCAAAGAAATGACTTACCTCTCACTCTACCCGACCTTGGGGGTATTTAAATGGGTTCCTACGTGCGCGGCCGCGCATCTTGGCGCGTATATGACACATGTCCAGTAAAATGGCCATAACTTTATGTATACTTATCCAAATGACGAACAGTTTAATGCGTTGGAAACTAGACTCAAAAGGCTTTTATTTGATAGTTATACACTATATAATTCTTCCTTTCCTGATATTTATGCTCGTTTGAAGTTAGGTCTTGTGCGAACTCACTTGAAACTTTGTCCCATCATATAATTTCCAACTTGACTTAGCCTTAGGGCTCTTCTTAGACCATAAACCATTCTTAATGCACCTCATACATATATTATCATGATAAATTGATATGATTCAAATTATCAGTCTTGTTCATACCCGAATTAATATAATTAGCACCCGCCGATCTTCTTAATGGTCTTAAAACACTTCAAAATTTTCCCGGGGTGTTACATCATGTTTAGTCTACTTTTACATGTCTACATGTCTTATCTCTTATTTGTAACTTGTACTACATGTTTAGTTGAATTACTTGCATTTCTAATTTTGTATTCATTATTTAACTGTGGGATTCTCTACCTGAAAGTTACTAGCCTTGAAATGACTTGCTGTTGAGTTTGGTGTTGAGTTGTAAAGGCCGTGGTTTCTATTGAGGCAAAGTTTAAGTTGTGAAATATTATTTTTTTTATTGAGTTGTTATGTTTTGGTATTCGTGTTATTGTTGAGAGGATTGTTTGGTTGTTTGCAGGAGGTTTTCTGTCGTGTTGTTGTTATTATTTACATGAGGTTTCTGTTGTGCTGTTGTTACTATTTACACGAGGTTTCTGTCATGTTGTGTTATTATTGGTACGCATGCGGTGGTATAAAGTCTGGGTGTTGAAATGCATGTGATGAGATAAGGTGGGCTTGATACGCGTGGCTAGTGGGGGAACTGCTAGGAGCCATGCGATGTGATAAGGTGGGCTAAAACACGGGGTGCTATTTCGGAAAAATAATTTTCAAAACATAATGTAAAGGCTCCCGTGGTGATATAAGGAAAGACTGTGAATTACTTTTATTATTTGGGACTACGAGACGGTACCTCGGTAGGGATCCTATTTTTCATTTTTTTATTATTGATGTACTTGTCCTGGTTGTTGTTTCTTTATCATGTAAATCCTTGTTTCCTTTTGTGTTGTATTATCTGTCTTGATTCTATGTTGTTAACTTTCCATAACTTCCTTATTGTAGTATTTCCTTTGTCATTATCAATATATCATTTTATCATTCGTCTTGTTTCTTATTATTTCCAGTAGGGCCCTCACCTGACCTTGTCACTACTCTACCGAGGTTAGGTTTGGCACTTACTGGGTACCGTTGTGGTGTACTCACATTAAGCTTCTGCATATATTTTTGTGCAGATTCAGGTACATCGTATCAGTCCTGGTATTAGCACGTTGAGCTTGCTTTTGGAGACTTCAAGGTACACCTGTCAGCGTACGCAGGCCTCAGAGTCCCCTTCTACCATGTTCTTCCTTATTTCTTTATGTTTTTGATAGACACTGATGTATAGGATTGTTCAGCATTGTATCTAGAGCTAGTGACTTACATCTCACCGGGTTTTAAGGAATTGTACGATATTTTACGGAGGGAATTTGGGGTCATGGCACATAGTAAAGCATATAACAATAGATTATTGTATAGATAATATAGCAACAAATATACATATAATATCTCACAAAATGTTATTATGATGTCACCTAGCGGTGCTCAAACCCAACTAGAAAGCCGCATCAAATCGAAAAATCAAACCAACCCGATTAAAAATTCCGACTAGGTTTGGTATTCAGTAAAAAAACTGAACCAAACCGGCATATAAATATATAATTTTTTGTATATACTTTTAAGACTTTATATAGAATTTTGTTTAAAAGATGTTAAGAAATATTTGAGATCCTCTCATAAGATGTAATATTTAATAGAACTATAAAGTGCATTCATTTTTATTTACTTTAAGTAATGGATTGTATCGTTTTCTTATTAAGTGTTATTGAAATGCGTCAATCATCTCTTTGTTCTTTCATATTCATATGTCAAAATTTCTTATATCTTTTTGAATGTGAAGTGATATTTCGATAATCTAAAATTACATAGAACATATCATTATTTAGATGTCATATTGATTTTAATGTTTAATTGTTAAATTCGGTTAACCTTGAAAGCGTACATCAACCAAAATTATTGTTAGACATCTAAGAAAATAAACTATTATACTAAAAAATTTCTCCCATAAGAATACTTTAATAGATCATGTGTTTGTTAATTTGTTTTTTCATTTTTAGTAAAAATATATTTACTTATCAAAATTTTATTTATAACTTTAATAAAGCAAGATTTGAATATTATTCATGTAACAAAAAATCCGACAAAATCGAACAAATCCAAATCGATATAATTGGTTTGGTTTGATTTTGATAAAACTCGAACCAACTTGGTCCATGTATACCCCTAATGTCACCTATGTGTAGTAACCATAAGTCACACCCTTACATTTGTTTAACTATGCGTTTCAATAGACAACTCATAGGCCATAGCCAATAATAAACTCATGTTATACCAGGGACGGATTTATAGGCTTATATATGGGGCTCGTGAACTCATGATTTTTTCGTCAAACTAGATATTTTATGTACATATTTTCTAGAACTGATCTAATATTATCTGTTGGCACTCATGATTCAATGAGGCTAAATTGTACACTTAGTTGAATATACTGAGTTATTTACCTAAAGCACCAAGGATCAATTCCACTTAATACTTTTTTTTCCCTCCTTTCTTTAATTGGGTATCCGTTTTATAAAAATACTAGATCCGCCTTAGTGTTATACTCCACCATTAGTGAGTTATGAACTATAGAGCACTGTGGTGGCAACCGGACTATGCGTTAACCGGGTATCATCCACAGGTATGATGTTAGCATTATCTCAACACATAAACTAAATGCACATAAAGCATGTGCAATCCAATCATTAGACAATGAAGACATGCTATGAATCTCAACACGTATGGGAAAACATTTCATAATATATATGCTCCCTAATTCGTGCAAAACAGCGTATCATGCTCAATTTATCATACAAAATATAGAACATGCGTTATATAACTCAATCGTGAAATTTATAGACCTCGGTAAATAGCATATAGGTTGTGAAGACTACATAAATGCCGTAGTGTGTGCTCGCTATATATATATATATATATAAATGCCGTAGTGTGTGTTTCGCTTTACAACACCATCATTATCATCCAAATCACTGGTCCCAAATGTTGAAACTGAACTTGAAGGAATATTTGCATCTACATCAGAAGAAGCATCAACAATGTTAGCATAATAATTATATAATGTTTCTAAATATTTGTGTAGATCAGAAATACAAGTGTCAATATCAGGAGTTTCAGTTGGTCTAATATCCATATAAGAATATAAAGCAGTGATTAATTGGCGACAAGTGGCCATTTTGATAGAATGGTTTAAAATAGCACCAATTAGGTAAATAGGGGGAATTTGGTAAAAATATTTTTTAAACTTATCTAGCATAGATTCAACAACATAAGTATATCCTTCTTTCTTCTTCAAATTATGTAGTAAAAGAGAAATTTCAGTAATATGAATTAAACCATTTGCAATAGTAGGATAATTTGCAATATTTGAATTTGACCGTTGGCAACGGTCCACAAAAAAAAATTAAAAAAAAAACCTCGTTAAAAAATTGGCTGAACCGGGCTGTAGCCCATTTAAAACCCGTTACGGGTTTCGGTGCACCGATATCAAAAAATTGTTCGTTTGAAACCCGCTCCCCGCCCAACCCATCCCAGCCCGCCCCCACTACAGTATCGAGCTGAACCGGGTTATATACGGGTCAGCCCGACCCGATTAACAGGTATAGCTCAATCTATGCAAAAACAATATTGAGTAACACACTCAAATTAGTATAGGTAAACTATTTTCCAAAAGTCAAAATCAACAATTAGCATCGATCCTCGGTCAAACTAGTCAAAATCCCCACAAAAAAGCTTCTTAGTGCAAGTACCCATATGCTTGTACATCCAAATATATGCTTAGTTTCTCATTTTGGGTTCATTTACATAGTCAAATCCTTAATTTACTCCCCAAACTTGATATTCAGATCTCATGAATCGATTGATCAAATCCTGTCAAATTCGAGTATATTTGTCTTTCCATCGGGTGAAGTTCAAGCCATCAAATATGTCTAGTTTGAACTTTTTGTTGAAAACAATATCACTTTAGCCTCCATTATAGTGATTAAATTCCTTAAGTTTGTTAGGAGTATTAAAAAATAATTGCAGAATATGGGAGCAAAAAACTAATTTTGATAGTATAACCACCGTTCTTAAGGATGGTGGCAGAATTCCAACAGGATTTTACAAAAGCAAACAAAATTAGAATTTCAACAATTACTCGAATTTCTCACAAAAAATAAAACAGAATATTGTGATATGTGGTGAGTGGTCTAATAGAAAGAGAAAGATATCTAGGAGAACGTTTCGATTTGGAAGGTATTTATAGTAGCTCTAGGAGTGGAATCAACTGACTCAACCTTTTACAAACAAGCAACTTTTAAAAATCTATAGTCACCTATTTCGAATTTAAAAAATAATTATTTGAAGAATATCTAAATGATTATATCTATCTATATTTATATCTATATCTATCTATAATCTATAATCTATATCTATAATCTATAATATATTAAAAACACGAATACTCTTAACAAAATATCGTTTGCCTTTTTTACCCTTTAAAAATAAAGTTAATATTAAACAAAATTATAATTTAAGTTATATTCCTAATTTTAGTACTTCAAAATCAATTAAAATTTTGCTTATCAAAATACTCCTTATTTGAACTAGGTAAAAAAGTCCTAAATATTAGGATATTAATATAAAAAACTTTATTTCCTTGTAGGTGACTTTATTAGGATATGAAACGTAGTGATACTTGTCGTTTTTTGTCCATTTCCTTTCTTACTTTGTTATAGCTGCGCTAATTTAATCATTTTAGACTAAATTATTCAGATCATTAATAAATTTATTCGTTAGAAACTTAATACAACTATAAACGATAAATATATAAAATTTACCATTAGTTAGTTTTTTCTATTCTATGTAGTTCAATTTGAGTCTCCTATTCCTAATCATGCAAACATATATAGTTATATTTAGAGTTACAAAAGTACATCTATTGAGTTACATATTTCTTTGTCACAACCCGAAATTTTCACCTTCGGACCGTGATGACGCCTAACATTTCACTTGCTAGGCAAGCCAACGTTAAAATAATATTATTTATTTTTAAAATAATTTTTAAATTTATTAATAACAAGGAAGCAAATGCGAAAGCAATTTTGAAATAATCCATAATAATAACGATGTCTAAATACCATCCCAGAATTGGGGTAACAAGTGCACGAACTTCTAGAATAAATACAAATAAAGGTCTGAATAAAATAAAGCTGCCTGGAAATAAACACACAACTAAAGTACAATAGACGGGGACTTCAGAACTGCGAACGCTATGCAGTTATACCTCAAGTCTCCTCTGATAGGTGAAATCCGAGCAAGCCTATGGTACGCCGCTGGGACCAACTCCAAAAACTGCACAAGAAGTGCAGAGTGTAGTATCAGTCCAACCGACCACATGTACTGGTAAATGCTGAGCCTAACCTCGACGAAGTAGTGACGAGGCTAAGGCGGTTCACTTACATTAACCTGTACGCAATATTGATAATAACAACAAATAATATAAATAAAACAGGTAACTCATTTATAATAATTGAAACCAACCCAACAGTCATAATCCATTATTATTTCAACTAATTCTGTTGCAGCGTGCAACCCGCTCTCACAATATATTCAAATTCAGTTCTGTTGCGCGCGTGCAACCCGATCCTCCAATATTTTCATTATAATCAATCATGTTGCGGCGTGTAACCCGTTCCTCCAACATTTTTACTTACTAATTCTTATAGAAGAAATTTTTCCAATAAAGGTAACAATTAATATAAAATTACGAGACAACAAGCATACAATAATTATGGTTTAATTATGAAGCAAACAATGACAAATAACAAATTATTATGAAAATCTGGGAGCAAGTAGGCAGTTTAATATTTATTATGCTAAATGTCAAATAACAATTAAGGCACATAATTCAAATAGCATGTAGCAATTAATGCAGGAATTTAAGAATTTATATTTGTAAAGAATAAGGAGAAACAATTATTATAATAATTAATTTATGATTTTTCAAGTAAGCAGGCAAACAATTAATTTGACGACGTATAGACACTCGTCACCTCGCCTATACGTCGTTTACATGCAATTCACATAACAAACAATTTAAAGGTTCTATTCCCTCAAGTTAAGGTTAATCCCGACACTTACCTCGCTTTGCAAATTCCAATCAATTATTCAGCCACAACTTTTTCTTTTAAATTTGCCTCCGAAACTTCAAATCTATTCACAAACAATTCAATATATTCAATACTAATCATAGGAATTAATTCCATATGAATTTATAATTTTTCCGGATAAAAATATGAAATTCATTAAAATATTCGACAGTGGGATCCACGTCTCAAATCCCGAAAAAACTCGCGAAATCCGAACACTCGTTCCGATACGAGCTCAACCGTACCAAATTTATCCAATTCCGATATCAAATGGACCTTCAAATCTTAATTTTTTGTTTTTGGAAAGTTTTGCAAAAATTTCAATTTCTTCCATCTAAATCCGAAATAAATGATGAATATAGACATGGATTTGTAAAGAACACTTACCCAATTTAAAGTCGGGAAAATCTCCCTTGAAATCGCCCAAATCGGAGATTCAAAACTCAAAAATGAGTAAAAATGGCTAAGACCCGATTTTATGTATTCTGCCCAGCATTTTCGCATCTACGGTGCCTGGGCTCACACATGCGAGAAAAATCTCGCATCTGCGAAAAGGGGCTGCCTAGCGAGGTTCCGCATCTGCGAACAAAATGTCGCACCTGCGACGTCCGCTTCTGCGCAAAAGGGCCGCACCTGTGATCAAAATTCCGCAGGTGCGATTATACCAGAACCCAAATTTTAGATTATTTTGCTTAAGTCCAATTCTTGTCCCGATATCGATCCATTTCACTTTCGGGGTATTCGGGACCCCGTTCGAATATACGAACAAGTCCCGTAACATAATACGGACTAACTCTGGGTCTAAAATCACGTCAAACAGCACTGAAATTACAATTCACACCCTGATTCAAACTTTGAGTTTTAAACTTTCAATTTGCAAATCTCGTGCCAAAACATATTAAAAGAATCCGGAATAACTTCAAATTTGGCACACAAGTCATAAATGACATAACAGAGCTGTTCAAATTTCCAGAATCGGATTTCGGCTCCGATATCAAAAAATCAACCCCGTGATCAAACTTGGAATTTTTAGCCTTTAAATTGCTAGTTCCGTTAAATGGTCATAACTTGAGTTAGAGACCTCCAAATTAAATTATGGGCATACGCCCAAGTCCAAAATCACGATACGGAGCTACTGAAACTGTCAAAATACTGATCCGGGTTCGTTTGCTAAAAACGTTGATCAAAGTCAACTCACTTAAATTTTAAAGCTCTATTTCACATTTTAATTCATTTTTCACATAAAAACTTTCCGAAAAATTGTACGGACTGCGCATGCAAGTCGAGAAATGATAAATGGCGCTTTTCGAGATCTTAGAACACAGAATTACTTATTAAATTTAAAGATGACATTTTGGGTCATCACATTCTTCCTTTTATATTATCTCAAAAACTCTTATATTATTTTGGAAAAAATAATACGCAACACCTTTTCATAGCAGTTTTCTTAATATATTAGTGATTGTGATATGGCTATGTAGTGTACACTTATTCTTAATAGATTACCAATTAATACTTAGATGTAATTAGTTATTATCTTATAAATTACCTGATCGTATAAATAATTTAAAATATTTGAATCCATGCCTCTGTCTCTCTACAGTTAACTTCTATCAACTTTGAATCACTTCTCAACTTAGAAATTAAAAATTAAAGAAACAATTGTTATCCCCAGTTTAGGTTAAATATGAAAGATAAAAAAGTTTCTGAAACTTCAGCTTGATGAGTGTTGTATATTATTTTTATCTTAATTTTGGTGAGAAATCATGAACGATTTACTATATTTTTATCGTAGCAATAAAAATAGGATCAAAGATATAATTTTTTTTGCTAATGAAAGGAGAGACTATATTAAAAGCATAGAAAGTTTAGTTATTGCATAACATATGGATAGACCGCATTGCAATTTTCTCCAATTTGTCTTTAAGAAAAACTTGTAAAATAATTAAAGAAAGATATAATTAACTGACATGTACTAAGTACTGAGTTTCCAAAGAAAGTTACAACTTGTTTGGATGGTTGTTATGTATCGTTTCATAATGTATCGTATCGTATAGTATTATATGTATCATTTGATGTACACAATGTTTAAGATTGTATTGTTTATCGTTGTTTTATGATTCATGCACCAATAAAATGAAGAATAAGTTTGCAATATAATAAAAAATAAATAAAGTACAAGGTAAAATTATTATATAAAAAATTGAGTCAGGGATAAAATATGATTATTTAATAAAAGGAAGGGCAAGATGAGAAAAAAAAAAGGTAACGACGCAACCACACCAAATTGGTCATTCCATAAAGTGACACTTTTCGTTGTTACGTAACGACGGATGTAACGATACGATAAAATAAAATTTAAGTAAAAATCAAAACAAATATTGTATTAAAAGTAACAATGCGATACAATACAACAACTAACAACCATCCAAACAAGTTGTTAAGCGAACTATTTTTACTAAAATAGGTTTTCAAAAAGATAGAAATGCCGCTGGTTCAAAGAAAACTCTTCTAGTAGTACTTTTTATTGATTAAAATAGAACAGATATATAAAAGAAAAGTGTCTTTTCTCGGTTCATTGACCATATTTGTGTCTTTAGGATGAACTTGAAAATAACTATCCAAGACGTTTTGCAGAAAAACTCTAAAATCTTCAAGGCTTGCGTAATCTTGCTCAAAATGAAAAAAAGGGATCAAATTATGAAAATAGAATAAATTTTAAGCTAAAAGACTTCAATAGGACATCTTCTTTCTTTATTGTGTTAGCTATATAGATCAATATTCATCCTTTTTTGAGAACATATATTTTATTTTATACCTCAAACATAATTTCTCATATAGTAGCATTTATGAGATTTTTTTTAAATTACTCAATGAGACACGGCATACGCGCAACGCGCGTGCCCAAAGACTAGTTATCTTACAAAATTAGATCCTACAAAATATACTATTCATCTGTTTATCCTACAAAATTAGATTTTATATTGAATATATTTATAATTTAGTCATTTTCCTAATATTTAGGGCTTTAAGATCAACAAAATTTTAATTTAAATCATTTTTTATTTGAAATATGTAGAAACTCATAATATTTAGGAACTTAAATAGCACTAATTGTAAGGTCAATTATAAAATAATATGCCATATCTGTTTTCATATAAGCAAAGTTTAATCTAAAGTAAATCATTATGGAATTTTTATATTTAGAAGATATACTTTACATGTAGTTTTTTTATTCAAGTTTTTATTTTATTCAAGTTAAAGGAATGCTAGGACGATTGTATAAATTGAGCTTAAACTCAAAATAACCAAATTACGGTTGTATTTGAAGTCCTAATTATTAATGTTTCAAAATAACCATTTTCCAGAAACAAAATATTTTCCAATAAATTGCGCTCCACACGCAAAGGAGAACAAAAATATTTGAACGCAAAGTTCAAGTGCATTACTTTCAATGAAATTAATGATAAATAGGCAAAGTTTCAGTTAGTCTCAAAGTCTAAAACTATAACTTTATGCAGCTTGGAATTATATAGTATTCAAAAGAAGTAAAGGGAAATTTTAGCCAAAATAATAAAATTTCAATTGTGTATATTCTTTTTTCCCTTTTAGATGCAATGACAATTTTTTCAGTTATATGTTCTTCTTTTTTAGGTCTAATTCACAAACAAAATTGGCCGGAACTCATTATTTTTAGCCAAAATAATAGAGTTTCAATTGTATTTTCTTATTTCTTCTTTAAATGCAATTTTATTCTAACTGTGTATTTTTGTAGGTAAAAGAAAAGAGTAGCATTCTTTTCAGCCAAATAAATTTTTTGACCAAAATAATGGGGTACCAACTATTTATTTTTTCCTACTTTAAATGCAACTACAAGTTATTTTGACTTTTTTACTTCTTATTTTCTGGGGGGCAGTTTTATTAAAAAAAAAACAGTTTGGTCAAACTCCATTTTTAACTAAATAAAAATTGAAAGTTTGGGCAAGTTTTTAAAATAAATTTAGTCCAAAACAAATGATTCAAAGGTTGACAAACTTATAAAAGGTTGAAAATACCATGTGAATCATTGTGGCAGTCTCATAAGGTAAGATTGGTTGGGGAATCAAAATATAAGTTTAGGGGTAATTACGCCTGGGAAAAGTTTGGGTGTGCATTGCATAAAATGTGTCAAGTGTAGAGGGGTTCTGAGGTATTTTTCCTAAAATTTAGGTGCAAAATATAAATGCACACTTAAATAAATACTATAATAGATATAAATTTTCAATGCCGACCATCATTATAATATTTAATACAACATCAAATTCTAGAAATAATTTTGAAATGATAATCGAAAATTACACATCAAATATATATTATTTATTAGTAATATTCATATTGATTTTCTTAAAACTTATACTCTATGATACGGTTACACGCGAAAAGCGAATATCCTAAATCTATTATATTAAAAACATGAAACTTTTTAACAAAATATCATTTGTCTTTTTCACCTTTTAAAAATAAATTTTACGCTAGAAAAAAATTATCATTTAATATTTTCCTAATGTTTAGGATTTTTTTGACATCTCTTGCTAATTCATTACTAAATAGGATTAGTGAAGGATATTTGTTATTTAGCTACATAGTTTATTTGTCGCTTACTTTTTTATTTTTTGTAGTTGAATGTATAAAATATATAGTACCTAAAAAAATCATTTTTATACGAAGTTAAAATTAAAAAAAACGAGAACTCATGATAGATCATTAAGATTTTAAAATTATCTTAGCTTGTTTTCATGCTTAGTTAAGTCGCTACTTTATTAACTAAATAAGATTAATATTCCCCAATTCCAAGAGTATATATTTGGTCAGGTTTTATTTTATAATCGAACAAATATCTAATAGTATTAATTAAAATATCAAAATTTTATAGTTATTAATATAGGATACAACGCCTATTTTAAAATTAGTTTAAATTAAATAAAAGAAACTAATTGGCGACTGAAAAATACACCTATATTTTTAAAGAAACTAATTGGCGACTGAAAAATACACCTATCTCAAAATACAGAGTCACGCAAATGAGCTGAAAACGTCACGAACAGATTTCGTTTTTTTTCAAATTTCCCTCTCAACTACTATATATATATATATGATTCTCACATTCAAATTCACTTGCACTCTCTCTCTCAAATTACTTCTGCGTTCTTCAGGTAACACCGTACTTCACTGCCTTTTTCCTGTATTGACTCTTCTACTTCATCATTGATCTCTCTGTTTTAGTGTTAGTGTACTCTGCTAATTCATCAATCTCTCTGTTTTTGTATAACTTGCTGTGTCTTCTACTACTTCATCACTGATCTCTCTGTTTTTGTATACTCTGCTACTTCATTATTGATTTCTCTTTTATTTTGTGTTTTTGCTTTTTAATCACTGTGTGTGAGTGAGCGAGCGAGCGAGAGAGATATATTTTCGTTTTTGGAGTTGAATGCCGTGTGTGTGTATGAGTGAGTGAGTGAGTGAGTGAGTGAGAGAGAGAATTTGGGCACTCTTCTTCATACTTTGCTACTTCATCATTGATCTCTCTTTTTTGTGTACTCTGCTAGCTACTTCATCATTGATTTCTCTCGTTTTTTTTTTTTGGCTTTTTAATCACTGTGTGTGTGAGACAGTGTGCCTGTGTGTATGAGCGAGAGATATATCCTCGTTTTTGGAGTTGAATGTCGTGTCTGAGTGTGAGTGAGTGAGTGAGAGATAGTAAGAGAGACGAGAAATTGGGCACTCTGCTGCTTACTTTGCTACTTCATCATAGATCTCCCTGTTTTTGTGTACTCTGCTACTTCATCATTGATTTTTTTTTTTTTGCTTTTTAATCACTGTGTGTGAGCGCGGGAGAAAGAGATATTCTCGTTTCTGGAGTTGAATGCCGTGTGTGAGTGAGTGTGAGTGAGAGTGAGAGTGAGAGAGACGAGAATTCAGGTACTCTGGTGATTGATCTCTCAATTTTTGTGTACTCTGCTATTTCGTCATTGATCTCTATATTTTTGTGTACTCTGCTACTTCATCATTGATTTCTCTTTTTTTTTGCTTTTCAATCACTGTGTATGAGTGTGTGTGTGAGGGAGAGCGAGAGAAATATTCTAGTTTTTGGAGTTGCTGTGTGTGTGAGTGAGTGAGTGAGAGAGAGGAAGAGAGAGAGACGAGAATTTGGGTTTTCTGCTGTGTACTAAGGCTGCATCTCATAAAGCGGTTGGTTTGCTTAGTGGTAACATTGGATACGACCGGGTATCATAGCTTATTACATTTTAAGTATGTGTTTTGATTTTCATATTGAGCAGGTTCAAGATGCCTTTCAAACAAGTGAATGAATTTGATAGGTAAGATATCCATGTACAATTTGCTATACTTTTTTGTTTCATTTTAGAAATTGAAGGAGAAGGTTTTACTGAAGCTATGATTTGATCTGGGAGTTATAGTGCCTACACCTGCTAAAATTTACAATTTTAGGTTTGAAGATTATTTCTTATGTGCTTTTTGTAATGTTTAGCTTGAATTCTTATTTGAGGGAGGTGGATTTGGGCACAGAGAGCATTAAAGGAGAGTTAAATACTTTCGTTTGTAAGTATTTCCTTTGTGTTGAATTTTCCCCTGCCCCGCCCCCGCGTAACTCACCTTCTGTTGTTTAAGGGGAAAATGATGAAGAGTCATGGGAGGACCATTTTTTCAAAATACTAGAGGACATGTATCCCATTATGCCCCCTGATTTGATCAAGTAAGCCCTCCTTTTTTTTTTTTTGGTTGCATATATTGAATATTTTTGTTCTTAGCATCTCACTCAGTGGTTTTACAGTGATATGTGGTTTGAAGAAAAGACATGGGATGATTTCAAAAAAGATGTTGATTTACTATATCAACTTGATTTGGTAAGTCCCTATCTATGAGTTTAATTACTCATAGAATTTAGTTTATATCCAACTTTGTTTGTTGCAGAAATGGCTGGAAGACAAAAGTTTTTACACAACTTTGGAAGAGGCTTTGAACAAGGTGGTCAAAGCCCAGGAATCAGAGATCCACCACCTTATACTTAATGACAAAATCGTTCAAGCTTTGGAAGATGATGTTGTGTGAGTTTCTTTTTCCTTCTTCCCTCGTTATTTATGGTTTTAGGACTTATTTGATAAAAAAGGATAATTAATTTTAAAATTAAATTTAATATCATATTTGATTGGAATAAAATTATGATATAACTAATCCGGAATTAATTATGACGGGATTGTAATAATTTTTTATGTCCGTAAAAGGGTATGATAATGGACAACTTTATAATAAGTTGAGTATGACATGTGTCATTTCCTCAAGCAAAATAGTAGAGGGTGAACGTGTTTTCTTCATGTTTTCTATCCAGTATCATTTATAGTTATCCCGTAACATTCATTTTTCCAGTTCTATGATGCTCTACTTCTTTTACAACACAAAGCTGAAACATCTTGTGTGCGTCAAAATTGGAAGGTTCAGGTAAAATACTTTTGCATATCTAAACGTTATTTCCACATTTTATCTTGTCCTTTTTGTAAGTCAAGTTTCTGTTCTTTCCAGAAATAAGAAATCTGCCATCGATGAAGATGAAGAGCCGAAGAGGACCATGGAAATGGGGATGACTCCAACTAGAGATCTGATATAGCCCCTGGTTACACTGTGATGCCGTTCCTAGTTGAATACTCCAAATGTCAACTCTCCCAAAGCATTTTCTGCAGCTTTTAGTCAACCCCTTCTTATCCATCTATTTTCCTTTCTATAAATGGCAGCAAAGGGGTTCAAGTGGCCCTTTTTCTATTATCAGTGTTTGTACCTATAAAAAAGTGAGCATATTAAGAGGAAAGAAGATGTTAATACTGGGTATAAGCTTGCAGTATTTGATGAACTTGATGGTTGCTGGTGCTTCACTCATGATTGGGTTGGGATTTTTTGCTTTCAGTGCTTCTATTCTCTGCTCTGCTTGTTTCTTCATGAATGTCAAGGAACTTTCTTCAATTTCCTTTTTGGGAATTTAGGTATCTTTCTCTATCTCCATTGCTTTTCTTTTTGGCTTTTTGATTTTACAAGTGTTCCTTGACCCCGTTAGTGGGTTTTTAGTGGTTTTTTGTTGTTGTTGTTGTTGTTGTTGTATTTTCCTAAGTGTTGTTGTTCTGGGTCTTTCTAAGATTCTGTTTTTTTTCTTTTTTGAGGTTTAGCTTGCAATTAGAGAGATTTGGTTTTGTAGTACATTACAAATGTTATTTTAGTTAAACGACCATTTTCACATGAGATCAGTAAAAGCTTACACAAAAGATATGTTAATAATTCAGAAGAGCTTTGTGGAGTCATTTTCTTCGCTTTAAATTTTAAGTGCGCATGAGAGATCATTTTCTCTTGCGAATTGTTTGTGTCAATGGTGTGATTTGTTCTTATTATGATGAATTTTATGGAAAGATTTATCTTTTTACATTTCCTTGTTTCCTGGTGTTCTACTTGATGAGTATTGAGTAAGAGTGGGTCAATATTCGAGGGGTATGTTTCAGATTTTGAAGTTATTCTTATGTCTTTACCTATTTTATGGGGGTAATAGATTAATTGGTCCGCTCTTCCTACTAAAATAGTTTAGAATTAGGTAATTGGTTAGCTACTTTGTTCTAACAATATGTGTTGAAGGTGGTATTCAACAAGGATCAAGATTAAAATGCACTTTCAGAAGCTAGGCTTGAAATGGCCGTAGAAATTAGCCTATTAGGTGAATTAGTCAAGGTGCGCCGCACAAGCTGGCCTAGAAACCATCATCATTAAAAAAAGATTTAGAAACTATATAAAAACACTACAAATTTAAAACTTTTGCATTATGTAATGTATAATTCTTGAAAATGTTTGGTGAAAAGATCAGTTAGTTTGATTCTTATGAATCAGAAAGTGATAATCCCTTGGACAAAGGGAAAATGCTTTATTCAACACTTTGGTTGAAGGTAACATTCATACCATTGGAAGTGCGTTGGTTGAATATTGTCTTTTACCATACCTTCTTTGTCTTTAATTGCAACATGTTATCCAACATTGTAGGATCCTCTCAAACTCCAATACAGTAGCATTTTGATCTTTGTTTTACCTTGACAGTTTAGATAATTCATTTCCTTATCCGAAAGCCAGTTGAAAGTAAGTGTCTCCAACACATTGTCGTCATGTTTACTAAGGTTCAAGATGCTATTAGAATGAAAGTAAATGTACAGTGAGAGATACAAGACTCTCTGCTTCACCCTAACTGCAAAAGTTTATCAGTATATATAACATCATAAAAAAATGACACATCAGGTTATCTTTGACAAACCAATGTAACATACTATTTCTTCTATTTGGTGTCTGTGACCTTGTCTCATGAAGTTTATGCCTGCCATGATATGAATATAGTAGCAAATGTTTTACCTACTAAATAGTAGTAATATACAACTCATTTTGTTGTGCTCAACATTTCTACCAATCATAGTATCATATTCCTACCAAATACCTTCTTCCTTTATCACTGCAAAGGCCTTGAGATTATGTTGATACTATAAGAAGCTAAATACAATTTAAGACAGTAGAAAGACAATCAAACTCGTTTGAAGTGGCTTAAACTTAAAATAGTTCCATCATTTTAGGTTGCAACTGTAACTTTCTCAAGCTTAGAAACATGACATCAGAATCATCACAAAACGTTCATACAGTTTAGTCTCCTTATCATTACTTTATATTACAAGTTGACCAACTTGTATGCATGTCCAAAATCCAAGATCTTAAAATCCCAGAAAAAGGTAAAGCTTTCTTTTAGCCATGAAACCTCCAAGATTTCCCCCTTGTCAGTATCCCTTGGATCTTAAGCTGCTTACATATTACTCCTAGTATGTTTCTAACATCCATTTTTGTTTATATTTGGCACTGATTCATCAAATTTTGCACTTCACCGCACTGCAGTTACTTATATATTCATCAATCAATCAATTAACAACGTCTCAATCTTAAACTAATTAGCTCTATTATGTTCCAAGGTTTCACCATATTTAGACTATTTTTAAATTGACCATCCATGCAAGCAATCCTCTTTAAAGAAAAGAAAAGAGTAAAACTAACCAACAAGGAAATGTCCAAATAACAGTATTAGCCTTTTAATACAGCTTACCATAAAAGGGAAAATCAAATAAAAAACACAATTTAAGACCAAGTAAAATAAAATGAAACCTTAAAAGAACACTGCAAGTAGAAGGAACTAAAATGGGCCTTTTAACACTCTTTATTTTGAGCCACGATATCACAGGCCCAAAATTCCATTTTCAGCTCTGAATTTGAAGCTTTTGAAGCTAAATAGCGCCAAAAAGGACAAATTTTTATGTGACAGATTTTTTCAGTTAATCTCTTTTCTTATCCCTCTAGTCAGTAACCTTTTAGTAGCATAATTGAAACTTCAGCAAAAAGAATAAATGGGTTGTTCTTTGAATCATTTACCTACAATTATATTAAAAAATGGATCAGTACACAGATGAAAGGGTATCTGGTTCTTTGTTGAACACAAGAGCTATGGCTAAAGAATTGTACTTTAACCATGATGGTTCTACCACAAAGAAACTTCTGGCCATTATGTTTTTTTTTTTTTTTTTTTTGGGGTGCTTTTGTTATGTTTTGTTTGGTTTTCAAGATTTTGAGTTGGGTAAAAATTTTGTGCAGGGCAGGTGTGGATTTGGTGGCAGAGCTGGTTGGAATGAGATTGGGTCCAAAAGGAAGGAATGTAGTGCTTAGAAATAAGTATGGTCCTCCCAACATAATTATGGCGAAATTGTTCTTAAAGAGGTACATCACAAGCATTAACAAAAGGGCAGTCGAGTGCACTAAGCAGTAAGCTACTGCTATTGGGGGGAGGGGGTCCCGGCTAGGGCCAGACCACGTTGGGTCATATGTATGTAACCTTATCTTGCATTTCTGCAACAAACTGTTTCCGCGACTTGAACCCGTGACCTCTTGGTCACACGGCGAACTACCATTGTGCTAAGGCTCCCCTTCACATTACAAGCATTAACAACATTGTTAGATGTTTAAATTTTATAGGCCTCTGGTATTATTTGGTAGGGTAATGTGTACGCAGACCAAAGAGGTCTTGTATTATTTGGTGTTTAAAAAAAAAGGTTGGAATTCCATGTTACTTGGAATATGTAAATCAAAAGCTATTCCAATGGTGTCAATATATAGAATTAAAGTAAATTGGAAGAATGATGTCTAAAGCAGTGGCGGAGCAAAGTGTCGGCAAGGGATTCAATTGAATTCCCTTTGCCGAAAACTATAGTACGCAAATAGGGTAAAAATAATTTTTTTATGCATAAACTGTTGAATTCCCTTGACATTATAGAAGATTCTAGTGTAGTGGTAAAAGGGGTTCAAAAATTCTTTTGTATCATAGGTTCAAGTCCTAGGAGTGAAAGTTTTTTTTTTCAATCTCCTTGTACGTATTTCTGGCTCCGCCACTGGTCTAAGATGTCACCATTAAAGGAGCTTTTATGTTGTGTATGGTTCAAAATGGAGAGGAAACTAGAATCATAGATTGTTATGTGTGCCTCTTTCATACTTGTGTAAATTGGTAAATCATATTGTGATTCCTTCTCAAAGTAGTTTAATGGTTGTAAATTTCTTGTTTCCTGTTGGACAATTTGGTTGCTTTTGACTTCTGAGGATAGAGAAAGGAATTATTAGAGTTGTCAATATTCAGGGTTTAAATTTGTCTTCAGGTCTATGGAATTATAGAATTCCACCTTAAAAGATCACTTCATTCTGCGTAGTGGAAGTTACTTCTGTTTGTTTGAGTTTTCATGTGTAACAAGTCTTCTCTTGACACTTTCTGAGGCCTACAGTCTACAGTTGACGTTTCTTCCATCCTCCTACTTGTTCTGCTTTTTCCAGCAATTCTATTTTTTGTCATTTCTGGAACTTAATAGGGAACTCTTAGTTAATTGTCCTTGTTCTTTTACATTTTTCCATTAATGTGATTCACATTCTAAGCCTGACTTGGATTACGATATAAACCAGTTATATAAGCAAAAAGTTGAAAATTAATTGTATAAAGTATATCCTTGTAGAAATCGTACATAGATACATTTGAATGCTGATGAAAGATAGCTAAAAGTGTTTCTAATAGTAAAGTAATGAGCTGCATGCACGTCTTCTATCAAATTTAGCCTGTCAGATAAAATCAGGTTTTTGAGCTTCTCGGATTCAACTTACTTTCAAATTCAATGGAGTAGGTGGTCATTCGTCTTCTTACTTTTCCACCTTAAGATAATGTATTGAATATATCCATTTGTTTTCAGTACAGATCCATCTGGACAATCCTTTGGAAAATGTCAAGAGTAAAATTGGTTAGGGAAGCTGGTGCCAAGACTAATAATCTTGCTGGTGATGGTTGCACAACATCTATAGTGCTTGCTCGTGATCTGGTTGCTGAAGGTGCCAAGGGTTGAAGGGAATGGAATAACCTATAGACATCTCTTTTTTAGATAAAAACAGCTTTCTTGTTTTGGTTATAATTGTGTTTAGTCATTATCTTTCTCTAGGTTACTGCGACGGGAGCAAATGTTGTCCAAGTGTGAGAGAACTGCCAAAGCCCTTATTTCTGAGCTCAAGTTGATGTCTAGAGAGGTATAAGGAAGGAAAAATTACTCTGCGTTTTTGCTTTAGGCAGAGAAACAGAATTGTTTGGCCAAGATATATGTTTAAAAATCAGCTTTCTTATCTAAGATGCATGAGGTTGTACTATCTTCAACATATCGGTTGACAATCATTAAACCTTGCAGGTTGAGGATCACGAGCTGGAAGATGTTGCTGGTGTTAGTGCTGGCAATGATTATGCCATCGGAAACATGATCTCGGAAGCTCTAAGACAGGTTGGGAGAAAAGGTGTTGTCACAATTGAGAAAGGGAACTATACTGAAACCAGTCTAGAAGTTGTAGAAGGTATGCAGTTTGATGGTGGCTAATTATCACCTTATTTTGTAATTGATCGACGAAAGAAGACTGTGGAGCTTCACAGGTGTAAGGTAGCAACTTATTTTGTCAAGCACTAGGCCTGTTGTATTAAGGCATAATGTTTTTTTTTTTGTTGCAGTAGCTTTGGTTGATAAAAAGATTACAAACCAAAGGACAATGCAGTAAAGGAGAAAAACCTGGTTTTGATAGTCGCAGAGCGCATTGACCAGAACGCTCTGGCTCCAGTAAGTAGGAACAAACTCAGTTGTCCTAAAGGTAGCTGCTATAAAAGCTCCATCTTTTGGGGAGTGCAAGAGTCAAGAGCCATTGCTTAGATGAATCGCTATCTTGACTCGAGGTACTAAAATATGCATAGTAAAACAGAGTTTGGTAGTTGGTTATGTCTACAACCTCGTTTCTAAGTCTCTCTAGAGCCATCAATCATTGAACCCTGGTGTAATGGGTTTTGAAGAGATGTTATGACTCAAAGCTTCAAACTTCTTCATGTAATGAACCGACAGTATTGTTAGAGGTCAGAAACCCCATCACTACGAAGGTCAGAAATGCATACAATGTTTAATCTAATAGACGTAACATGAGACAAATTTGGAAAAAAGTGAGATTGCAACCAGCGTGCGAACAGTTACATTTCATCATAGATCAACCAATGAGACACGAAACAATTACACTGGACGTCACTGTTATTCCCGCCAATATTGTTGTATTTGTAAATAATAATTCTGCAAAATAAAAGTTAACGTAATGAAACAGTTATAAATTCGAGCCCACTGAATTCACAGTGTTTCCTTAAGGAATTTAATCCCCTCCTAGTACCCAAGGTAATGGATTATTTCCTCCCAGGATAGAACGAATAACACACTGGTGTAGCGGTACTTCAAACCCCAGTGTTTCAGCGAATACAAAGTTCGGTAGCAAATCACACTTACAGTTGCTTTGTTTGAAGTTAAAAACAATGCAGAACGAAGGAGTATATACTCAGAAAATCGTATGGAAATGCTGAGAGGAAGGAGTGTACTGTATAGCCAATTTGTTGAGCGAATTATGTGTTGTGTGTTGAGTGTCTTTCTTCAACATCTGCTGCACATATATATAGCAGCAAAATGTTGAAGAAGACCAAACGTCCACCCTCCATGGTGGAGCAAGCATTACATGTTTGTGGAGCAAGCACTTCATGTTGTGGAGCAAGCACTTCATGGTGGGAAGAGCATTAGGCGGCTGCCAAATGGTCATTACACGGATTGGAAAATATCCGTTACAAATGCGGATAATCTTACGTTAATATTTACTATTAACAAATAAATTTGATCCAAAAAATTAATCAATCAATCGATCATTTGACCAAATCCGAATCCGAATCCGAATCCGAATCCGAAGTCGAAGCCGAAGCCGAAGCCGAAGCCGAAGCCGAAGCCGAAGCCGAAGCCGAGCGAGCGACGACGACGACGGCGCGAGGCTTGCTTTCTTCTTAACTCTTTAAGAGCTACAAGAAGAGCAATTATATATATACCCACCAAAAATGTCTTCCTCTTCCAATATGGGACAATGTCTCATTGTTAAGAGGGAAAACTTAAAATTTTACTCAAAATTTTATTTTTCCTCCATTTCCCATTCACCCTCATTTTAAGAATATTACATCTTAAAAAAAAAAACCTCAACAATCCCCCACATGAATGGGGAATGGCTATATCACGGAAGTATGCATGGAAAAACTGTGTGATTTACAAGCAAGGATTAATCGCATCTAGATAAGTAGGTTTCCCTTTGAACTTTTCGTAGTAAACTTATGTCGGATATACTCGGTCAATCGGTAGATTTGATATCTTTGAACCGTCGATCTTTGGTGTATACCTAGACAACCATAAGTCACACAATCAACCCTTAACCGTCTTTGATTATCATTGTTGTGTTCGTTTCAGCCATGAACACCGCCTGGTTTCATAAGTGCGTAGAGAACTGGCCTTACAAAGTTCTCCTTGAAGCAGCTAACACTTCACACTTACATAGGTGATTCCTAAAAGTGTCATCCTGTAGATACACTATTTGATATACCCCGTATCAAATTTAGAAATTATTAAAAAGCCTTAATGCTTTATCCTTGGTACTTAACATTGTCTCATAACGAGAACGGACTAAAATTTTATTTGACAATGTTGAACCGTCATTTATGACTTTGTTTGATCTCCTTGAACCTAGATCTTGGGATCTCCAGTCTTCTAGGTAGAGTTACCGCCACAATAACTTGTTCTCGGCCATAGCCCCATTCCCCTTGATGATTTCTCAACTACCTCTCTAGTTAGGATTATCACTTGACTTTACATAGTCAATCGTGATAATTCCTCTAGAGAGTAATTGCCTAACGGTTTTATGTCTTCGTCATATATGACGAGATTTACCGTTATACATAACGCTCCCAGCCCTTCCAATTGCCGCTTGACTATCACAATGTATGCATATTGGTGCCAACGGTTTGGGCCAAAATGGAATGTCTTCCAATAAATTTCGGAGCCATTCAGCTTCTTCACCGGCTTTATCTAAGGCTATGAATTCAGCCTCCATTGTAGAGCGGGCAATACATGTTTGTTTGGACGACTTCCAAGATACCGCTCCTCCGCCAATAGTGAATACATATCCACTTGTGGACTTAGAATCAGTTGAACCGGTGATCCAATTTGCATCACAGTATCCCTCAATCACCGCAGGGAAATTACTGTAGTGCAATTCAAAGTTCTGGGTATGTTCTAAATATCCCAAAACTCGTTTCATTGCCATCCAATGAGATTGGCCTGGATTGCTCGTATATCGACTCAGTTTACTTATAGCACAAGCTATATCTGGTCGTGTACAATTCATGATATACATTAAGCATCCCAACACACGAGCATAATCCAATTGTGATATGCTTTGGCCTTTATTCTTTGCTAATGCAAGATTCACGTCAATTGGAGTCTTTGCAACTTTAAAGCCCAAGTGCTTGAATTTTTCAAGTACTGTCTTAATATAATGAGATTGTGACAATGCCAGACCTTGAGGAGTCTTATGGATCTTAATTCCCAGAATTAAATCAGCAACTCCCAAGTCTTTCATATCAAACTTGTTATTGAGCATACGCTTAGTAGCATTTATATTGGCAATGTCATTACTCATTATCAACATATCATCCACATATAGGCAAACAATGACTATGTGATTTGGAACATTTTTAATGTACACACATTTATCACATTCATTTATCTTAAAACCATTTGACAACATTGTTTGGTCAAATTTCGCATGCCATTGTTTGGGTGCTTGTTTTAGTCCGTAAAGAGACTTAACAAGTCTACATACCTTCTTTTCTTTACCTGGAACCACAAACCCTTCAGGTTGTTCCATGTAAATTTCTTCCTCCAACTCTCCATTTAAGAAGGCCGTCTTAACATCCATTTGATGAATTTCAAGACCATACACTGCAGCTAATGCTACTAACATCTGTATGGACGTAATTCTTGTAACTGGAGAGTATGTATCAAAGTAGTCTAGACCTTCTCGTTGTCTATACCCTTTGACTACGAGCCTTGCCTTGAATTTATCAATAGTGCCATCATCTTTGATTTTTCTCTTAAAAATTCATTTAGAACCCAAAGGTTTATTTCCAGGAGGAAGATCAACCAATTCCCATGTATGGTTGTTCAATATGGATTCTATTTCACTATTGACTCCCTCTTTCCAAAACAATGATTCCGAAGAAGTCATAGCTTCATTAAATGTTTGAGGCTCATTCTCCAATAAGAAAGTCACAAAATCTGGTCCAAATGAAGTAGACATTCTTTGACGTTTACTACGTCTTGGATTCTCCTGATTACATGTACTTTCTTTTGTTTCTTCCCGAGGTCGTTTAGATCCTTCACCAAACGACTCACATTCCTTTTTATACGGATATATATTTTCAAAGAACTCAGCATTATCTGATTCTATAACCGTATTATTATGAATGTCGGGATTTTCTGATTTATGAACCAGAAATCGATATGCTTTACTATTTGTCGCATATCCTATGAAAACACAATCAACGGTTTTCGGTCCTATCTTTACCCTTTTGGGTTTAGGAACTTGCACTTTTGCCAAACACCCCCACACTTTAAAATAATTCAAGTTGGGCTTCCTTCCTTTCCATTTTTCATATGGAATGGATTGTGTTTTGCTATGGGGCACTCGATTTAATATTCGATTAGCCGTAAGAATGGCTTCCCCCCACAAGTTCTGTGGCAAACCAGAACTTATCAACAACGCATTCATCATCTCCTTTAATGTGCGATTCTTTCTTTCCGCAATCCCATTAGATTGGGGCGTGTAAGGGGCTGTTGTTTGATGAATAATTCCATATTCTAAACATATTTCTTCAAAAGGAGATTCATATTCACCACCCCTATCACTTCTTATCATTTTTACTTTCTTGTTAAGTTGCGGACTCAAAGCTGCTCAGCTCATGTATGTAGGAGGAGCGACAAGCACACCATGCAGAATGCAAACAGAAGTATATAGCAGCATCAAAAGGATAGCGCAGGAGTGCAGGCTTAGGGTCCAACACTGCTATCAGGAAGCAAATAGGGTCGCGGACAAGGTAGCTACTCTCGGTCGTACATAAACAACAACTGATATTTACAAGAAATAGTGTATTCTTTCATACATTTGTGGCCATCTAGAAATAGTGTATTCCCAGTACTTTGCAAAAGGACATATGAATCCTTAAGAAGCACATTTTTCTTAATTCTTTAATGTACTTTGAGGCATGACTGCGTTTAAAACTTCTTTGAAGTATTTCCTTTCAATCTCAGGAGTTGGGCTATGAAACCAGAAAATTCCAAAATTTATGCATCTGTTTCAACGTGAACTAAACTTCTGAAGTGGACTAAGGGAATTGACGCAATGAAGATTTATAAGTGCTCGGCCTTGCTTATATTATGTGTGTGTTTCAAAATATAAGTAATATAATTATAAATAATACTCCTCATCTAATACGATAATCTAAATATCTAATCATTCGTCTTTGCTGGTGTTTAATCATCTTGAATTCTAGTATTCGGTCTTTAAATTTCTGTTGGTTACTTATTGATAGGTTATATGTATTCCTGTTATGTTTTGATGATCTAACAAACTTATTGATAAGGAACCTGTTACACATCCTCAAGTACTTAAAGAACAACAAGTTTCAGTTCGGGGATGTGGTTCAACTCTTCAGAATCAAAGGAACAACAGAGGGAACAGATGGCCACCAGTTCCCGTGGTGACTGAACAAGTCAAGTCCCCACAGCTGTAAAGTTGCTGTCTGCACACGCAACAGTGCAAAAACAGTGCAACAGTCAACTTTATGGGGAATGCCCTTTACCTAACTTGCTTACATCATTCAAGTGATGTCACAAATGAGTTATTTACATCAAGCAAAGGTAAAACAAAACACTTGCACATTCAAGAATCGATCAAGCATTTTCTCTCAAGTCTGTGCCAATCTTGCAAGTGATTCTTAAGGGCATCAAGAACAAAGAACAACATAACGAAGGACCAGTTTCATGTATTGAGTTATTACATGTCCCTAGTTGTATTGCACCTTTGTTAAAGTTCTTTACTTGTAATTCCTACTTAGCTTAGTTAGAAGCATTGTGTAGGAAACCTTTGCAAATCATAAACCCTTGTGTTTGTGTCTTTTGCTAGAGTTAGTCGAGTTGTAAGTCTTTGTAATAGAGTTATTACAAAGTGGCTTGTAATAGAGTTGTTACAAGTTAGTGAGGGATTAAAAGGTTAATTCCTAGGTTACAATATGTTGTAATCTAAAGTTTGCTCAGTAGTGAAGTTGAAATCCTACAAGGATAGGTCGTGGTTTTTAATCCCGTGAGCTTAGAGTTTTCCACGTAAAACTTCTTTGTGTCATTTACCTACAGCAGTGTACGTGTGTTCTGTGGGAACTAATTGAGAACCTGGTTCTCTATATAGTTTGGTGGACCCTTAAATTTCTGGTATGGCATATTTTCTGGGCTCGTTTCTAATCTCGGAGGGTATAAGAAAATAAAACTTAATGGCCCTCTCCACTGCAAAAGCAGAATATGTGGCAGATGCATCTTGTTGTGCTCAACTACTATGGATTAAGCAGCAGCTGGAAGACTTTGGAGTGTTCTCTGATTGTGTGCCCTTGTTGTGTGACAATACCAGTGCACTCAACATGGCCAAGAATCCAGTCCATCATAAGAGAACAAAGTACATTGATGTGTGTCACCACTTTCTCAGAGACAATGTTGAAAAATGGCTCATATGTATGAAATTTTGTAGCATAGAAGATCAAATTGAAAACATATTCACCAAAATACTGAACAGAGAGCACCTTGAAAGAAATCGCTTGGCAGTAGGACTGATAAAATCAAGCTGAGAACCTGGTCCCTCGATGCTTGGTTATGAAAGAAATGTACAGGTAGTTTAGCTAAAAAGTGTTTTCTGACAAAGTCTAACTCATTTCCATACCGTTACAGGTAAACACGCATGATAATTACAGAGCAAACAAGCAGCTAATGCATTGCACGTTGGTCAAATGATGAAGCTTACATTTGCAAAATCCGTTAGGGAACCTGGTTCCTTTGACATGGGTTAGTAATTTCTCTGTACTCTCATTCACAATTTTTAAACGGTTCAAACGGTGCCACATTATCAGTTTCTTTTCTTTCCTGATTTTTGAACCCAAGCGTCTCACCCGTCGACCCGACTACCCAAACTGCCACCTTTCTTAACCGGCCCCCATCCCTCTTAAATACATCCTTTCACCATCACTTCCACCACTATTAACATCAAAAATCCAAAATTTCCCTTTCTATTCCTTCTTTAAACCAAAACTATCTCTTCTTCAACTCACTGTTTCCCACCATGTCTGAACACCAGGAAACTCAAAATGTTCCAAGTGTCACCCCCACTGAGCCCTCACCTGTTGAAACGCCGATCATAGAACCTACACTCTTCACACCAACCAGTCCAAACCCTAAGGTAGAATAACCACCACCCTCGGCCTACTCTCATGCCCAATCAAGTACTGGTTCTCATCGGAGTCGCAAAACTTTGACTCCTAAGAAGTTTGTGGCTACGACTTCTCCTTCTGCCTCGCTGGAAAAACTGGTTGAAGTGGATACAGTCGAAGAAGAAGAAAAACAGGAAATCTCCAGTCTACCAATGGAAGAATACACTGATAAAGACCAAGTTGTTGATCCTGTCCATGCTAAATAAACAATGACAACCCCTAGTCTTGAGTCTACATGTAACATTCCTTCTTCTACTAAGTTTTCCATGGGGTTACAAGAAAAAGAAGCTATAGAAAATATGTTGTCGACAGCTGCTGAGGGTGTTATTATTGAGGATGGTGAGGGTGTGTTGGAGTCTCAGGGGGAAGAAAATAGGACTCTAGTGGAGAATAGGGAACTTGTGCATGTTGAACCAACGACACCGGACAATATTACTGGGGAACTTACTGATGGACTTGTTCCCTCCACATAGGAGCCAACTCTTGGGTTCTCTCCCGAACCCCAAGTCAGTACTGATCATGCTCCCTCTCCTCACTTCTACGCCGAGCCTTTATCTATGGTTGTTCCTAAAATGAGATCTTTATCTGAAGAGGAGAATGAGGTCAGTGAAGATGATTATGATAATATGGCTATTGCTAGTTTTATCAAGGCTAGAAGTGGACATGTCACTACTCAAGCGCCAACTCCTAAGCGACCTACCACTAGGTTACAAAAGAAGGAGGCTCTTGAGTCTGTTATTAGGAAAATCCAAGAACACCGAAAAAGGAGAAGATTGGTAAAGGATGTAAAGATTGTGAATGAGAAAGTAGTGCATGTTTTCAATGTTGATGATGAGGTGAACGAGGAACCTGGTTCCTTGACTCGCAAGTTCTCATAGAAGCATTCTATCTCCAAGTCAAAAAGGGGATCCTCTGCGAGTGCTGAGAGTCAGAAGAAGAGTGAAGGTGATAACTCTGGTGAAAAGTTAGTGGAAGAATCTGGAGAAAAGTGATGGAAAAATCAGTTGGAAAGGTGTCTGAGAAGACAGTGTCTGAGAAGTCAGCTGAGAAAGAAAACAGTGCTCGCAAATCAGTGAAAAGGAAGGGTGATGTCGTAGAGAAACCTGGTTCTTCCAAGAAGGCAAAGGTTGATGATACTTGGGCTGCTGGGAAAGAAAAATTGAAAAAATCAAAAGGTATTGTGGGGTCGTACATTTGCCCCTGATATTCTGAATATGGCTGGCATGCGACAGTTGGTGGAGCTCTGTGAATTTCAACAGTGGACGCACTTGTTCACAGGTGACAGTCCCAAAGTGTATGAGGAAGAAGTGCATAGTTTCTATGTTGACTTCTTCACAATTGAGGATGATCATATTTGCATGATGGGGAATGGGTCAATTTTTTGATGGACTCTGTTGTGCTAGGATCCATTCTTGGTGTGCCTGCTGAGGGATTGTCTTCGATTCAAGGCTAATGCTCTTCAAACTTTAGAAATGCTATTGTGAAGGATAAGGTAGTTCATCAGGGGGAACGGGTACACAAGAAGGCCCTCCTTCCAGTGTACCAATTGCGGTTTGAGATGGTGAACAAGGTTTTGATCCCTCATGCTGAGAGGAGTTCAATTAGATCTCGAGCAGACCTGGTTCTCATGGAAGCACTGGATGGCTACACCATCATCAACATGCCTGGCATTATGATAGAACACATGCGGAAGGTGGCAGAGTTTAAGGATGGTAATCATGGGCCGCCTTATGGGTTCCTTCTCACCAAGGTGTTTGAGTTCTTCAAAGTCCCTATGGGAAAAGCTAAGGTAGGTACTCATAAGAAAACCTTCTCTAAGACCACTCTAGAGGAGTGTGAGTGCATTGATAAAGTTGAAGGGGTTGGCAGCACTTCTACTATCTCCCAGTTGATTAACGCCCAAAACAGTGTCACTGATAAGATCAGGAAGCTGAAGGCAAGTAATGCCATTCTTGAGGGTCAGCTAAGTCAGCTTTAGGAGGCACCTGGTTCTAGTAGCTCTCAAAGCACAGAGGTTGCCCGTCTGACCAAGGAGAATGCCGATCTCAAGAAACAGGTTGAGGACCTGAAGGAGAAACTGCTCAATGAGCAGATGTCAGCAAACGCTCGAATGGACATCGTCCTCAAAACCCTTGCCTCTTCCTCTAAGCCTTCCATTTCCAGTGCTCCCTAGAAAGTGTTCCCTTTCTAGTGTCAAATCTTAGTATCTGTCCTTTGTATCAGTTCTGATGATGTTTATGACTGGCACTTATGTTTTTGCTATTTTTATTTTGTAGATATGTTGGTAACAATGGAACTGCTCCATGCTTAATAGCCAAATGTTAATGAAAGCTCCCTCCTTTTGCTGTGTAAGCCTTGCTTATTTGCTCTGTTTTTAGTCATGATTGTGTGCACACATGTGGCATGAGTTAACCAAGCTAGACTTCATTTTTGATTATTTCTTGCTACTGCTCTTTTTATTATGCTAAAAGGGGGGGAAATAATTGAGGGGGAACAAGTTGGGGAACAGATTCAGGGGGAATACAGGAAACTGAGATATACCATTCTGGCTCTTAGAGGAAACTTCAATTTTAAGTTTGTCATCATCAAAAAAGGAAAAATTGATAGGTTATATGTATTCCTGTTATGTTTTGATAATCTAACAAACTTATTGATAAGAACAAGATAAGGAACCTGTTACACATCCTCAAGTACTTAAAGAACAACAAGTATCAGTTTGGGGTCATGGTTCAACTCTTCAAAATCAAAGGAACAACAGGGGGAACAGATGGCCACCAGTTCCCGTGGTGACTGAACAAGTCAAGTCCCCACAGTTGTAAAGTTGCTGCCTACACACGCAACAGTGCAAAAACAGTGCAACAGTCAACTTTATGGGGAATGCCCTTTACCTAACTTGCTTACATCATTCAAGTGATGTCACAAATGAGTTGTTTACATCAAGCAAAGGTAAAACAAAACACTTGCACATTCAAGAATCGATCAAGCATTTTCTCTCAAGTCTGTGCCAATCTTGCAAGTGATTCTTAAGGGCATCAAGAACAAAGAACAGCATAACGAAAGACCAGTTTCATGTATTGAGTTATTACATGTCCCTAGTTGTGTTGCACCTTTGTTAAAGTTCTTTACTTGTAATTCCTACTTAGCTTAGTTAGAAGCATTGTGTAGGAAACCTTTGTAAATCATAAACCCTTGTGTTTGTGTCTTTTGCTAGAGTTAGTCGAGTTGTAAGTCTTTGTAATAGAGTTATTACAAAGTGGCTTGTAATAGAGTTGTTACAAGTTAGTGAGGGATTAAAAGGTTAATTCCTAGGTTACAATAGGTTGTAATCTAAAGTTTGCTCAGTAGTGAAGTTGAAATCCTACAAGGATAGGTCGTGGTTTTTAATCCCGTGAGCTTGGAGTTTTTCACGTAAAACGTTTTTGTGTCATTTACCTACAGCAGTGTGCGTGTGTTCTGTGGGAATTAATAGAGAACCCGATTCTCTATACAGTTTGGTGGACCTTTATATTCTATCACTTATGCTTTTGGGCTTATATATTATTATTATTATTATTATTATTATTATTATTATTACTATTATTATCTTGTGTTCAGTTTAGGTTTAAGTAAAAAAGGTGGCGAGTGAGGCTACCGTTGTTGTGGCAATAGTTTTCCGTTTGAAGGATTTTTAGTTATGCCATTTAAGGACTATTTTGGTTGAAAATAAATTAAAGAAGATTTTTTACTTCTCTAAGAATGCTGCCAGAAAGGGATTTATTGTGTAGAAATGACACTAGGTAGCCACCTTATAGGGCTGTATTTAAAAATTAGTCAATACATCTTGGATTTAGTTTTTCAGTTTAAATTTTCAGGACAAAAATATTTTGAATTTGTCTTAAAGTTAAGATTTTTAATTTAAAATTTCAAGACAAAATAAGTATCAGATAATCTCTAAATAATATCCATGAGAATGGCTATTTGTGCACTTGCCCCATTTATTTTGGATTGTATGATTGTAATATGAACCTTTGCAATTCATTTAGTATTGTATAATATTCTGACGGAGATATATATTTGGCCATAGTATCGTTTTATCTTAACTTGCTGTTCCGGTTATTAATTTTTGGTTAACAATATTGAGGGGTACTTTGTCATTGCACTGTGTTAGTTTAGTTTAGTAGAAATATTTCTATTCAAGCTTATGGTTTCGGTTTCTTCTTCAATTGGATACCGGCAACGTCTTTCGGATATATTTCAGGCCCGTCAAGGTTTATTAGGCAATTGAATATTATATGTTTCTATTTGGAGAATTTAAATTTGAATATTGGTATAGTTATATATATTTTGGGATGAATAAATTGAAACTAGATGTTGCTAAGATAACCTCTCTAGTGAAAATTTATTTGTTTTAGAATATAATAGATTGTGTGCGTGTTACCTATGTGAATATTGATTGGCCCAAAAGAAGGACAATATATAACAAAATTACATATGCATTTGTATACGGTCGAAACTGATTTTTGCCCTTCATATGATTAATCGAGATTGAAACATGATGGTTCAAGGTTCATCATTGTAATATCGAGCCGTGGTACGAAGAATAGGCTGTCGAGCTCGAGACCTAGAGACCGATCAAGATCGAGGTAGGTCAAGATCGAGCTCGAAGACCCAGAGACCGATCAAGATCAAGATCGGCTAGGATCAAGATAGAGCCAACAAACAAAAAGGCGGTTACAACCGCAATTAGGGGGAGAATCTCGGCGAAAATCACGGCACGTATCAAGAAGAGGTCGATTAATTAACCCATCATGAGAGTCCTTACTATATTTAGAATTGTATCAAGAGTAGGACTCCCCTACTATATAAAGGGGGTCTCATCATTTGTAAGAGGGGCTCAGATAGTAAAAAAATAATATAATATTCTTTTCTCAAGGTTCTCAATACTCTCTTACTTCGCTTTGATTTCCTTTGTTGTTTCATTTGGTTCGAGGGCCCAAGCTACATATCTCATTTGGTTTGCTTTTATTTTTTTTTACATTCAATTTCAATATCAGTTTGCATATTTTCTCAGTTTATGCCAAGTAAAATCACATGTCCTTAAAATCACATATAAATTCAATTGTTATCTGCTTTTAAGGTAAACAATTTGGCGCCCACCGTGGGGCTAAGGATAATAGTGATTGTCTGGTGTTTAATTTTCATAACGCACAGTGCTTTACACTTATTCTTGTAAGCATTTTTTATTCCAGGATCAGCATGTCAAATTCTCAAGCAGTACCCACACACATCGACAACGGCCTTGGTTTTCATGGCGAAAACAACAACGTAGCCGCCCTAGGTAACGAAGTGCTTCCAATTGACCCCGAGGGAATACCAGTTGCAGACCCCATCGACGTCAGTTCCCATGTTGCCCTGAACGCAAATTTGGGCGTCGACCCCAAAAACAGCGTCCGCAGAAGTGTTCGATCAGCCGATCAGAACTCACAGGGCGGCGAAGAAGGCGGAATCAGCCTTCGAATAATATTCGGAATGTTGCAGGCTCAACAAGCTGTAATAATGCAACTTCAAAATTAGAACCATGCGTCGAGTAAGGTCGAACCCGAGCCATCACAGGAAATTATTCACAGGGCCGAACCAGCGCCGAGGAGGTCAAATGGGAATGAGTTAGGAACCGACTCCGCTATCTTGAAAATGTTCGAGGAGATGAAAAAGCGAATCGAATCGGGGGTGAAGAATATTGAAGCGAATAACAAAAAAGTGGAAACATATAACTCCTGAGTTGATCAAATTCCGGGAGCACCACCGATTTTGAAGGGTTTGGATTCAAAGAAGTTCATACAAAAGCCTTTCCCCCCGAGCGCAGCTCCGAGCGCAGCTCCTAAGACCATTCCGAAAAAAAATTGCATGCGAGCAATTCCCAAGTATAATGGAACTACCGACCCCAATGAGCATGTCACCTCTTACACATGCGCAATAAAGGGGAACGGCCTAGAGGACGATGAGATTGAGTCTGTACTGCTGTACAGATTCGGAGAAACTTCATTAAATGGGGCGATGATATGGTACCATAATTTACCACCTAACTCCATTGATTCTTTTTCCATGCTCGCATATTCCTTCATCAAAGTGCACGCCGGAGCGATAAAGGTTGAGACTAGAAAGTCGGACCTCTTCAAAGTAAAACAGAAAAACAACGAGATGCTTAGAGAGTTCGTATCTCGGTTCCAAATGAAGAGCATGGATCTGCCCCTAGTCTCCGACGATTGTGTCGTTCAGGCTTTCACTCAAAGCCTAAACATAAGATGTCGGTAGCCTCACAATATTAGAAGTAGAACTTGATCTAATATCCAGTTGTAACCTGGGCCGACGTGCATAATCGGTTTTGGTCAAATATTAGGGTCGATGATGACCAGTTGGGGACTCCTTCTAGGTCTGTTTATCCAAACAGGACCATCGACAGAGTTAAAAGGGATATTGACCGGGAACCACGGTCAAACAGAGATCGATATCAGCCATACGCTGGAGATCGGAGAAACAACGAGCCTGGACAAAACCCTGGTCTAACTGATAGAAGAAATGATAGAGGATAGAACTCTCGAGGGCTCATGAGTAAAAGAGGTTTCGACAGAAATGTCGAACCCAAAGAAGCACCACGACTATCGAAATATAACTTCAACATTGATGTATCAGCTATTGCATCGGCCATTGGGCGCATCAAAGACACCAGGTGGCCCCGACCTCTACAGACTGATCCGGCCCAGAGAAATCCTAATCAAATGTGCAAATATCATGGCACCCATGGTCATTGAACAGAAGATTGCAGACCGCTGAGGGGGGAGGTAGCCCGTTTATTCAACGAAGGGCAGCTTCGAGAATTCTTAAGCGATCGGGCTAAAAACCATTTCAATAACAAAGATTCAAATAGACAGAATGAGCAAGAAGAACCGCAACACGTGATCTACATGATTGTTGGATGGGTCGATATTCCTTAGGGGCCCGTATTCAAACGCACCAAGGTGTCGATCACGAGGGAAAAGCGAACTCGAGACTTCATACCAGAGGGGACCTTATCTTTCAGTGACGAGGATGCAGAGGGGATCAACCCCACAATGACGCACTGGTAATATCTGTCCTTATGAATAAAATTCAAGTTAAACGTGTTTTGATTGATTCAGGTAGCTCAGCCAACATTATTCGGTCGAGGGTCAGAGAACAGCTCGGCCTACAAGATCAAATCGTTCCCGCAACCCGAGTACTTAACGACTTTAACATGGCAAGTGAAACTACCAAGGGTGAAATTACGTTACCAATAAACGTGGTCGGTACCATCCAAGAAACAAAGTTCCATGTGAACGATGGTGACATGAGGTACAACGCCCTGCTCGGAAGGCCTTGGATCCATAACATGAGGGCAATGCCCTCGACCCTTCACCAAGTTCTGAAGTTCCCGATGTTGAAAGGAGTCAAAACAGTGTACGGGGAGCAACCCGCTACCAAGGAAATATTTTCAGTCGATAAAGTGATACCGGTATCGACACTCTCATCAACGAAATGATCGAAGGGAAAACAGGAGGCCAAATAGCAATCACAGATACCGGCTTCGACCCAATTGCAGAAGCAAAAGATCGACGAAGATGATGACTACTAGATCCCTCGATCCTTCGTAGTTCCCGATGACTCCGATGCCACCAAGTCAACGGTCGAAGAGCTGGAAGAAATCACACTGGCCAAGCATCAACCAGAACGAAAGGTATACCTGGGCACAGGGCTAACCCCTGAGCTCAGGAAAAAACTTATTCATTTCCTTAAAGCTAACACGGATTGCTTTGCTCGGTCCCATCTCGATATGACAGGGATTCCACCAGAAGTTACCACTCACAAACTAAGCTTGGACCCTAAATTCTGCCCGGTAAAGCAAAAAGGAAGCCCCAGTCCGAGGTCAAACATGCCTTTATCAAGGACGAGGTAACAAAATTTCTCAAAATAGGATCCATTCGGGAAGTAAAGTACCCCGAATGGTTAGCAAACGTAGTGGTAGTCCCTAAGAAGGGAAACAAACTTAGAATGTGTATAGATTACAAAGACCTGAATAAAGCATGCCCCAAGGATTCTTTTCCTTTGACAAATATTGATTGTATGATCGATGCCACGGCCGGCCACAAGATTCTCAATTTTCTCGATGCCAACTCCGGGTACAACCAGATACAGATGAACCCGGAGGATCAGGAAAAGACCTCGTTTATCAATAAGTACGGTACCTATTGTTATAATGTAATGTCATTCAATCTATAAATGCTGGTGCAACTTACCAACGCCTAGTAAACCAAATATTCAAAGAACAAATAGGAAAATCAATGGAAGTTTATATTGATGACATGTTAATTAAGTCCCATGCGAGTAGAGGACCATTTAAAGTATTTGCATGAAACTTTCAATATATTAAAGAAATATAATATGAATCTCAACCCCGAAAAGTGTGCATTCGGAGTTGGCTCAGGCAAGTTTCTTGGTTTCATGGTGTCCAATCGGGGAATCGAGATCAACCCCGATAAAATCAAGTTATCGATGATATCACGATAGTGGATAATATAAAGGTCGTGCAGAGGCTAACGGGGGGGATAGACGCCCTTGGTCATATCATTTCGAGATCCTCATATAGGAGCCACCGATTCTTCTCACTGCTTAAGAAGAAGAGCAATTTTGCATGGACTCCGGAATGCCAACAGGCCTTAGAGGAACTAAAATGGTATTTATCGAGCCCACCACTGCTTCATACCCCGAGAGTGGACGAACATATTTACATGTACTTGGAAGTCTCGGAGATAGCGGTAAGTGGAGTCCTGGTCCAAGAAGAACAAGGTACGCAATTCCCTGTCTATTATGTTAGTCGAACCTTGGGTGAGGCCGAAACTAGATATCCACACTTAGAAAAATTAGCGCTTGCTTTAATAAGAGCCTCTAGGAAACTAAAATCGTACTTCCAATGTCATCCAATATGTGTTATAACAACTTATCCTCTTCGAAATGTTTTGCATAAACCCGAGCTTTCAGGTCGATTGACCAAATGGGTCGTAGAAATCAGCGGGTACGATATTGAATATCGACTCTGAAATGTCATCAACTCTCAAATCTTGGCACACTTCATGGTTGACTTTACACCGGCCCCCGTACCCTAGGTTGAAAAAGAACTACTGATAAAATTGGGTACATTTTCGGGAGTGTGGATCCTCTTTACGGACGGTGCTTCAAACACGAAGGGGTCTGGACTAGGCATTGTGCTAAAATCACCAATAGGTAATATAGTAAGACATTCTATCAGAACTACAAAATTAACTAACAATGAGGCCGAGTATGAGGCCATGATTACAGGTCTCGAACTAGCTAAAATCTTGGGAGCAGAGGTCATAGAAGCTAAGTGTGATTCCCTCCTCGTGGTAAACCAAGTTAACGGGACTTTTGAAGTCCTAGAAGACCGAATGCAGAGGTACCTGGATAAACTACAAGTGACTCTACATCGATTTAATGAATGGACCTTACAACATGTACCTCGAGAGCAGAACAGCAAGGTCGACACTCTTACAAACTTAGGTTCATTGATCGAGGACAATGAACTCAACTCGGAGACTGTCGTAAAACTCATGAGATCCGTAATTGAAGAAGGGCACATCGAGATAAACTCCACGAGTTTAACCTGGGGTTGGAGAAACAAGTACATAGAATACTTAAAGAATGTGAAACTTTCATATGATCCAAAGGAATCGAGAACTCTGCGCACAAAGGTAGCACGGCTCACTTTGTCCGAAGACGGAACGTTGTTTAGAAGGACGTTTAATGGACCGTTGGCAATATGTTTAGGACCAGGAGATACCGACTACATCCTACAAGAAGTTCACGAGGGCACTTGTGGAAATCATTTTGGTGCCGAATCGCTGGTCCACAAAGTAATCAGAGCAAGGTACTATTGGCCCGATATAGAGAAGGATGCAAGGAAGTTTGTTCGAAAGTGCGACAAATGCCAAAGGCATGTGTCCATGATTCATCAACCCGGGGAACTACTCCATTCGGTCCTCTCCACATGGCCCTTCACGAAATAGGGAATGAACATAGTTGGACCTCTCCCATTGGCCCCAAGTAAAGTCCAGTTTATTTTATTTATGACTAATTATTTTTCTAAATAGGTTGAAGCACATCCTTTTGAGAAATCCAGAGAGAAAGAAGTCATAAATTTCATTTGGGATCACACCATATGTCGATTCGGGATGCCCTCCGAGATTGTATGTGATAATGGAAAACAATTCATCGGCAACCAAGTAACTAAATTTCTCGAGGATCACAAGATCAAAAGGATCCTATCAACACCTTATCATCTCAGCGGGAACGGACAAGCCGAATCGACAAACAAAACCATCATCCAAAATCTTAAGAAGAGATAGACCAACGCCAAAGGAAAATAGAGAGAAATACTACCCGAGGTTCTATGGGCATACCGCATAACATCAAAATCCAATACCGGAGCAACATCGTTCTCGTTAGTTTATGACATCAAAGCAATGATCCCGGTCGAGGTCGGAGAATCTAGCATCAGGTTTTGATATGCAACAGAGGAGTCAAATAATGAAGCCATGCATATGAGCTTAGAATTGTTGGACGCGCTCTCGTCCGATTGGCTGCCAAAAAATAGCGGATCGAAAGATACTACAACCGAAATCCGAATGAAGGGAAACTGAGTCTGAACTGGGAAGGACCGTACCAGGTTCTGGAAATCGTCGGAATAGGATCCTACAAGCTCGACACGATAAATGGCGAACAACTACCGAACAATTAGAACATATCTCACATAAAACGATACTACTGCTAAGCTACGACCCTTTCCATTTTCATTTATATTTTAAAACTAACCCTTGTAGGTGTTCGACAAGGAACAACGAGGGATTCTTCGACACAAAGCCTTTAGGTCTGAAAGCACGCGTTGCACTTTTTTTCCTTAGATCGATTTTGTCCCAAATGGGTATTCCGATGAGGTTTTTAATGAGGCAACCATTGATCGTGCTAACTTAGAAAAATTTAACAGTATCCGAGGTTTCTTTACAATCAACCTCAAACAGTGGGGGGCATTGCCCTCAAATGTGAACTTTGATACGAGGAAGTTACTTTACAACAGTAGGGTCTTGATAGGAAAAATTTGTAAGGGCCAAACGGTCAAACGAACCATGCCTGCATAGTTTGCTCGAGCCCTGGCACAAAACATGTATGCATGTATAATCATTTATAAAGGGGAGTATTTTCCTCTACAATTCCATACTCTCGGCCTATTATGTAAATAGGCATAAGGGCCGACTATAACCAGAGTTCATATAATTACCCCCAAGCTAGGGGACTGCCGCTCGAAAAATAAACAAGATCAAATTATATAAACTCTGAAGATCATAAGACCTCTTAGGAAACCCTTGATTTTATAGTCCACGGCCACCCCACTCGGGGACTGACACTTCGGTCAAGCTCGAAGTAAAACGGAAAAATAAGCCCAAGAGGCAAATCCCGAACTAAAGAGGCTACAACCAAATTAACACGGATCAGAGAAATCTAAATTTCGTAACAAAGCAGGCCTTCGAAATCGTTCATAAACTGATTAAAAAGGCTACCCCGGCAAAATCATAAAAGGCTTAGATAAATACCGAAGCCTCAAAAACTCTAATGAGTACAAAATTGTTCGAACTCTCGAACAATTCCTTATTTTATGCCAAGGCATTACAAATTTCGCAAATACAAATGATAAGAAACTCTTTTAAGCCAAAAAGGGGGACAAAGACTTAAACAATCTTTTTACAAAATCCTAAGGGATGTCTTTTGTCTCGAGTTTGAAAGACCGTCCTCACTCAGATAAAAAATCTAAGAGTTACCTTACTTCGAGTTCGAGCAAGCACTCTCTCGACCATAAAGTCTAAGAGCTATACTAATTTAGTTCTAATCAATTTGTTTAAACCTCAGATCTTGGAATACAACTTCATAAATTTATAAGGCGGAAAGAAAGACAGTTTTATATATATGTGTTAAAAATCATTTACAAGGGAAGCATGGACCGGTCAAGTTTTTCTACAAAAAAATGAAACGGTCTTAAAAGAAACACAAAATATACTAAAGGACTTAGTCCTCTTCGGGAGCAGCATCTTCGCCCTTGAGGCTTACTTCGCCTTTAGATCTGCTCATACTCCCGATATCATCATCATCAAAAAAGGCCAACACTCTAGCTTCGGCTTCAGCTCCTTAGCATTCTCGATCTCGGCTGTAAGATCAAAGCCACGAGCATGGATCTCCTCGAGAGTCTCCCTCCGAGACTGGCATTTAGCATGGTCGACAACCCAGTTTGCTCGAGCCTGAGCAGCCTCGACAATCTCCTTTGCTCGAACTTGAGCAGCTTCAGCATCGGACCGGTAGACGGTCAACATTGCATCAGCATTAGCCGTGGCTATTTCGACCTCCGATTTGGCATCTGCAAGTTCTGTGGCCAGTCTCTCTCATTCAAAAGTTGCTGAGCCCAAACGAGATTGGAACTCTTCGATTTTCTTGGCTTGCACCAAGGCTTTCTCTTTCAAGATTCGGAGCTAGGTCTCAGCCGAGGCCAGTTGAGCCCGGGAAACCTCCTTTTATGAGGCAAGTTGGTCAATGTTCTTTTTCCACTCCTCGACCTCCGCTTTTACTGTGTCCACTTCAACACGAAGCTGCCTGATCACATCGAGCTTTTGCTGGACCTGTGGGACCGAACTGTTAGCCATCATGCTCGAGTCAGTGTCGTTAACTTCAAAAATTCTTTTTACCTGCTCGGACAAATCGGCTTGTTATTTCCGAGTTGCTTCTAGCTTAGTCCAATAAGCCCTTCTCACTGAGAAGCTTGAAGTCATCTCTCTCATCAATAAGCCCTCGAATTTCGGCTTTGTACAAGCTCAGCTCCCCTCGGGATCGGAGAAATACCTCGTGGTGAAGCACAGAGGCCTACAAAAATGGAAAGAAGGAATTATACAAAGAACGAAAAATACAAGTATGAAAATTGACAAAGACAAAATGAACTTACCTGATTTAGGGACTGTTGAGCTTCGTTGAGAATACAAGAAACTCCCGCCTCGCCCGAGCTCTTCTTTAGAGCCTACAAGTCACTCAGACCGATGACATCTTCTACCCCGATAAAATAACCATGGAAAGGATCTTCCTCTTCGTGGGCCCCCTCCCCGTGACAAGTCTTCACGGCTTGAGCGTCACATATCATCGACTGGGAAAATAAAAGAAACGAGGGGGAATCCCCGATCTCTATTACCCCAAGCAGGGTTTTTGGGGCACTGCCTCCCTCTCGACGAGCTTCAAGCCCGAGTTCTGCATCGACATCCACCGCCTCTTCAACTGTCTCTTCACCTGGAGGTAAAGTATCTTCGGTTCCCTTCGATTCGGGAACTTGGGCCGGAGTCTCCTCTTCAGAACAGTATTGACTCCCACCGGTTTCGAAGTTTTCTGAAAATCAGTGCTAGCTCGTGCACGGGACACCAGCCCAGAATCACCTTCTTTTTCTTCTTCTTCCCTTAGTCTTTAGACCGACTCCATAGTCAGTGGGATTGTGTTCCCCTTGGGTTTACGGGCCGTTCTTTTTTGGGTTTTTTACCCTTGGAGTCCAAGGCCCTTTTTCTTTTAATCACCTTCCCCAGTTTCGAGATAGGCGGTAAGGCTTATTCATCACCGGACGGGAGTCTCATAGCCGCATACTTTCCGAGACCTACAAAAAGAGAAAGTAAGTAAATTCATGCTTGAGAAAATGCTTGAACGATAGGCAAATCGGAAATCTAAGAAGAAGGCCTACCATGAGTACGAGCCTCCCATTAGCCATTTGACAAATCGCGCCACGCACGCTCGGCATATGTTGACGTCGAAACTAGGCTCCTCACCTAGTTCTCTAGGTGTGGAACCGCACTCGACATCTAAGCAACAGTTGCATCGATAAAAACACTGACAAAAAAGGATGAAGAAGTAAAAACAACGAACGAAAATTAAAGACGGGATCATACTTACGTTTCATATTCCATTTCTCATCAAATGGTATGCTCTCGGCCGGGATTAGGTCCGAGGTCTTCACCCGAACTAACCGTCCCATCCAGCCCCGATATTTATCTACATATATACTCGAGATGAACGCATTGGTGTCCCGGCGTTGAAGCTTTATCAACCCACCTCGATAGATTTGAGGGCTGTATAATCTTACGAAGTGGTCAAGGGTGAAAGGGAGCCCATCGATTTTACTCACGAAAAAACGGAGCAATATCACGATCCTCCAGAAAGAAGGGTGAATTTGGTCGAGGGTCACTGGTATTTCTTGCAAAAATCGACGATGATCGGATCGAGGGGATCCAGCATGAAAGGATAAATGTAAACACTCAGATACATTTCTACGTAGGTAGTGATCGCTTCCTCTGGTGCCAGTATTACAACCTCTTTGTTTTCCCAATTGTAATATTTTTTCACTAGATCAAGAAGACTTTTAGGTATCGAGCATATATATCTCGATACCGGCTCGCATTGACCAGCAACTGATGAGGTTTTCTCGATCTTTAAATCGGAATCAATAACACACCCCTCAGGAATAAGTTCCTCAAGGCGTGGCCCCACCACTGGTTTCTCGCCGGCCGATCGAGATGAGGAAGCAGCCTCTTTCTGCGGAACGATTTTAGATATTTTTGCCATTTAGTTTTTTGTGAACAAAGGAGAATGAAGATTGAAGTATTTGGTATTTTAAGAAGAACAAGCAACGAAATTTGAAAACCTGGAAATATGGAGCTTTGGAGAAGGCGAAAAACTATGAAGATAGGAATGGAAAAGTTTCGAAAATAAAAGTTTGGAATGATGAAGAAAGGAGCTATTTATTGGTTTCACAATGACGGTTCAAAACTGGTAATGGCCGACCATCAACTGACGCACATTTAATGCCTTGGTAACTAGGCCGATAAGACGTTTGTCGCATATGTCACAATCGGGCTCGTCGCTGACATCATCATCCACCAAGTCAAAGTTCGGAAATTCATATTGTTTCTCATCATCTTCTTTCCGAGAAATGAGGGGACTATTTGTATACGGTCGAAACCGAGTTTTGCCCTTCGTATGATTAATCGAGATTGGAACATGATGGTTCAAGGTTCATCATTGTAATATCGAGTCATGGTACGAAGAATATAATGTCGAGCTCGAGACCCAGAGACCGATCAAGATCGAGGTCGGTCAAGATCGAGTTCGAAGACCCAGAGACCGATCAAGATCGAGATGAGCCAAGATCAAGATCGACCAGGATCAAGATCGGGCCAAGAAACAAAAGGTTGTTACAACCGCAATTAGGGGGAGAATCTCGACGGAAATCACGACACGTATCAAGAAGAGGCCGATTAATTAGCCCATCACGAGAGTCCTTACTATATTTAGAATTATATCAACAGTAGGACTCTCATACTATATAAAAAGGGTCTGATCATTTGTAAGGGGGCTCAGACAGTAAAAAAAGTAATATAATATTCTTTTCTCAATACTCTGTTACTTCGCTTATATTCCCTTTATTGTTTCATTTGGTTCGAGGGTCCAAGCTACATATTTTATTTGGTTTGTTTTTATTTTTCTTTACAATCAGTTTCAATATCAGTTTGCATATTTTCTCAGTTTATGCCAAATAAAATCACATGTTCTTAAAATCACATATAAATTCAATTGTTATCTACTTTTAGGGTGAACAACATTATTATGTGGTAATAAATACATGATAATTATTTGATTTTACATGTGAATAACAAATCGGCCCAAAGGAAGGTTTTTTATTCGACATGTTCTTTTATTATCGGTGTTTGATTATCACACGTGTTAATATTTGGTCCAAACAGAAATATTAATGGCGTGTCGGTATCTTAAGATGAGTTTACCTTTATCCACAAGTTCGAATTTTTTAAATCCCCTTATTCCTCGGTCTACCACCTCTTGGCACCTTGCTTTCTTAAGTAGATAAAAAGATCATCATATTAGTTAATGTTAAAAAAAAAAAAAAAAAAATAGAAGACCTTAGACCTAATTCAATCTCAAAATCTAGTTGTTCAGTGAGAGTTGCTCAAAATTACTCTTTTCGGTTTATAATAAGTGATTTTTGGTTGTTTTCACACAGATTATGAAATTCATTTTTTAACATTAATTAATAATAAAATTGACTATATTAACATTTACTATCTCTTCACATAAACACTCCTAACACATACTCCAACACTATTTACTCCAAGGGCAGTGCAAGAAAAAAATAATTAATTCATTCTTGAAATCTGAAAAAATCACTTATTTTGGATCACAAAAAAAAAATACAAAAAATCACTTATTGTGGTCCGGAAGGAGTATATAAGAAACGTACTCCCTCCATTCACTTTTAATTGTCACATTTTGACTTTTTACGCCTCTTAAGAAATAATAAATAAAGTGCATAATTTACCATGATACCTATATTAATTGATGCATATTTTATTGAATTTGAAAAAATAATTTGAAATAAATAATAAATATTATGAATATAACAGGAAAAAAAAATTATCATTCTTTTGATTTGCGTAAAGCGACAAAGTGAAGTGAAAATTATCGAAGGGAATACAAATTATTCCATCAAATAATTTGGCGTACTTTATTTGCACCCCAAACACGTCAATGACTGAATATTTGGCATGTATACACTTAATTTAATGTGGCACCTAACATTGGAAAATGGTAAATTGGACCATTAGGCGGCCTCGCCTCGGCAATATGAGAAAAGTTCTTAAATTCTTGTTGAAAATGCATGGAATTGCAGACAAGCTCGAAACACTCATATCTTACTCTCCACGTTATAGTACACATTTCCCATAACCCCAAGTACATTTCATTTCAAACCTCCACTTCCAAACCATTCATTCTCTTTCCACCTCCATTGAAAATGGCTAAACTACCTCTTTGTTGTACGAAATGTAATGTACTGTTACGCAGTGACGGATCCAAGATTTTAAAATCATAGATACTCGTCGATAAAAGTTTTAAAAGAAGAGGAAAATTAAGTTTAGCTGTGAATGCTCACTCAATATTTATCTAAATATTTTTAAAATTGCGTATGTAAATTTACAAAATTTGGTCAAAAGTAATGGGGGTTTGAGGACCCACAAGTGACCATGTAGATCCGCGTTATACACCCTTACTGTTAGCAAATATATTATATCAAATATTGTTCCTAGCCCTAACGATATTCCAACTTAAAGTATGACTGAAGAAAATTTTAATCCATAACTAAAAGTAAAATGGTAAATTTGAATCATTCTTTTCGAAAAACTATTTTGACAGTATAGTTCAACTAGACAACGTTGAACCTCCCTTAAATTAAGAGCAAATATGAGACGATTGGCTGACAACAAGAATAAGATGATCCCAGAGTACAATAAACTTGGACGTTTTTTCAATTAAAAACTACTTCATCCTGTCCATATAATTATTATTTTTTTCACGTTCCTAAGAACGACATTTAATAGCTTTAATTATAAATAAGAAAATTGTCTATATTACTCTTTATATATCTCCTTAATTAGATATATATGTCACTAAATTAACTTTTCATTCATTTGATCAGTAATAACATATTTTGGACAAAAAAATAATGAAAGCGTCAAATATTTTAAAATAAATTCAATTAACAAAACGATTAATATTTGAATCACGAAAAAATATTTAAAAAATAGCTCTTATCCACAAAATCAAATTGATCATATGATTTCACACTTTTTTAAAAAATTCAGGGAAATCCGCAACCGTTATTTTTTTGGTGTGCACTGAGTAATATATTTACTGTATAATACCTCGCAAATTACACAAGAGATGTAAGTCGTACTAGGCAAACTCAGTACAACGAACTCTGACTGAGGAGACTGCTGGTGAGGAAAATCGATCGGAGGTTTTCCATGTAAAAAACCACTCACCCAACAAACTCAGTTAACTCTTACAAGTTATTTCACACTTTTTGTCAATGTTTAGTTGTCGAGAATTTAGGTCGTCAAAAAATGACTATTGTTCGGTGGCACTAAAATATCTAATGAATAGGGAATATGGCCAAATATACCTTTCTACTTTGAGATATTGTCTACATTTAACCTTCATCATACTATCGGGTTAAATTTAACCATACTGTTATACTATCGGGCCAAATTTACCCCTACAATCAGCAAACTTTTAAAAGATTACTCCTCGGTCCGTCAGGTGACCCGGAATCTCTCAAATTATTTTTTCTTCTTCTTAGTCCCACTACTTTCAAAATAATTAGCATTTACCTACTTTCTGAATTGGAGAAAAAAAATAAAAATATTAAATAATACAGTTGTTAATAAACAAAGTATAGTAAATTGAAAAATCTAAATTAGGTAGCTTTTCTAAATTCTAAAAGTATTTATAATATCCCAATTTTAATGAATTCGTTGCACCAAATGTATGGAGACTTTGCTAGTGACTGAAGTTGAAGTTCCACATAAACTTTACATTGTTGAATTCAACTTTGTTTTATGCCTACATATTGTGCACTATACTAACTAGTCAATGACAAAAATATATTTGAATATGCATGTACATACATGATGATCAGCTGCATATAATACACGATAAATAGACCCAATAAATTCTACGGTGTGTATATGATTAAAATAAAATTTTAAACCAATTCCAAACTCATTATTACAAGAAGAGAGATGGGTGCATTGGTAATTTAAAAACAAATATGGATAATTTATTTAGTCTAGTAACTTTAGCATTCATATCAATAGTAATTTCTGAAAATAATGGAACAAGAAGAACAATAAGTGATTTACATAAAATGAATTTGAGAGATTTTGGAATACTTAACAGATTAAGGGGTAATTTTTAAATATTTGCTGATGATAGGGGTAAATTTGGCCAGATAGTATAACGGTAGGATAAATTTGATCGGATAGTATAACGAAAGTTAAATGCAGATAATATTCGAAAGTAGTGAAACTTTTTTCCAAATGAATATTATGGGAGTTTTTTTTCTTCTTCAATATTTTATGGTAATTTCAAGAGTCTCGAGATCCTAGTACTACAAAAATGACTGCCACATAGATCAACACCAATTTTTAAACAAAAATTTGCCATGGGAATGCATGCCAGTAAACTTGGTCCCCTTGTGTAAACTTATTTATTTCTTAAACTTGGATTTGAAGGTTAAAATTATTCTTGGGAACCCTAGCTAGTCTTATTACTTTGACTTGGGAATGTAGAAGTTTTTAATGTTAGTGTACTTTGTACCAAATCTTTGACTTGTGTACATGTGCTTTCCCTATATAGTCGACTTTCTGTTTTCTTTGGATATTTGGAAAAGAAAAACAGACATACCCCAAAACACAGAAAGTAGTTACAATGTCAGTACCTATTCGAATTACAACTTTATTGTTGCTCCTAATCTTCATTGCTCAAAGTCTCTCTTACACAACTTCCTACCAAGGTAATTTCTTTCACTATTTTTCTATATCCTAGCTAGTTTTTGCGGAAAAAATAAGTTTTTATTCCTTGTCATTACTTAAAAACTAAGAAGAAAATATTTTTTATTGATTTTTCTGTGTAGGTAGCAATATTGCAACCAAAAGATGCAACTTCATCCCAAATAGTGAGGTTTGTATACGTAACTCTCATTCGGTTTCAATCATTTTCCATTTTGTATATCATAATGAAATTACTTTTAAGTACTAGCTCTTCGTTTCAACCAGAATGTTTCAAGTATCTGCATATTTTTAGGTTATGTAAATTTTTTTTCTAAAGGTATGACTTATTTATAGGTTACTAATGTTGCTTTTTATGGATGGTTACCTGTAGTTAATATTTAGATTAACTAATAGTGTAAAAGTTTTTAAATGACCTGATTTTGTTATAAAAATATGATTTTACGTTGTCAGACTCAATGTACATAAGTTAAACTCATTTTCTAATTACCCTATTTCGGTTTTTTTGATCGATAGTCAAACATTGATGGGATGCATGCAGCAGCTATAATAAGAGAAAACAAGTTGAGTGGACGAAATTTGGAATTTTCCGAGAAAGTGAAAGAAAATATTATTGAAGAAAGCAAGCAAGAAAATATTATTGCAAATGTAGAAGGCCAAGAAATTACAAGAAGACGTCTTCTCTCACTGGCTGGAGATCAGAAAAAATATGTAGTATTTACTGCAGATTACAAATTACCAAGGCATCACCCTCCTAAAAATAACTAAAATTAAAATGTTATAACTAAAGATGCTTGACTACTTTTATTTCCATCTAATATATATCTTAGTCTATGTTATATAAATTGTTGTCATATGGAAACAAATTGTGTATGTTTTTTACCGAAAAAGGTCGAACAGTAATAGATATGTTGTTGAAATTATCTCATTTTTTAATTGGGCTGCATGATTAGATTAAAGAAACCAATCCTAGTATCACTTTCTTAATTATCTCATTCTTTGTTTATTTTCTCCGAAATTTTATCATTTTTGTAAGTACGGCCTAAAATGTTTGATTTTCATTGATGAATAGTATTGTTTTTCACTACTGTTTGGTTAGTTTAATTTGATAGCTTTTCTTTTTTACTTTAACATTTATTTACTCACATGATATCTCGAATGATAAAAAATAAATGTTTGTACAATGAAAATATTTTAGCCAAGTTATATAAAATTACTTGATTATTTATGGGCATCTCTACAACAATTTGACTATTGCTGTCTGTCACTTGCTTCAGCCAGGATATAAATATTTAATTTTTAACATTATCACTAATTAATTGACACGCCATCACCATGTCGAGCATTCTTACGAGTGACCTAATATTCTTATCTAACATCGGAAAATAATTTGAGAAATAGTATTCCAATGTAAATCATTCTCCGCATAATTAGTTGCAACATTAGACCCCATATATATATATATATATATATATATATATATATATATATATATATAGTCGGAATCGAGCTTGCCTACGACATGGCAAGTTAGGCTCAAAACATGACAACCAAAGATTGAAGATCGACCCCGAATCCCACCGAGCTAGAACTCAGGATCAGAACGCCTGTCTTCGAGAACACTGAGTTCGTAAACCCGAAGTCGACCTTAGCCCCGATCGCGCTCGAAAAACTATTGTTAGCATAACCAACAGAAGACCAAAATATCCGTGACTGGTCGGGTATTACGGCGGGAATCTCGGCGCGTATCAGTAAGGAACCGACAATCAGCTAATCAAGGGATTTTTTTTACCTTTTATAGAAATGTACCTAAAGTAGGGCTCCTCTACTATATAAGGGGGATGGAGGTCTAATAATTCATTTAACACATTGTAACACGCATTCCAAAGCAATACGTTTTTATTATTTCTCTTTAAGCTCTTGTTCTTCAATATTCTGACATCGATCGAAGCATACCTGGCTCGAGGGTGGCTAACCTTCCAAGGTTGATACTATTCAATTCGTGTGGTTTGTATTTATTTTGTCATTATTTATTTTAATTGCGATCTAATTTATCATTTTGTATCAAGTTAGTCCATGGATCCTTAAAACTACTTCCAAATTCAATTGCTATCCAATTTTGAGGGTAGACAATTTGGCGCCCACCGTTGGGCTAAGGATAATAATGGTTATTTGATACAAATCTCCATAACACACACTACTTTACACTTGTTCTTTGAAGTGTCTCTAATTTCATGTTAAAACTCAAAATGTCAAACTCTCAATCAGCACCCCTACATGTTGACAATGAGTCCGGTCATCACGGTAAAAATAACAACATAGCACCCGGTAATGAAGTACCGCTCGTTGATCCCATCGGAATTATGGTCGCAGACCCAATTGACGTTAATTCACATGTGGCTATCGACACAAACCTGCCTACCGAACTCGAGAATAGCGTCCGTGGTGGAGCCCGATCAGCGGCTCAAAACACACAAAATGTTGGTGGAGATGGGATCAGTTTAAGGGTGATCTTCGAAATATTGCAACCTCAACAGGCAGCGATAGCTCAGTTACAGAACCAAAGTCGTGCAACGAGTAGAGTTGAACTCGATCCACCCCGGGAAGTCATCCGCAAGGATGAACTGATCGTAGAGAGGTCGAATGAAAACGAATTGGAGACTATCCCCGAGATCATAAAGATGCTCAAGGAACTGACAAAACGAGTAGAATCAGGGGAGAAACAAATCGACAAAAAGGTGGAAACCTATAATTCCAGGAGCACCACCTATATTGAAAGGCTTGGATTCCAAGAAGTTCGTGAAAAAACCTTTTCCTCCGAGCGTGGATCCAAAGCCTATCCCTAAGAAATTTCGCATGCCCGAAATTCCTAAGTACAACGGAATGACCGACCCAAATGAGCATGTAACCTCCTACACATGTGCCATCAAGGGGAACGACTTGAAGGATGATGAGATCGAGTCTGTCTTACTGAAAAAGTTCGGTGAAACCCTGTCAAAGGGAGCTATGATATGGTATCACAACTTACCTCCTAATTCTATTGACTCATTTGCTATGCTTGCAGATTCTTTCGTGAAAGCACACGCAGGGTCCACCAAGGTCGAGACCAGGAAGTCGGACCTTTTTAAAGTAAAACAGAATGATAACGAGATGCTTAGAGAGTTCGTGTCTCGGTTTCAAATGGAATGAATGGACCTGCCACCGGTCGTTGATGATTGGGTCGTTCAGGCTTTCACCCAAGGACTTAATATTCGGATCCCATTGGCTTCACATCAGTTGAAACAGAACATGGTGGAATATTCGGCCGTCACTTGGGCTGATGTACATAACCGATATCAATCTAAAATCACGGTCGAAGATGATCAACTTGGGGGGTTAGACCCCATATTTTTGTATGTAAAAGTACGCCATAAGTAAATTGATAAAAGCTCGGAAATGAGAAATTACATCCCGCATTTTCGTACGTTAAAGTTTCGTCGTAAGTTAATCGACGTAAATTCGGGAATGGGATTATTTTAAGATTATAAGCATTATTCTATTTCAAACAAGTGACGAGTAAATTCGTGAAGGTGAAAGGGTAAGCAAATCGAAGAAAATGAATTTCGTCGAAGTTTGACATTTTGGAAAAGATACAATCCGAGCTAAAATACCTGGTATTTATGGACTAGTATCATACAAGGTACCGCATGACCATGATAGTAAGGTGTATAAAGTGTATTAAAACTGAGTAGCATTTTAAGTAATTTGGGATAATTCTTATTATGTGGGTAATTGGTTAATTATTGGATAATGGGATATTACCTAATTAATTAAGCATAATTATTAGATAAGGATTTAATTCTTAAACGTGGCAGCCAACAAAATGTGACTCTTAAAACTCACATATAGGTGGCATAATTAGAATAATAGTTGGCCAAGTCATCCACAAAAGTAGGGCCCACATGCACATGTAAGATATCTCAAATTCATAGATAACCCAACATAAGTAACGCTAGCCATTCTAAGTATGAATATGCATGTGTAAGATATCTCAAAAATTCAAATAAAGACATATTCAATCTTCATAGCAAAGCAAAGTGCTTCAGCAAACTATATAAGTGATGACAATATGATTTTGCTTTCAGTTTGGAAAGGCTACTTATAACATTCACACTTCGTTTTATGTGAAGAATGAATTATCAATGTTCAACATCTCTTAGTTAAGAATTCATTTTGGGAATTCATTCCAACACCTTGAGGATAATTCTTTTGAATATGATCCAAGATTGAATGTTGATGTACGAGGCTTCTTAGAAAATAGCAACGGGATTTTGCGGTTCTAAAGGAGTACGGTACAATCTTTCTCAAGAATATCATACGAATTGTTTCCTACTTCGATCCATCGTCACGTGTTTTATCACAAAAGACGTGTGTTAGAGCGATTGTCAAGAGAATCGACTCAGGTATGTTAAGGCTATCCTTTCTTTCTTTTTGGCATAATCCATACGATACAAACGAAATGAGTAAACGCACAATTTTCATAAATGACTCTATTCATAGAAGTACTAGGGGTGTCTATATTCTTGATTCCCCATATGAATTATTATTATATTTTTTGTTCATGGGTCTCAGAAAAATACATATTTGATAAAGTTTATCCGAAAGGCATATTGATTTTATGATATTTTGAGAAATCTTAGTAACGTATTTCTTATGCATTTCATGCATTTATATATATACATTGACCCCTGACCAGATGGTTATATACGTGTATATGTATATGGGATATGGAAAAATGTTACGTCATTATATATACACCACCACCTGATCAGCTGGTATACGTTGATGATTTGCCCACAGTGGTCGAGATAATATGATGGGATGCCCTCAGAGGCTTGATATTGTTATGAACGCATATACCTAAGAATGGTATGATATTTATACGCATATGCATGACATTGTAAATATTAATGATTCACAGAGTTATTCAGACATACATGTCGAGTCTTTTACTCCATGTTTTTCTCATGTCTATTGTTTACTGATTTTCATTCCTTACATACTCGGTATATTATTTATACTGCCCTTTTGCCTGGGGATGCTGCATTTCATGCTTGCAAGTCCCGATAGACAGGTCGAGAGTCCTCCAAGTAAGTTATCAGCTCAGCGGAAGATGTTAGTATGCTCCATTTGCTTCGGAGTTGCTATTGGTAAGTATGATTAGGACTTGTGTTGATTGATATGGCGGGGCTCTATCCCAAACTTTATGACATTTATGTATCCTTAGAGGCTTGTAGACATATGTCGCGTACGTGAAAGATTGTACGGCCTTATCGACTATGTTCAGTGTAGTTTTGGTCTTATAGACCCTATGTTGTCAGATTGGGTCGTCTTATATTGAGTATTCCCTTATGTTATTCTGGTTAGCCAATGACGGCCCGTTTGTCCCATTTGCCAATGACAGTATGATAAGAATGATATGTAACGTTGGTACTCGGTTGAGTAAGGCACCAGGTATCCGTCGCCGCCCATCTGTCTGGGTAGTGACATGGGGCCCCTTCCGGGTCCGTATATCCCGTCAGAACCATCGGCAGAGTCAAGAGAGACATCGATCGTGAACCGAGATCGAACAGGAATCGTTATCAGCAGTATAATGGAGACCAAAGAAACAGCGGGTCCGGGCGAAACTCTATAAGAAATGAAAGGAGAAGTAACCGAGGTCAGATCAACCAGGGACTCATGAGAAAAAATAGTTTCGACAGGCCCATCGAGCCTAAAGAAGCATCGAGTTTATTAGAATACAACTTTAACGTCGATGTTGTCGCCATTATATCGGTTATCGGATGCATCAAAGATACCAAATGGCCTCGACCTCTACAATCTGATCCAACCCAAAGGGATCCTAACCAGAATATTTAAATATCACAACACTCACGGCCACAGAATGGAGGATTGCCGACAGTTGAGAGATGAAGTAGCGCGACTATTCAACAACGGGCATCTTCGAGAATTCCTGAGAGATCGAGCCAAGAATCATTTCAGGAATAGGGATTCTAACAAATAGACCGAACAAGAAGAACCTCAACACTTCATTAACATGATCATTGGTGGGGTCGATGTCCCTCAGGGGATGATGTTGAAGCGCACCAAAGTGTCCATCACGAGGGAGAAACGAACTCGAGACTACGTACGGGAAGGAACCTTATCTTTCAACGATGAGGACGCGGAATGGATCGTGCAACCCTACAACGATGCACTGGTAATATCTATACTCATAAATAAAATTCAAGTTAAGTGTGTGTTAATCGATCCAGGTAGCTCGGCCAATATCATCCGACCGAGGGTCGTGGAGATGTGGTCTACAACATCAAATCATGCATGCAGACCGAGTTCGAAATAGATTCAACATGGCATGTGAAACCACTAAGGGTGAGATAACATTATCGGTGAACACCTCCGGGACCATCCAGGAATCTAAGTTTTATGTGATCGAAGGAGGCATGAGGTACAACGCTTTGTTCGGGAGGCCATGGATCCACAACATTATAGCAGTACCATCGACGCTGTACCAGGTGCTGAAATTCCCAACACCCAGCGGAATCAAAACAGTTTATGGGGAATAATAGGACTCCAAGGAAATGTTCGCGGTCGATGAAGTGATCCTAGCACCCACAATCTCACCATCGGATGATCCGAACCAAATGATCAAATACGGGGCCAAAATAGCAATCGCTGATACCGGCCTCGACATAATCAGAGGAACGAGGGGTAGATGAGGACGATGATTACGGGGTCCCCGGATATTTCATATCCCCCAATGATTCTGATGCTACAAAATCAATGGTCGAAGAACTAGAACAAGTCGTGTTGAGTGAACACTTACCCGATCGAAAGGTACACTTGGGCACGGGGTTAAGCCCCGAGCTCAGGAAAAAACTCATTCAATTTCTTATAGATAATGAAGATTTTTTTGCTTGGTCCCACCTTGATATGACAGGGATCCCACCGGAGATAACCACTCACAAGCTGAGCCTGGACCCGAAGTTCTATCCGGTCAAGCAGAAGAGGAGACCCCAGTCTGAGGTCAAACATATTTTCATCAAGGACGAGGTATCTAAACTCCTTAAAATAGGGGTCCATTCGGGAGGTTAAATACCCGGATTGGTTAGCGAACGTAGTGGTAGTTCCTAAAAAAAGGAATAAATTAAGAATATGTGTAGACTATAAGGATTTGAATAAGGCATATCGGAAGGACTCTTTCCTTTTGCCCAACATCGATCGCATGATCGATGCCACGGCCGACCACGAGATCCTCAGTTTTATCGATGCCTACTCCGGGTATAACCAAATACGGATAAACTTGGGTGATCAGGAAAAAACCTATGTCATCACTAAATACAGCACATATTGCAATAACGTGATGCCATTTGGGTTAAAACAATGTCGGTTCCACTTACCAACGCCTAGTAAACCGGATGTTCGAGAAACAAATAGGAAAATCAATGGAGGTTTACATTGACGATATATTGGTTAAGTCCCTACGAGCAGAGGACTATTTAAAACATTTGCATGAAACCTTCAGCATATTGAAGAAATACAATATAAAGCTGAACCCGGAGAAATGTGTGTTTGGAGTTGGGTCAGGTAAATTCCTCGAATTCATGGTATCCAAATAGGGAATTGAGATCAACCCGACAATATCGGATTCATGGTATCCAACTGGGGAATCGAGATCAACCCCGACAAGATCAAAGCCATCGAAGATATCACGGTTGTGTATAACGTGAAGGTCGTGCAAAGATTAACTGGGCGCATAACCGTCCTGAGACGATTCATCTCGAGGTCCTCCGACAAGAGCCACCGGTTCTTTACACTATTGAAGAATAAGAATAATTTCTCATGGACCTCGGAGTGCTAACATGATTTGGAGGAACTCAAGCGGTATTTATCGTTACTTCACATGCCGAGGACAGACGAGTAACTATGCTTGTACTTGGCAGTATCGGAGATAGCGGTAAGGGGAGTCCTGGTTTGGGAAGAGCAAGGTACGCAATTTCCAATTTACTATGTTAGCAGGACCCTAGGTGAGGCTGAAACTAGGTACCCTTACCTAGAAAAGCTGGCGCTCGCTTTGCTAAGTGCCTCTAGAAAACTAAAACTATACTTCCAGTGTCACCTCATATGTGCCGTGACTACTTACCCGTTGAGGAATGTCATGAATAAGCCCGAGCTCTCGGACCGGTTGGCCAAATGGGTCGTGGAAATCAGTGGGTACGATATTGAATATCGACCCCGGACCGCCATTAAATCTCAAATTTTGGCAGACTTTGTGGCCAACTTTACGCTGACCCTAATACCCGAGGTGGAAAGAGAGTTAATAATCTACTCAAGAACCTCCTTGGGGATCTGAACCCTCTTTACGGACGGCGTTTCGAACGCAAAAGGGACTTGGAATCATATTGAAGCCACCAACAGGCAATGTAGTTATACAATCTATTAAGACTATAAAATTAACTAGCAACGAGGCTGAATATGAGGCCTTGATTGCAGGTCTCGGACTATCTAAAAGCTTGGGGGCAGAGGTGATCGAAGCCAAGTGCGACTCCCTCCTTGTGGTGAACTAAGTTAATGGGACGTTCAAAGTCAAAGAAGAACAAATGCAAAGGTACCTGGATAAGTTGAAGGTAACATTAAATCGGTTCAAATAATGGACTTTGCAACATGTACCTCGGGATCAAAACAGTGAGGCCAATACCCTCACTAATTTAGGCTCATCGGTCGAGGACGACGAGTGCAACTCGGGGGCAGTCGTACAACTTATGAGATCGGTAGTGAAAGAAGGCCATGCCGAGATTAACTCAACGAGCCTAACTTGGGACTGGAGAAATAAATATATAGAATATCTGAAGACCGGAAAATTTCCATCGGAAACAAAAGAATCAAGGGCCCTGCGTACAAAGGCATCCCGGTTTAGCATGTCCCGAGACGGAAACCTATTCAGAAGAACATTTGATGGCCCACTCGCGATATGTCTAGGACCAAGGGATACCAAGTAAGTTTTGAGGAAAATCCATGATGGCGCCAGTGGAAATTATTCAGGCACCGAGTCATTGGTTCAGAAAGTGATCAGAGTTGGCTACTACTCGATCGATATGGAAAAAGATGCGAAGCAATTTGTACGAAAATGTAATGAATGTCAAAGACACGCTCCAATGATTCATCAGCCCTGGGAGTTGCTGCATTCAGTTTTGTCACCATGAATGACTATTTTTCTAAGTGGGTGGAAGACCAGGCATACGAAAAGGTCAGGGAGAAAGAAGTCATCGATTTTATTTGGGACCACATCATATGCCAGTTCAGAATGCCGACCGAGATCGTGTGCGACAACGGGAAACAAATCATCGGTAACAAAGTTAGCATGTTTCTCGAAGATCATAAAATCAAAAGGATCATATCAATACCTTACCACCCTAGTGGGAACAGACAAGCTGAATCGACTAACAAAACCATACTCCAAAACCTCAAGAAGAGGTTGATCGACGCCAAAGGAAAATGGAAAGAAATCCAGGTCGAAATCTTATGGGCATACTGTACGACCTCGAAGTACAGTACCAGGGCCACCCCATTCTCACTGGTTTACGGCATCAAAGCTCTAATACTAGTCAAAGTCGGAGAACCAAGTCTCAGGTTCCGATATGAAACCAAGAAATCGAACGATGAGACTATGAATACGAGCCTAGATCTATTAGATGAAAGGCGCGAAGCAGCCCTTGTCCGGTTGGCATCCCAAAAATAGCATATCGAGAGATACTACAATCGAAGGGCCAACCTTCAATACTTTAATGTCGGGGACTTAGTGTTAAGGAAGGTCACACTAAAAACCTAGAACGCAAACGAAGAAAACCTGGGGCTGAACTGGGAAGGACCTTATCAAATTATCGAGATCACCGGTAACGAATCATACAAGCTCGGAACAATGAACGGTGAGCAACTACCGAACAACTGGAACATAACTCACTTGAAGCGATACTATTGTTAAGGTACGACCTCATTCATTTCCTTTTATTTATTTACATTACGAACTAACACTTGCAGGCAATCATCAAAAAATGATACAATCTTTAGGCCTGAAAGCATGTGTTGCACTCTTTTTTCCTTGAACTGGTTTTGTACCAAATGGGTTTTCCGGTAAGGTTTTTAACGAGGTGATAGTAAATCGTGATAACTTAGAATTGAAGGCCGGTTACAAACCGGTATCGAAGATCACAATAACAGATTCGAGGCCTCTCTACGCTCCACCCCGAACACCGGGGGCATTACCCTCGGATAAAGACTTTAGCAAGGAAGGAAACTTTATGATTGAATGGTCTCGGCTCAATCGATATGATTTACTTTAAGGGCAAAATGGTCAAATGAACCATGCCTGCATAGACTACTCGAACCTTGGCACAAAACTTGTACACATGTGTAACTATTACGTACAAGAGTAAAAAGAAGTTTTCTACCTTGCGGATAAATATCTTGTCCCTTAAGAATTTCTCTTTTTTCTTTTCCTCTTAAGGAATTTCTTACATTAGATCCCCTATTGGTATCGAGCCTAAGGTCCGCCTTTATTCGGGTTCAAACGATCACTCTCAATCGGGGGTTGTCGTCCAAAAACATACTCGGACAACTCGGGCTATCGGAGCCCGGGGACACGAGACCTATTAGGCAGCGCCCGAACCTTAAAGGCTACGGTCATGCCCATTCGGGGACTGTAATCTTAGGCAAGCCCGGATAACACGGGGTAACAAGCCCACTGGACAACCCCTGAACTAAAGGCTACGACCATATTAAAACTACTCGGAGACGTCCGATACCCGTAACAAAAAACAAGGCCTTCAAAATTTCATAAACGGTTCTAAAGGCTACCTTCGGCAAACTATAATCTAAAAAATCATAAGTACTTTGGGGGGGGGAAATTTTATGGTCATACCGAACCCCCATGATGCCTTATACAAAATGACAAAGGCAAGGCCTGTTCGAACCTCTGAACATGACCTAACTATTTTATGCTAAGGCATTTCGATGTTTGCAACCATAAAAAATAAAGTAAAGGAAAAAAGAAATTCTTAAACTGTCGAAGGGAAAAACAAGCCTTATATATTATATACAGTATTTACAAAGGCCAAATGGCCTTAACAAAAAGTGCAAAAGTGCACAAGTACGAAAAATGCAAAAACATCTACAAAGACGTCTAAATAGCCTGGTCTTTTTCGCCCCCGGTTCCATCAAAACCCTCAGAGTCTTCTTCTTCTTCTTCCTCGGGGTAAGCCAATTTCTTGGCATCAGCCTTGAACCCCTTAGCAATTTCAATTTCAGTCGATAGATCAAAACCCCGAGCATGAACCTCCTAGAGAGCCTCTCTTCGTGACTGTCGCTTCTCGTGTTCAATAATATCTTTCAAGCGGTCCTGGTCCACATCGGCATCGGCCTTATATTGGGCCACCATCTCGTCGGCGTTGGCTTTCACCACCGCGGCCGCTGACTTGGTCGTTTCAAGTTTCTTGGCCATAATTTTTCGATGAGAAGTCGCCGAACTTAGCCGAGAGTAGAGCTCTTCAACCTTTTTGGCCTGCACCTCGGCCTTTTCCTTTGCTGCTCGAAGTTAGACCTCAGCCAAAGTTAGTTATACCCGAGCAACCTCTTTTTTCGAGGCTAGACGATCCATCATGCCCCTCTATTCGTCAGTCTCGGCCTTGATAGCATCCATCTCAGCTCGTAGTTGATCGATCTGATCAATTTTTTGTTGAATCTGTGGATTCCAACCATTAATCACCGAGCCTAGCTTTTCGTCACTAACCTCAAATATTTTTACCTTCTCAACCAAGTCAGCATTCTCCTTTCGAGCCACCTCCATCACAGCTCGAAGGCTCTTAACCTCACCCACGCGTTGCTCACTGAGAAATTTGTACATATTTCTCTTCTCGGTAAGCTCTTTGGCTTCGGCCTCAAGGATACTAAGCTCTTCTCGATATCGAAGGAAGGTATCGTGGTGAAGCACCAAGGCCTGCGAATACAAGGAAAAATATTAAGATCATTAAGTAACCAAAGGTGGAAAATGAAAAGATTTGGTAACACCCTGCCCTATTCAATGCTTGTTGTGCTTCATTGAACAAGCATAGAGGTTACACCTCGTTCATCTTTGACTGGTCTTCTTCAGTCACCAGGCACCGGAGGTAACTGGCTACCCCAACAGGCGCAGAAAGGACTCGGGCATCCTCCGAAATAGAGAAAACGATCGACCGTTTCTAACCTAGATCGGCACTCAGGACAAGGAATCGGTTGACCAATCTCAGGCTTGAGCTAGACCCACCTATCCCTAAGGGAGCACTTATTCTTGGTACTTCTAAATCACCCAATCCGGTGACATCCTCTGTGGTAATAGAGTCCATGCCATCCTCAAAGCTTTGGAGGGGATCGTTCGCTCATTGGACCCCATCATTTGAGCGCTCCTTCGCCACTTGAGCTTCACTGAACATTGAGTCCATGAACGAAGGCGATTTTGTTATATCGATAACACCATGTGGAGCAGAACCGTCGTCTTGAGGGTTCTCGACCCTCACTGATGCATCAACCTCTTGAGTTTGGTAGGTATTGGCCTCTATCGTCCCCCCCCCCCCTTTCGGTTGATGCCCATTCTTTAGGGACCGATGGATCCAGGGCCACTAAAATTCCATCCTCTTCAGACTCGTCCCTAAGCTGGTAGAGGGCGTCCGAATCAAGTATTCGGGAGCTGGAGGTTTCTTTTGGCTTGTTGATCAGCCTCCTTCTTGGTGTCTTTTTCTCCGAGCTCGGAGAACACAAGGCCCTTTTCCTCTTCTTCTCTTCACCCTGTTTCGGAGCAGGGGACTCAATGAGGATATCGTCACCACCAGATGGAGGGATCATTTGGACATCCTTGGGTAAACCTGCAAAAACAAATAAAACAAATAAGGACTTAATCATGCAAAAGGGAAACCAAATATTATTCATGAAAAAGATCTCACCGTGTGAACGGACCTCCCATCGGCCCTTTGAAAACTCACGCCACGAGCATTAGGAATAATTCCTTTGAGATACGATGCCCTTAACCCACTCCTTGAGTCGAGGAACTGCATTTGGGATCCGAGCAACAACTACACCATCACAGAATACCAATAAGAATGACGGAAAGGGCGATAAATAAAATCTTGGAAGCAAAATTATATACTTACGTTTCATGCTCCACTTCTCAGGGAACGACATATGCTTGGCTGGGATCAAGTCTGAGGTCCTCACTCGGATGAAACGGCCTAGCCAACCTCGATCCATACCTTCATTGATTCTCAAGAACGCGGCTTTACTAGACCGACGGGCGAGCTTGATCAGTCCCCTCCCCCCTCCCCCCGGTAGAGTCGGGGACTGTATAAACGCTTAAGGTGGTTGATCGTGAAAGGGCACTCTTCCATCTTGCTTACAAAGAAACAGAGGAGGATTACGATCCTCCAGAAAGAAGGGTGAATTTGACTGAGAGTTACCTCATATCTTTTGCAAAAGTCGATGATAACAGGGACAAAGGGGCCCAATATGAAGGGATAAGTATAAACACTTAAAAATCTCTCGACGTGTGTGGTGATGCCTTCGTCAGGTTTGGGAACCACCACATGTTTGTAAACCTAGTTACAATCTTTCTTGACTTCAGAGAGAATATCCTCGGTGATCGAGCAAATATACCTCGAGACCTCCTCACACCGGCCCGGTATAGAGGAGGGCTTTTCGACTTTAAAGCATTGAATGGGCACCCCCCGTGGATGAACATTTTTAGAGGAGGTTCTGGTGCTAGTTCCTCGATAGCAGTACGTGAAGCGGTCTCTTCGGTAGCCGGCTACGAGGTAGAAGGAGTTTCTTTTTAGGGAACGGATTTGGAAGTTTTCGCCATTTCTTTATGGAGGGTAAATAAGAAAAATGAGGAAGTTAAAAGAGTACACTTAATGGTTTGGGATGAAGATGGAACAGAAGTTCTTATAAAAAGACCTCAAATATAAGTACCTGAAAATATTGAGATTGCTAAGGTATGAGGTTAGAAGTTTTGAATGTAAAGTTTGAATGAGAAAATGATGGGTTATTTATAGTTTTTCAACGACGGTTCGCATTCAGGAGTGGCCTACCAACAACTGACAAACATTTAATGCCATTAAGACTTGACTGACGAGACATTTCGACTGTTTTTTCATTTCTGTCATGTGGTGTCAAAGAAAGAATCGAAAGGTCATGTCGTTTCTCGTCGTCTACTCTCCAAAAATCGAGAGGACTATCTGTATACGGTTGGAATCGAGCTCGCCTAAGATATGGCAAGTTAGGCTCGGAACATGACAACCAAAGACTGAAGATTGACCCTGAGTCCACCGAGCTAGAACTCGGGGCCAGAACGCCTGTGTTCAAGAATATTGAGTTCGTAATCCCGGAGTCGACCTTAGCCCCGATCGAGCTCGAAGAAATATTGTTAGCATAACCAACAGAAGACCAAAATACCCGTGACCGGTCGGGTATTACAGCGAAAATCTCAGCGCGTATCAGTAAGGAATAGGCAACCAGCTAATCAAGGAATTTTTTACCTTTTATAGAATTGTACCTAAAGTAGGACTCATTTACTATATAAAGCGGGGGTGTGATAATTCATTTAATACATTGTAATACGCATCCCAAAGCAATATATTATTATTATTTCTTTTTAAGCTTTTGTTCTTCTGTATCCTGACACCGATCGAAGCGCACCTCACTCGAGGGTGGCTAGCCTTCCAAGGTTGATACTATTCAATTCATGTGATTTGCATTTACTTTGTCATTATTTATTTCAATTGCGATCTAATTTATTATTTTGTATCAAGTTAGTCCATGTATCCTTAAAATCACTTACAAATTCAACTGTTATCCGATTTTGAGGGTAAATATATATATATATAAGATGAAATAGAATAGTTCATGAATTTCTCTAACAACTACTCACATGAAACTAACAAGAATAAATTCTAAAAATATAAAAACTATACTTGAAAAATGTAAACAATAAAATTATACATTCACAAGTGCACTAACAACAGGGTCAAAATTATTTTGTTTTTTTTTAATAGGCAAACATTGGTGGAGTGCATGCAGCAGCTGTTATAAGAGAAAACAAGTTGAGTGGACGAAAATTGGCATTTTCTGAGAAAATGCAAGAAAATATTATTGAAGAAAGCGAGCAAGCAGAAAAGATTGCAAATGTAAAAGACCAAGAGATTACACGACTACGTCTAGATCAGAAAACCATGGGAGGATATGTAGCATTTACTGCAGATTACAAATTACCCACGCATCACCCTCCTAAAATTAACTGAAATTAAATGTTATAACTACAGATGCTTAATTATTTGCATCTAATATATCTTAGTCTTTTCTTTAATTTGTTCATCTTTTATACTTTAGTAGTATTGTTTACTCGTAAAACGGTACAGTTAAATTTATACGTGGTTTTTAGACAAGTGAACTAAGTTGATCCTGAAATAATACAGTAATTGAAGAAATGCGAAATATTTAGCCTTGAAATATAAACGTAACAGTAGAGATGACGGTTCCGGGAACAAGATTTTCGAGCGCAACAATGATGAGATCAAAAAGCAAGAAAGTAAGATTGTATTAAGTTTCGTAAAAAATATAGTATAAGTTTTGCGAGAAAATTTGTGTCTCTTACAATGATAACTAAACTCACTATTTATAGTTATGCCTAGGGAAGGAAGTCCTAGGATCATATCCTCCTTTAATGTCAATTATGAGGGTCATTGATGAAGACGTAACGGTGAACATAAATGTCAAATTCTCTGTAACGGACCATCGTTCTTAATGCTGCAGAATATCCCCTATTAAATGCTACTGGGCGCAGAGCATTTAACATACCTTTATGAACGTTATCATTTCCGGTGACAAGCGGAATGGCCGCGCTCGGTCTTCGGTCATTCCTGTCTTGGGTTCCACGTGTCCTCTCTTTAGACGAATACGTATCATATAATATTTTACCCAATACAGATAGTCCCCCTGCTTTTCGGTGACATAACTTTGTGTTACCGAAAAGTTGGGAGAAATAACTTTCTGGCGGGAATTACTATAACTCCCTCTGAAGGTTCCTGACGATTGATTAGACGCACGTCTCTACGCATTTAATGCCCCGAACACGCGTCATCTCATGATTCAGCACAACTTTTGCCGATTATCGAGGTAATCATGGCCATGAATTTAGCCGCCAAAATTTTATTATACGTCACATTTTTTTCCTTTACGTTTCATAATTTCTCAAGCTTCTGATTTTCATCTTTGTTTTCCATTCTTTCTCTAGTTCTCTTCAAACACAAAATCTTTTCCTTCTTATTTTTCCATGGCTTCTTCCTCTAAGCATGTTGGTTCTACAAAGAACACGAACAAAGCCGAGGACTCTGTTCCTCCATCGGTGGGTTCCATCATCCCAAGAAAACTCAGTACTATAAAGGACCTTGAACAAAGCTAACCCTCTTACATGGGTTGTTAGTAGATACCCTTCTTCCATTCATCATTCCAGTATTTCTGTTGTGAAGGAAGACTTCCGCTACAATAAGTTGGATATCATTGCTCCTGATCTATTGGAGTGAGTGACCCTTCCCAAGGAAGGTTTTACATACGTTTACATATATCCCTTTACTTTGGGTGTGTTTTCTTTCAGTGGAGAGTTAGATTCCGTTATTATGGAGTTTTGGCTTCGCTACCAAGTGTGTTTGGAATAACAAAATCCTTCAGTATGGAGGACAGTCGCCTGTTTTCGACACATGTGCCAGGAAACTGGAGAGGAACTAACCTTATCTCATATGATGAATCTCTATTCTCCCAAAATCTTCCGCGGGGAAATGATAAACCTTTAAAGCGTGGCCACCATGATTTGCTGTCTAGCATGGATGATGACAACGACTGTGGGTGGATGGAATAGTTCGTTGTAATTTCCACCAATGACATCATTCCGACAATGGCTTCATCCTTTTTGGCCGCTTGGAATTGCACTCATAAGCTCTTTGTTTTGTATTTCTTTTTTCTAAATGTTCCTTTGTGGTCGTATCAACTCTTCATCCTGCACATGTTTTATCAACTCGATGGATCCCACCAGTGGTGAAAAAAATATGGACCGGTGAGTTAAAAGATCTTGGATGTCACAACACCTGAAACTCGTTTGTGGAAAGAACTGGCCCTTAAATACGGGTAGAAGGCCAAAAATCATGGTAATTTTAATGTACCTTGCTTCCATTATGAAGAACTTGGTTGAACCCTTCTGACTTGTTTATGAAATTAGGTCTACCTGCAGGCTCTGTTGTTGTCCCCGAGGAGGACATTTTAGATGATCTTGTGATGCAATGAGGCTACTTCAGGAAGCACTTACTCGAATAGGTATCTCTGGGCCTGCTTCGGGCTCAAACAATTCTTTACGAAGTCCCCGGCCGGAGGATAAGCATCCAAAGATAAGACGTTCCTTCACGATCGAGGAAAATAATAAGAGGGCAAATACGGATGCCCTCGAGTCATCTCCGGTGGCGATGACGACCGGTCCTCCTTCCGAGCCAGTCATAGGCACCGTGATGATTGATGATGATGATGATGAAGTTGTTAATTATGGAGCTTCTTTACATAGAAGGCGAAGATACTCATCATCTCAACAAGATGCTCGACCTGTTGAGATAGTTACACCAACTGAAGAAGATGTCTCGGCACATTGGGGAGAATTTGATTTGGTAGAATAAGCCAACTCCCATTTTCGGGCCCTAATTTCTGTAACCGGTGTTGCGGGGCTGAGTATCGGGTCCTTGCCATCTTTGTTTGGCGAGTATCCAACAACCAACACTGCATTTGATGCAGTTGCTTCTCACTCTTCAACTCCATCAACTTCATCTCCACCTTCTCCAACACCAACGACTGCTAAATCACTTCCATCTTCATCCACTCTTCCATCAACAGTTTCTATATCACCTCGATCGGCCGTATCTGACCATGAAGAAGGTGTTCCTCTTCCACAGTCCCTAGTTCATGGGAATATGGGGTAGAATTATGCTGCCCCTTCTGAAGATATACAAAGGAGGAGGAACGTTACTCTTTTGGTCTCTCCCGGATGCAACTTGCTATCCCGCCGGTGGAGCTTGCTAATTATCTGAAGCCTTTGGCTTCAGAAAAAGACTGGAAAAGATTCAGGCACTCTCGGGAGAGTGCTTGTTGAATAATTCCATGCACAATGTTGTAACGGTACGTCCTTCTTTTCCTTTATTACTTCTTCTACTTTTGTATGAATGTATTCTAAGTTTTATTTATTCTTGTCTTGTAGGCCAACTTTCTTGCTTCTGAGGGCCTTCAAAGGATAATTCGTAAAAAGGAATAACTTACTTCTGAACGGAATCAGCTTTTGGCGGAACGAGACTAAATTGTTCTCTGCCTTTCGGAACTGGAAACCAAAGCAAATGAGGTTGTTGCTTTGGAGGCTCGTTTGCATCAAAGCGAGCAAGAAGTGGTAACCCTTAGCCAAGAAATTGGGCCACGGAGGGTTAGATTTGATGAAGCCAAAGCCAAATGGGCTAAAGTCCAAGACGTTGTTCTTGCTGCAACCAAGCGCGAGGCTGCTGCTTCCCAAAAAGTAACTAACTTAGAAGCAACCTTGAACTTCAAAATCGAAGAGCTTGTTGCTGTGTGGGCGAAACACGCCCAACTAGAAGAGAAGTACAAGAAGACTATTGAGCATAGTATGCTCTTTAGTTCAATTGTTCGTGACTTTGACGTTAGCCTCAAGTCTGCTAAGTCCTCCCGGGAAAGCCTTTCTGCCGAGGTTTCTCAACTCAAAGAAGAACTTAAGCGCTGATCGGCTTCCCTCATTGTTGAAAAAGCCTATGCCATGTACAACATGAGGAGAAAAACCTTGAAAGAGGCCAAAGATGGTCTTATTTATTTTGATGCCGAAATTGCTAAGACCCGACAGCTTAAGTTGACTGCTAAAAATGAACTCCAGGCGCAGTCTGATGCTCCTAGTTCTTCTAGTTTTGGTTCCGAATTTTCTGGAATTGAAGAGGGATCATAAGGCGATGATGATGAAGACCAAACTAGGGAAAATGTCAAGTCATCGGTGGACTCATCTTCATCTCCGGGGAATGCAGACACTTCCCTTCTTCCTAGTTCCGGAGGCGCTGTAGTTTAGCTTTTCTTTTATTTTTTTCCATTTTGCATTTTTACCGTTTTGTCACATTCTTGTAAATAAAGTCATATATTTTGCTCAAGTATCGTTTAAGTCTTAGTATTTGCGCAAGTTTACTTTTTGCGTTCTTTTCATATGCAACTTTGGTTGTATTTTTCCCCGATGGCATTTTAGATTCCGGTCATAGATTCTTCTGGAACTAACCCTTTAACATGAGGATTTTTATAAGAGAGGGCCCTCTTATATTTACGGTGCTCTTGAAGAGGACGTCTCCCGTTCATTACGGCACTAAACTTTTATATACTTGTTTAACTTTCAAATGACAAAGTTAGCTTATTGTTCAAACAAGAAACAAGATAAAAAGCAAAAGGATTTCATTTTATTCCTTCTATTTTAAAAAAAATACATAAGCATTTTCCTATGCAGAAAAGAAACTGGCATTACTTGTGCCCCCCCCCCCTCCCCCAGTGTTCGAATGCGAAGAGTGCTAATTGGAACAATAGAAGTCTTGTATCTACGAAGATTCCACTACTGAATTTATAGATAATCCTCAACTTGGTAACCCAACTTTACTTCCCCTCGGGAATTTACGCTATCGAGCGAAGGAATATCTAACAGCTTTCTAGTGGTTTGTGTTCGTGAATGGTTGGGTAACCTTTGTTCGGTAGCATACTTAACTTCCCAGTGGGAATTTGCTATCGAACCAAAGATTATCTAACCATCCCCGAGTGGAATCTTGTTTGTTTGCCTTGCTATCAAAGGTCTTATTATCGATGTCTTCGTAGTATGCTTTCTGTTGCTGTCTCGTTAAAACCTTTCCAGAAAAACCTAATTGGGACAAAAACTGAACAAAGGAAAAAAGAGTGTAACACATACTTTCCCTTGAATAATGTTCATCAGCAATAATATCTTTTGAGGTGTGACACGTTCCAGTTGCTAGACAACTTGTCTCCATTCTGGTTCTCCAACTCGTATGAACCTTTTCCAGTGATAGGTGAAATCTGGTAGGGTCCTTCCCACGTTGGACCTAGCTTCCCCACGTTAAACTCCCGGGTATTTTGGGTTAATTTTCTCAGAATCAAGTCTCTTACTTTGAAATAACGGAAGTTGGCTCTTCAATTATAATATCGCTCCAATCTCTGCTTTTGAGGTACCATTCTTACATTCACCAAGTCCCTAAGTTCTTCGAGTAGTTCCAAGTTGATTAATATCACTTTGTTGTTCGATTCTTCATCTGCCCGAAATTATCTCAAAGTGGGTTCACTTACTTCCACCGGGATTAGGGTTTCATCACCGTACACAAAGGAAAAAGGAGTTTCTCATGTACTCGATTTGGCCGTTGTTCGGTAATCCCATAGAACTCCGGACAATTCTTCGGGCCATTTGCCTTTTGATTCTTCCAACCTTTTCTTGAGGTTTTGAATAATCACTTTGTTTGTTGACTCTGCTTGACCATTCGCGCTTGGATGATAAGGAGAAGACGTGATACTCTTTATCTTCAAATCTTCGAAAAATTTTGTAACTTTTACATCGATATATTGTGGCCCATTGTCGAATGCTATCTCTTTTGGTCTTCCGAACCTGCAAATTATATTTTCCCACAGTAAATTGACAATTTCGCGTTCTCTGATCTTCTGATAAGGACCTGCCTCCAACTATTTAGAAAAATAGCTAGTCAAAATTAAAAGAAACCTTACCTTTCCGGGAGCCGGTGGCAGCGGTCCGACGATGTACATCCCCCATTTCATGAACGGCCATGAGGACAAAACTGAATGTAAGGGTTTTGCCGGTTGATGTACTAATGGTACATAGCGTTGGCACTTATCACATTTTCGTATGAAGTATTTGGCATCTTATTCCATGTGAGGCCAGTAATATCATGCTCATACAAACTTCACCTGAGTGATTGTCGCATATCCCTTCGTGGACTTCTCTCATGACATAATTAGCTTCTGACGCTCCTAAGCACCGGGCCAACGAGCCTTGGAAGGATTTTCTATACAATTGGTCTCTCTTGAAGCTAGATTGTACAGCTTTGGCATGTAATGCATGTGATGCTTTGGGATCTTCAGGCAACTTCTCGTGCTATAGATAGTTGATTATTTGATTTCTCTAGTCCCAGACCAGACTAGTTGAATTTATCTCATTGTAACCAACTATATTCAGGACTGAGCTCATCAGTTTTACTACCATCCCAGATTCTGGTCCCTTTATTTCCGTCGATGATCCTAAGTTTTCTAATACATACGCTTTGGCGTTATCGTCCCTCGGGATGTAAGTGATTGACCACTCCCGAAATCGCGCCAAAAGAGCCTGGACCTTTACCATATATTGTTGCATACGTTCTTCCTTGGTATCAAAGATCCATAGACTTGATTTACCACCAGCTGCGAGTCACATTTAATTTTAATTACCTCGAAATCAAGTCCCCGGGCTAATTCGAGCCCTTCAATCAAAGCTTTATATTCTACTTCATTGTTAGTTAAAGGGATCGTTTTGATGGCTTGCCTTAGAGTTTTCCCCGAAGGCGTGATAAAGACTATTCCAAGTCCAGACCCCTTTATATTAGTTGCCAGAGGAAGTAGTCCCGGACTGAAATCTGCCCCGAAGTAAGCCAAGACTTGCGACTTAATTGTTGTCCTCGATTTATACTCTATGTTGAACTCACTAATTTCGACGGCCTATTTGGCCAATCTGCCGGAGAGCTCGGGTTTGTGGAGGATGTTCCGCGAAGTAAAAGTAGTCACCATGGCTATCGGGTGATATTGGAAGTAGGGCCTCAACTTTCGAGCGGCGACTACTAGAGCTAAGGCCAGTTTTTCCAAATGTGGGTAGCGAGTTTTTGCTCACGTTAAAACTTTGCTAACGTAATAAATGGGAAATTATGTACCTTCGTCCTCCCAGACTAAAACCACACTTATCGTAACTTCTAAAACCGCGAGGTAGACTAGCAGTGTTTCACCTTCTTTTGGTATTGAGAGCAATGGAGGGATCGATAAGTACTTCTTCATATGCTGGCACTCTGGTATCCAATCGAAATTCTTCTTATTTTTTAGCACTATCAAGAAGCTATGACATTTTTTTGATGACTAGGAAATGAACCTCCTCAAAGCTGCTAATCTTCCTTTGAGCCTTTGGACTTTCTTTACGTTCATAAATTGATCCGGGATATCCTCTATGGCCTTGATTTTGTCGGGGTTTACCTCAATTTCCCTTTGTGAGACTAGAAATCCCAGAAACTTACTAGAATTGACCGCGAAAGCGCACTTCTCGGAATTAAGTTTTATGTTATGCTTCATCATGATGTCGAAAGTTTCTTGCAAATGCTTGAGATGGTAACCTACATTCAAAGACTTAACGAGCATATCGTCTATATAAACTTCCATAGTCTTTGTTAAGTGGCTCCGGCGTTCTTCAACCCGAAGGGCATTACAGTGTAACAATATGTACCAAAATTTGTTATAAACGAAGTTTTTCCTGATCTTCCGGGTTTATCTTAATATGGTTATACCCGGAATAAGCATCGAGAAAACTCATCAACTCGTTTCTAGTTATGGCATAAATTATTTGATCGATATTTGGCTGTGGGAATGAGTCTTTCGGGCACACCTTATTAAGGTCTTTATAGTCTACACGCATGCGGAATTTATTGTTCTTCTTAGGAACTACTACTTCATTGGCTAGCCAGTCCAGATATCTTACCTCTCGGACCGAACTGATTTTCAGCAAGGGGTTTACCTCTTCTTTAACGAATCTATTCCTTGCCTCGGCAATAGGGCATTTCTTCTGCCTTCCGAGAGGTATGTTAGGATCCAAACTCAGCTTGTGCACGGCTATTTCCATAGGTATACCTGTCATATCCTCGTGCGACCATGCAAAATAATTAGCATTAAATTTAAGGAGTTCAATAAAACCAGACTTGACTCCGGGTGCAGTTTTGTCCCCAATTGGAATTTTCTTTCTAGGAATCCTCAAACAATGAAACTTGCTCCAGTTCCTCCATCGTGGACTTTGTTGTGTCCATCTCTTCTAAAACTTGGAAATATCTTGGCACCTAATATTGTTTTGACGACTCTGCTTCTGGGATAACTCTTTCTAGCTTGGGAGTAGGTGTCGGTGCCTGTAATTGATATGTCGTATGTTCCTTCCTTTTGCTACTGGAAACTGAGATTACATTCATCTCCCTTGATGCTGGTTGATCACCTCTTATCTGCTTGATTCCTTCGGGCATTGGAAACTTCAGCAATTGGTGACATGTTGATGGTACAACTTTCATCTCATGTAACCATGGCCTTCCCAGGATAATGTTGTATCCCATGTTACCATATACTACTTCGAAGAGAGTTGTTTTCATTACCCATTCAGCATTTGTGAGTAGCAAAATCTATCCCCAGGTCATCACACTTGCAAGGTTGAATCCAACGAGGAGCTTTGTTGCGTAATAATGCTTCCGATGAGTTTAGTTTGCTCCAATACTCTCTATGATATGATATTAGCCAAACTTCCTGGATCCATTAGAACACGTTTAATCTTAAAATATAACACATTTAAAGAAATTACCAGTGAGTCGTTGTGTGGTAATAGCAATCCGCCTGCGTCCTCCTCCATGAATGTGATATCGTCTTCATAGAGTCTTTTACCATGAGTGATTGATACTTTCGTTTGCTTCGCTGCCGAAAAGGTGACATCGTTAATCTCATCCCCCCCCCAAGATCATATTGATCGTTTGGCATGGGGGTTCTTCTCCTGCTTTCAGAAGTTCCGCGTTGTCTCTGTTACGACCATAATTTTTCTTAGCTCGCTCACTCAAGAATTCTCTGAGGTGGCGATTCTTCAATAATATTTCCACCTCCTCTCGGAGGTGTCGGTAATCCCATGTCTGGTGACCGTTCATCCCATAGTACTTGCACCATAAGTTGGGATCTCTCTCGATGGAATCAAATCTAATTGGTCTCGGGAATCATGCATCTTTAATGTTTCTCATGGATGACACCAACTCCATTATACTGACGTTGAAGTTATATTCCGATAACTTGGGGTAAGAAGGATCTCGAGACCCCGGCGTCTCCTTATCCTGCAGTGATCTATTATTTCGACCATGATCAGTCCCTCTGTCAGCGATGAACTTGTTTGTTGCCCGAAAAATTTTGCACGACCTTCGATCAGCTGGTAGGGCATAAACCGGACCCTCGAAGTCCGTCTGTCCGCTCGTAGTCATCCTTTGATTTTTCTCGGCTCTTCTCCTGTCCTTTGGCCGATGATGTGGAACCGACCTGGTCATCTTCAATCCTTATATTTGACTCGTACCAGTTATGGACATTTGCCCAAGTTGTTGCTTGGAACACAAGCATGCTCTCCTTCAGCTTCCGGGAAGCGTCTGAGATTCTCGGGTTCAATCCTTTGGTGAATGCTTCAGCTGCTCATTCATCTGGGACAGATGGGAGCAACATTTCTTCTTTCTGGAATCGGGTAACGAATTCTCACAATAATTCGAATTCTCCTTGTGCGATCCTGAATATGTCGGCCTTCCGGAATTGTACTTTTTTGTCCCCGGCATGAGCCTTGATGAAAGAATCTGCGAGCATCTCAAAGGAATCTATGGAATGCTCAGGTAACAATGAATACCACGTTAAGGCTCCCCTCGTGAGAGTTTCTCCAAATTTCTTTAGCAGCATAAATTCAATTTCGTGAGGAGCTAGATCATTTCCTTTTATCGTCGTTGTGTAGGTGGTAATATGTTTATATGGGTCTAAAGTCCCGTCATACTTTGGGATATAAGGCATCTTGAACCACTTCGGGATTAGTTCTGGTGCCGCACTCGGCTTGTACGGTAATTGAATATACTTCTTCTAGTCTGGGCCTTTCAATATTAGTGGCGCGCCCGAGATTTGGCCATGCGGGCGTTTACTTCCCTCATGAACCGTAAAAGTTCATTCTTGAATGGATCTTTCCCGTTGTTGAGACCAGATTTGCTCCCCCCCCCCCAGCCCCGTCGGAGCCAACTCCACCCCTGGAGTGTTGTTATTGATTCTCTACGTTGTTTAGTTTACGGGAACACCGGGAGGAATTTGATCTCATCTGTTTGCATTATTCGAAGCCCCCGATAGTGCCTGCTTCAGTTCCGTCATAATCTGATCCTGCCGCGTGAGATGGACTAGAATGATTGCATGTTGCTCTTGCAGGATCCTCACCGCATCCATGACATGCTCCTCGTGAGCATCATCAGGGGTTTTCTCTCGAACCTGTCGAAGGTTCGCCTGTCACGCACTGGTGTAGCGTCATTTCCCTCATTGCGGGTGTCACTGATTGAATCCTCGAACTGAGGTTGATCCCCTCGAATTTCTGGGTTGTACGTGTTGTTAACAGTGTTATCTGTAATTTTTTGTGATTTTTTATAAGACAACAAAAATCAAATCGCGTTAGTAAAAAAGACAAAGATCAATTCAATTGCACGGTTGTCTAGGCCCCACGGTGGGCACCAATATTTTTACCCGTAAAATGGTACAGTTAAATTTATACGTGGTTTCTAGACAAGTGAACTAATTTGGTCCTGAAATAATGCAGTAATTGAAGAAATGTACAATATTTAGCCTTGAAATATAGACAAAACAGAAGAGATGACGATTCCGGGCACAGCAATGATGAGATCAAAAAGCAAGAAAGTAAGATTGTATTAAGTTTCGTATAGAATATAGTATAAGTTATGCCAGAAAATTCGTATCTCTTACAATGATAATTGAGCTCACTATTTATAGCTATGTCTAGGGAAGGAAGTCCTAGGATTGTATCCTCCTTTAATGTCAATTATGAGGGTCATTGATGAAGATGTAACAGTGAACATAAATGTCAAATTCTCTGTAACAGACCGTCGATCTTAATGTTGCAGAATATTTTCTATTAAATGCTACCGGATGCAGAGCATTTAGCACACCTTTATGAACGTTATCCTTTCTAATGACAAGCGGAATGGCTGCGCTCGATCTTCGGTCATTCCTATCTTGGGTTCCGCGTGTCATCTCTTTAGACGAGCACTTGTCATATTATATTTCACCCTATACAAGTATTGTTTTAGTGCGTGTAATTTTTATATAGATTGTTATCATTATATCATATGGAAACAAATTTTGTATGTTTTGATGGAAAAAGTCGAACAGTTACAGAGGGTGTTTGATTGGCGTTTAAAAAGTACTAGCTTATAAGCTAAAAGCCAAAAGGTAAAAGTTGGTAATACCCAATTTTTGATTTTTGGCTTATTTTTATATTTTTTATGCCTAAAAGTAAGTATTTTTAAACACTTTTTATCATTGGCAAACCACAAAAATTAGAAAAATACTTAAAAGCCAATAAACACTTAAAATAAGTCAATCCAAACACCTTCATAATCACGCTACATGATTGGATTAAAAAAAATAATTATATTATGACGTAGCTAGAAACTCTGTTTTAAAAGGTGTTTTTGGGGCGAGTCCCAGGACGATGGTGTGGGGCGTACGCCCGGGTGTTCGGGCGCATTTTTTTAGTAAGGAGTAAGCCCCATAGACTTTTTCAAATTAAAATAAAATTTATTGAATTAGTCTTTCATATAATACCCAAATTCTCAAAAATCAGTTTGGTAATTACTCAAAAGGTTTAAAAAGGATCTCAAAAGTATTAAATTTAAAAGTAAAGACCTTTTTATTGATTTAAGCCCTAATTCATGGTTTTTCCAATTTTTTATCTTGTCCGCTAGTCTGCTAATATCTCCCAAAAGCAACGAATATTTAATTTTTTTTACAAATACAAAAAGTACTACATTCTTCTTCATAGCAGCAAATTCAAAGTTCAAATTGCAGGTTAATTATCTTTTTTTTTCCTCCATATAGAAAACTTTATTTTTTGACTCAAATTACTTGTATTTGTAAGTAACGTATAATAAATTGTTTTGATTAGTTTTTTGTGGGGATGGAGCACACATATATATAGTTTTCTTCAATATTTATGCAATTTTGCCTGTTTATAAATATTTACTGTCATTATATTATTTTATAAAATATTAAAAACTAAATACCTATGGGGCTTACGCCCCGCTGAGATATATATAAAACGTCTCGCCTTATGCCCACGCCTTTTAAAACACTGGCTAGAAATACAACAAGAGCATCATGAGTTATTGTGTCTTCTTAAATTATTCTGTCTTAAAAAATTTCATCTTTTGTAAGTATGAAAATATTTCATCTTTATCTTGAATGATTAAAAAGAAAATGCTTGTATAATGAAAATATTTTACACCAAGTTAGATAAATTACCTAATTATTTATGGGCGTAGGTCACCTCTACAACAATTTAATATTGCTATCTGTCACTTGTTTCAGCCAAGGTAGAAACATTATTGTTAATATTTAATATTTCTTAACATTATCACTAATTAATCGCCACTCAATTGCCAATTGCAGCATTCTTATGAATGGTCTATCACAAAATTCAATCAAACATCAGGAAATAATCCGAAGATTAATATTCCATTTTACATCATTCTACACGTAAGATACTTTAGATTCTACAAAAACTTGGAGTCCAATGGCCTCACCATAGTACTTTTAATTGACACGTTGATGATCCAATTAGAGCTCGTTATTGACCTAAATGTAGTAGTATTGGATTCTCCATGTAATCAATTCTTAATCAATGTATAATTTATTTATGCGATTAAAAAAGATAAATAGTGAATTCGATCGACTATTAGTGTAAAAATCCTTATTCTTAATCCTCTAATAAGTAATAACTTATTCTTTAGTCTTCATCAATTTTATTTGGCTAAAATAATTAGTTTCAACTAATTTTTGTAGATTTGGATCAGAAAAAAGATAAGAAAAATATAGTTGAAACATATATTCATCTGTAAAGAATAGCAGAAGAATAGTATAATTTGGAGACCTTCTGCTAGCCCAAGATCAGTAACTAAGATTGAAGGATTCAACTAAAGAAGAGGAAGCTTGAAAAGAGAAGAGAGATTTTAGAAAAACCTCTTTAGGAAAAAAGAACTTTCTTGATTTTGGCTTAGTTACAAATGCATAAGATTACTCTTATTTATATTTGTATAGGGATGATTCTAGATGCAAAAATAATCTAGACAATTCTATCATCTTCTACTAATATTTTTCTTAAATATCCAAGACTCTAGAATATCCTGATATTTCTTAAGTACAACAAATATCAAAGATATTACTCTATAACTTTCTAGAAACTTTTTCTAACTATATATAATTTTTACTCTTTTAAAAAAATTAACTTTATTTTTTCATACATCGTATCTAAAAAAATACAAGTGGGATAAAATATGCAATATATATTAAGAAGAAACAACGAGATATATAATTAGAACAAATAAATCATTATATTTGATATGTGGCAATTAATATTTAAAAAAAATTCCAATTAAAAGCAAATTTCCCGATTTTTCTTTTTCCACACGCCTAAAAGATAGCATGTATTCACGCTCACAATTTAGCGGGTCAAAGACTATCAAATTTTCAAGTTCAGGGGTATTAATAGAATTACTATTTTCGGTACAACATGGCATGTGAGGTGATACAAGCAAAATCTCATTTCTCAACCATTTCTAAACAAGAAAATGGAGTAGACATTTGTCATTTTATGTCAGCATCTATGTATGTCTATGTCGTGTAATGGCTAAATCCCACGAAATTCCTTAAAACAAAGACTAGAATATGCTTTCCTTTTTATTTTATTTTTTTGGCTCATACCAAGACTTATTAAATAATCCAACCTACCAAGCAACTTCCTTTATTTTCCACCACTAAAATATCTTACACACACTGCTCTATATTCTCACTCACCTAGCTTTTCTTTTTTTGTCTATTTCTTAGAAAAATCAACGACCATGTCAAGCTCTGAAAATGGTGTTCATCTCCTAATATTTCCATTTCCAGCACAAGGTCACATATTACCCCTTCTTGATTTTACACACCAACTTCTTCTCCATGGTTTTAAAATCACCATTTTAGTCACTCCTAAAAACCTCCCAATTCTTGATCCTCTTTTATCCACACACCCTTCTGTTCAAACACTTGTCTTTCCATTTCCCGGCCACCCTTCACTTCCCGCCGCCGTTGAAAACGTTAAAGACGTTGGTAACTCCGGCAATGCTCCGATCATTGCTGGGCTCAGTAAGCTTCGTGGCCAAATCTTGGAATGGTTTAAGGCCCAACCTAATCCTCCTGTGGCTATTATTTATGATTTCTTCTTGGGCTGGACTCAAGATTTGGCCCAAGAAATTGGTGTACCTGGGATTGTGTTTTACATTACTGGGGTGTTATTGGTTTCTATACTAGGTGAAATTTGGAAGAATTTTGGGGCTTATAAAGGTTTGGGCTTTATTGAGTTTAATGGGCTGCCTAAAAGTCCAAGATTTGTGAGGGAGCATATGCCTTCAGTGTTTCAAAAGTACAAAGAGGGTGACCCAACTTGGGAGATTGTGAGAAATGGGTTTATTGCAAATGGTAGGAGTTTTAGGTCAGTTTTCAATACTTTTGAGGCATTGGAGAGTGAGTATTTGGGCTTTTTAAAGAAGGAAATGGGCCATGATCGTGTGTATTCAATTGGGCCTATAAATTTGGTTGGTGGGCCTGGTAGAAATGGGAAGTCCAATGTGGATGTTAGTGCAAATGAGAGAATTTTCACTTGGCTTGATGAATGTGATGATGAGTCTGTTCTTTATGTAGCTTTTGGTAGTCAAAAGTTGCTAACAAAGGCCCAAATGGAGGCTTTAACTATTGGGCTTGAGAAAAGTGGAGTGAGGTTCATTTTGGTAGCTAAACAATTGACAGCCCAACAATTGGAAGAGGGATATGGATCAGTGCCAGAAGGGTTTGAGGATAGAGTCTCAAGGAGAGGCCTAGTTATAAAGGGTTGGGCCCCACAGGTGGAGATATTGGGCCATCGAGCCGTGGGCGGGTTCTTGAGTCATTGTGGATGGAATTCTGTGTTGGAAGCGATCGTGGCGGGAGTGCATATTTTGGGCTGGCCCATGGAGGCGGACCAGTTTATTAACGCGTGGTGGTTGGTGGAGAACATGAAAACATCGGTACGAGTTTGTGAGGGCCCAAACTTCGTGCCCGGCCCAATAGAGTTGGGTCGAAAAATTAGTGAAGCTATGAGTAATGATTTGTTTAAGGAGAGGGCAAAAAAATTGAGAGATGAAGCACTTGAAGCTGTTAAGATTGGAGGAAGCTCTAAAAGGGATTTAGATGAGATAGTGAGAGAGTTGTCCCAACTTTAAAGTTGAAAATTCATGCCAATAATGGACCAAAAATGTTTAGTTGGGCCAAATTTTAATCAATTTTGATGGGTCTATGTCTCACACTTATGTGCATGCTTAAACTTCAATGTAATTTGTATGTGAGGGAGAAAAATGAGACAAGTTGATATTGTCCATATTATCAAGATGTCTTACTATTTCTTACAAATAATTTATTTAAAGTGTTAATGGTGTTAAAAGTTCAATTTGTGGATCGCGTTCGGAATTTGGAAAGCAATGAACTTTGTAGTACGAAAACTATGTTGTTACCAAGCATTCTATTAATTATATAGGCTGTATTTTGGTCATGTGCTTGTATAGTAGATTTAAAAATTTAAGTTCTCTTTCGTCCTTTACCAATACATTCCCCTTTTTTGATAAGTGCACTTCGTTTCTTATCTTAAAAGTCACAAAAGGCTTTGGCTCGCAAATGTGTGATTTGTCTAACTTGCCCAAAGTTGGGTAGATTGAGTGAGTAGTCTATTTCAAGAGTTTAAATAAATGTTGCACAAAATCAACACTTTCAAATGTTAGGTGAGCTTTAGTATTAGTCCAAATTGACTCTTAAAAGACTTTTACCAGAAAGAAAATAAAAGGATAAACAAATAGAGTTGAATTTTCCTTCTTTGTTTTTGGCCGTTTGTATAGCATGCAATGCTTCTAACAAATTTGACTATATGTTATAAAGATAACAACAAACTTCAAAAGGTAAGCATTTGTTAAAAAAAAACTTCTACCTTTCCCCTTCATATAGTCTTAGAGATAATGTGACTGATGTTTTTCTTTTTCTCGACACGATAATGATAGTGAGACGATCATGGTTGACAATAAAAATTTGGAAAATGACAGTAGTAGTCAAAAGGAAATGGAAGGGGAAATTTTGTAAAAGAAAGAATAGACTTAACACTCTAGGAATAAAACATATATAACTGGGGGCGGACACAACATAGAACTATCGGGTTCAAATGAATCCAGTATTTTTGACGCCGAACCATAAATTTATGTGTAAAAAATTACTAAAGTTACAATAAATAATAAATATGAACTCAAAACTTTAAATGATGAACCCACTGAACTAAAATTCTGGATCCGCCTTGTATATATCATACCAGACGTATAAGTAGATTATGAATGGAAGTTTAAAATGTGAGGATTAGAAGGTAGACAACTACCTATAATCAAGATAGAAATTTATAGTCTGTTAGTGTTTGGCCAAGTTTCTAAAATTTATTTATTTTGAGAAATATTTTTTTCAAAAGTGCTTTTAAAAAAAATATTTTTGGTGAGAATCGGTTTGTGTTTGGCTAATTAATTTGAAAAACACTTTTGAAAATTGTTAACAAGTGATTTCGGACAACTCCATAGCAGTTCTTAGCATGTTCGAGGACGAACGTATATTTAAGTGAGAAAGAATGTAACGATCCGACCGATATTGCCAGTGTTGAAACAAGACTTATATATATCATGAGGTGTATCATGAGCATCGAATTCATGAGAGTTCGGCTATTGTTGTAAGAGGATGTTATTGATCATGTAAGTTATGCCGTGCGTAGCGTGGATCGAGCAAAGGTGCCAAACATGCTATTATATCTTCCACCTAGGGATGTGGTGAGAATCCTCTTGCCTCCATCCTCAACTATAGTTTTTCTTTTTGAGTCTTGGAAATGGAGGAATTATATTCCTGGCAGAAAGTATTTTTTCCTTAAATGTAATGCGTGGTACAAATCTGAATTAGTACAAATCTAGGAAAAATGAGTTCCAAATATCATATGGTTGAATAAGAAACAGAAAAAAAAATACTTTGACAACATTCCATGCAAACAACAGAATGAGAATAAAATAAAAAATGACACAATATGAGGAAGAACAAAAAGAGAATAAGAACAAGTTGGGAGTACTTCAGGACGATAATGAACAAAAAGTAAAGCATTAATTGTTGCGGAAGCCAAATGTATATAGTGTGAATGAGTCACAACTACTATACCAAAAATTATGACAACCACTAAATAATAAACGAGACAATAAGACAACAATAAAAGAACATCAGAATTTACGAGGTTCGGCCAATTTTGCCTACTTCCTCGAACACAATCAATATTTTATTCCACTCCAAAATTACAAGTGAAATAATACTAAAGAGAGAAGATACAAATGCCTTAAGAAGATAAAAAGACAAATGAGAGGTGTGTTTAAATCCTAAACATTAGGCCTCCTTTTATAGGGTGAAATTCCCATTCAAAATTGTCATCCACCGATGTGGGACTTTTGACAATTTCAACAAATCTTCACCTTGGCAAAATTTCACATCTTCAATTTTCTCTCAATAACAAATTTTGGTTGTGTCTTCATCTTCAATCTTTAGTGTTCAACAATGTTGATCAAATCCAAACAATGTTGAAACTTGACCGCAGTCACCACTTTTGTCAGCATATCAGCAGGGTTCTCCGTAGTATGAATTTTCTTCACCGTGACTCCACCTTCTTCTATGATTTCTCGTACGAAATGATACCGAACATCAATGTGCTTCGTCCTTGCATGATAAACTTGGTTCTTCGCTAATTGAATAGCACTTTGACTATCACAAAAAATTGTAATATTTTTTTGTTCAATACCAAGCTCCTTTAGCAACCCCTGAAGCCAAATTGCCTCCTTCACAGCCTCCGTAATAGCCATGTACTCTGCCTCTGTTGTAGACAAAGCAACTGTTGACTGCAAAGTAGACTTCCAACTAACTGGTGCCTTTGCAAAAGTAAACACATAACCAGTAGTTGACCTTCGTTTGTCCAGATCACCCGCAAAATCTGAGTCACAATATCCAACTACAGACCGATTGCCTTCCTGCTCAAAAACTAACCCAACATCTACAGTACTATGAATATACCGTAGAATCCATTTCACAGCTTGCCAATGCTCCTTTCCTGGATTATGCATATATCTGCTAATAACTCCAACGGCTTGTGAAATGTCAGGTCTCGTACAAACCATTGCATACATCAAGCTACCAACAACATTTGCGTATGGTACCCTTGACATATACTCCTGTTCAGTTTCATCCTTTGGCGACATAGTAGTACTTAGCTTAAAATGGGGAGCAAGTGGCGTACTAATTGGCTTAGTCTTCTTATCTATGCCAAAACGCTTTAGTACTCTCTTCAAATATTCTTTCTGAGATAAACAGAGTTTCTTTGTACGTCTATCTCTTATTATCTCCATGCCAAGAATTTTCTTTGCCTCACCCAGATCCTTCATCTCGAACTCCTCCTTCAGTTGAATCTTCAACTTATCAATTTCTTCCGAATTCTTGGAAGTTATCAACATATCATCAACATATAGGAGAAGATATACAAAGGAACCATCATTAAGTTTGCGCAAATACACACAATGATCGTATTTGCTTCTCTTGTACCCTTGCCGCAACATAAACTTGTCAAATCGCTTGTACCATTGTCTAGAAGATTGTTTCAATCCGTACAACGATTTTTCAAGTTTGCATACCATATTTTCTTTTCCAGCAACTTTGAATCCTTCTGGCTGATTCATGTAGATTTCCTCCTCCAAGTTTCCATTTAAAAACGCAGTTTTTACATCCATCTGAACTAGTTCCAAATCCAACTGTGCTACCAAAGCCAACATAATTCTAATGGAGGAATGTTTTACAACTGGAAAAAATACTTCATTGTAATCAATTCCCTCCTTCTGAGCATATCCTTTGGCCACCAATCTTTCTTTGTAGCGAACATCTTCTTGGTTAGGAAATCCTTCTTTCTTTGCAAATACCCATTTGCACCCAATTATTTTCTTTCCCTTCGGGAGATTGGCTAATTTCCATGTATGATTCTGATGAAGGGACTGCAATTCTTCATTTATGGCAATCCTCCACTTATCTTCTTCTGAACTTTCGATTGCATCTTTATAAGTGGTAGGAATACCATCAGCTACAATTGAGGTTGCGCAAGCAACCGTCTCTATGAGACGACCAGGTTTCGTTATTGTCTTTTTTGGCCTGCTGGTTGCTATTGATTCAAGTTGTTGCCGAGGTTCCTGAGTTGGAATCTCCCTCTCTACTGGCTCTTCTTCCAGAGGGTAATCTTCATGAGTTTCCTCCTCTGCTTCTTGTGTAGGAAAAATAAATTTTCCCTCAAACTCCACCTGCTTTGATGCACCACCAGTTTGTTTGACATCTTCAACTGTCACCTTATCTGTTATGGCAGATTCATCAAAGGTAACATCTCTGCTGAATATAATATTCCTTGTCTCTGGACACCATAAGTGGTATCTTTTGACTCCAGAAGTAATCCCCATAAATATAGCCTTTTTTGCTCTCGGATCCAATTTTGACTCTTTCACATGATAGTATGCAATTAAGCCAAACACATGCAAAGAGTCATAATCTATAACAGGTTTTCCATACCATTTTTCAAATGGTGTCTTGCCATCAATAGCAGCAGATGGTAGACGATTAATGAGGTGGCATGCATATGTAATTCCCTCAGCCCAAAATTCTTTGCCCAAGCCAGCATTGGATAACATACACCGTACCTTCTCTAGTAAAGTCCAGTTCATACGTTCTGCCACTCCATTCTGTTGTGGTATATGTCTGACAGTGAAGTGTCGGACGATGCCATCATTTTCACAGACCTTATTGAAATGATCATTTTTGTATTCACCTCTATTGTATGTGCGAATACACTTGATCCTCCTGCATGTTTGATTCTCCACCGTCGTCTTCCATTTGAGAAAAATTCCCAACACTTCATCTTTCCTCTTCATTGTATACACCCACACTCTTCGGGAAAAATCATCAACAAAGGTTACAAAATAGTGCTTCCCACCCAATGAAGGTGTTTTGGAAGAACCCCAAACATCAGAGTGTACATAATCCAAAATGCCTTTAGTATTATGGATCGTTGTACCAAATTTAACCCTTGTCTGTTTTCCTTTGACACAATGCTCGCAAAACTCCAAGTTGCAAGTCTTTATGCCTTTTAACAATCCTTGATCAGATAGAGCTTTCAAGGATTTCCCTCCAGCATGTCCCAAGCGCATGTGCCATAGCCTGGTTGCTTCTGCCTCTTTGTCATCACTGGATGTCACTGTCGTTGTCCCAATAACTGTACTACCACGATAGCGATACATGTGATTGTTCTTCCGATTGGCCTTCATTACCACTAGTGCACCGGAGCATATTCTCATCACTCCATTTTCTGCAATGATTTTGAACCCTTTTGATTCTAGGGCTCCCACAGAGATGAGATTCTTCTTCAAACCCGGTACATATCGAACATCTGTTAATGTTCTGATCATTCCATCATGGCTCCTTAATCTTATTGAACCAATGCCATATGAGGTAAGAGGGCTGTTATCCGCTGTGTGGATGACTCCATATTCTCCTTCTTGAAAATTCACGAACCAGTCCTTGTTGGGACACATATGGTAGCTACAAGCCGAGTCCATCAACCATATGTCTGATGATGTTGATAACTCTGTTGTAACTAATGAGAAGTCTGAATCATCACAATCAGCTACATTTGAATCCATAATGGCCTTTCCATTGTTATGTCTGGCCTTATTCTTCAACTTCGGACAGTCTTTCTTCCAGTGCCCCTTTTCTCGACAAAAGGCACATTCATCTTTGCTGGGTCTAGATCTCGACTTGGATCTTCCCTTCTTAGTCCTCGTTTGATTTTGAGGACGACCCCTCACAATTAGTGCTTCTCCTTCTCCGCCCTTCTGTTTTTCTCCTTTCTTTGTTCATAGCTGTACAAAGCCGAACAAACTTCTCTGAGAGAAATTTCGTCATTTCCATGGAGTAGAGTAGTTTCAAGGTGCTCGTACTCATTAGGAAGTGACCCAAACAACATCAAGGCCAAATTACCATCATCAAAAGTTGCATCCATATTTTGCAAATCTGTGACCAACTTATTGAAACTGGTGATATGTTCATTCATTGTAGTACCAGGAACATAGGTGAAGCGAAACAGTCTCTTTTTCATGTACAATTTATTTTGACTGTTTTTTTTCAAAAATTTATCCTCCAGTGCTTTCCATAATTTACTTACAGAAGTTTCCTTTGTGTATGGATATTTCTGCTCTCTAGCAAAGTAGGATCGAATGGTACCGCAAGCAACACGATTAATAATTTTCCAATCTTCTTCTCCAATAACATCTGGCTTCTTTTCTTCAATGGCAAGATCTAGCCCTTGTTGAAAAAGAACATCTAGAACCTCGCCTTGTCACATCCCAAAATGTCCTGACCAGTCAAAAATTTTTACCGCAAATTTCGCATTTGACACAATTCTTGTCATAAGCGAAGATGCCAACGACGACGTATTATTGACACTTGATGTAGATTCTTCTTGTTTACTGTCTCCCATTTTGACACAAATATTATTTAGTAGCTGACGACACAAATCAAGATTATTTCCCTTCTGGTGTGGAAGATCAGACTAAGCTGCAACCACAGAGCATACTCAGATAGAACCTTAACTCAGTTACCAAGATAGATCTTTTCTGATATGGAAGATCAGACTATGCTGCAACCACAAAGCATACTTAGACAATAACTTGGCTCTGATACCAATTATTGCGGAAGACAAATATATATAGTGTGAATGAGTCACAACTACTATACCAAAAATTATGACAACCACTAAATAATAAACAAGACAATAAGACAACAATAAAAGAACACCAGAATTTACGAGGTTCGACCAATTTTGCCTACTTTCTCGGACACAGTCAATATTTTATTCCACTCCATAATTACAAGTGAAATAATACTAAAGAGAGAAGATACAAATGCCTTAAGAAGATAAAAAGGCAAATGAGAGGTGTGTTTAAATCCTAAACATTAGGCCTCCTTTTATAGGGTGAAATTCCCATTCAAAATTGTCATCCACCGATGTGGGACTTTTGACAATTTCAACATTAATTTACGAAAATAAATATACTGAATAATTTAGATTTAATTGCGTTAGGAAATAATTTTTCATGTATTATGTATTATTATATTATTCCGACATTTGCACTTATTGATGATAGCAATAGACTAATAAGAAGCTAATTATTCTTTCCGTCCATTATTGCATATATAAATCGGATATTACTTCTTGTACATATATGTTATATTCTGAGTATTCTTAACGAAATTCTTGTTTTCGCAAGTGTTTGTAGATGTTCAATTCTCCCTCAATTAGTTGTAAAGCTGAAATATAAGTGATATTTAGCTTAAAGTGTATATATATATATATATATATATATATATATATATATATCGCCTCGCATTTTACTCATGTTTCGTGGATTTCGAATGTGAAATGCAATAATTTATGCTAACTCGTAGTGTTTTATGTGTAAGAATCATCCGGAGGCAATACGGGGCGAAGGTGCGAGATTGGGGCCAAAAAGGAGCAAAACTGAAAAATAACCACTTTGTAGCGCCACTGGCAGCGTGGGGCGCTACTTGTAGCGCAGAAGTCAGAAACAAAAAAATCCCAGCCCCAGGGATAGCGCCACACGCTACCCTGGGCGCTAGTGACGGAAAGTTTTTCCTAGTTCGCATGGGACAAGGTTATTTCGGCCCAAGACCTCCCCCCCCCCCTCCAACACGTATAAAAGCAAGACTAAGCCTATTTTGAGGGGGAGACGCCACTTTGAGGAAAACATACACACGAGGAACATCCGGGAGCGAGGATATCTCAGTTTTCTTCATCTTTTATTAGTATTCTCAATTATTCAACACTTGTGAATTTGTTTTGATATTATCATGAGTGGCTAAAAATCATAATTTCGGGGTTGTGATTTAGCCATGAATATTATTGTTTAACGTTGACTCAGCCTTGATTACAATGCACTAATATATGGTTGTTCTTCAATTCTGTGATTAATTGGTTAACTGTCTGACCAATAAATATGTTCTATTTACTATCTATGCTATGCTTGGGAAAGTTACATCTAGATTAGAGAAGAAGTGAAGAGAGCATGATCTTAACTCTTAGTGGGAGGGGGACAGATTTGTGGCTAGGATAGGAATATACCTAGTCACCATGCTTAATTAAATATCGTAATCTCAATGTGCTCTTAATAGATTGATTCCATAGGAATAGAGGTGTTAATCTATTTTGAATAGGCGAGTAGTAATTCGGTAGAATACTACGAGAGTAATTGTTCGATTAATTAGCAACCATGAGTGAATTGTATGAAATTGAGAGTTAATTAGAGCACAATACGATTGGTAAATCAATCACAACCCTGAAATATTTGTCTCTACTGATTACACAACAACTATTTTGATACTTGATAAATTAGTTATTTGTTAGACTTATTGCTTAGTATAATCACACTTTTGAATTCTGATTGACTCGACTGAATAAAATTTTTGGTGAAACTAGTGAGTAGTTAATACAAATCTTTGTGAGCTCGACACTCGATTTATCATTTTATTATTTGTACGACTACGTATACGCAGCGTGTGCGTTTGGGAGCAAAAAAAAAATTAGTTGATGAATTTCTCTAACAACTATTCACATGAAACTAACAAGAAAAAACTCTAAAAATATAAAAATATACTTGAAAATGTAAACAATAAAATTATAACATTCACAAGTGCACTAACACCTAGGTCAAAAAGGAAAAGAAATGTAATGATGCAAGATTATAAATTGGTTCCCCATAAAGTAACCACTTAGGCCCACAATGTTATGAATATTTGCTTTAGAATGGGGCCATTTTTAGGTTCTTTTCTGACTCATGAGTTTTGTTTTGGAAATTGTCAATCAATAAGTTCTTTTATTGCTCATATCTTTTCAAATGCAATCAACTGATTTGATCTTCTCAAATATCAAAGATCCTTCTGCTTCCTTTTACTAACATTTAATTACTGTTCTAAACACATCTTAATTACTTTTGGCTTTAGTGGTTATACCGTGTTAAAACTTAAAACCTCATGATTATTACTTTGATTTCACTTAAAATCATTCACACAAACTATCAGACGACAAAGTGGTTAATTCTAATCTTTGTTGAGTTTTACTTGCAGACATCACAATTACATAAGAGTATGTAAATTAAACAGCATTAAGTAATTTTACATAAGAGTGGGTAACCTTGCCCACACCTTGAGTATTTCATCAAATGCATACTTTCTTTCACTAGTACATGGGTATAACGTAATTTTGCCCGTCAAGGCTTAAGTAGATGGAAGTATGGGTGTTCATGGTTCGGTTTGAGTCATTTTTTTCTTAAACAGAAATCAAACCAAGTAAGTCGATTTTTCAAATATTGAAATCAAACTAAATCAATTAAGTTGTTTTTTTATCGATTCGGTATATGTCGGTTTTAGGGGTTTTTCGGTTATTTATCGGTATTTTCTTAAATATGAGATATACACTACCAAACACATATTCCGGTGACTACAATTTCAACATAACACTATCAAACTAATTTCTCTTTGAGAAATCTATCATTTACCAAGATATATTGATGATAATTGAACCAAATAGTGATAAATAATTTTAGGACTCAATTAAAAATAAATTATTTTTATCATGAAATAAATTCTTGTACTTAGCAAAAGAAAACTACTAATCAAACTAGAATGTAAAGGTAAAGAACTAGATTATTATAATAGCAAAGAATTAGATTAAAAGTGCAAACTATTAAAATGTAACATAAAATTTTAGAAACTTTGTATAAAAATACACGTATATATAGGTATAATAATAAATTTTAAATAGTTACTTCTATATTCGGTGTGGTTCAATTTTTTCCGGTTATTTATTGATTAAAAACCAAAACCAAACCAAATTTGGTCGGTTTTTAAAATTGGAAACCAAAATCAAACCAAACCGAAAAAGTATCGATTTTAGTCAGTTTGGTTCGATTTTTCGAGTTCTTATGAACACCCCTATATGGAAGAAATCGTCTCACATTTTTGTGTCTGCGCTTGGATTCGAACCTAATTTTTCACGATTACATTCACTTTATCGACTGTTAGGATATACCCTTATATACTTAAATTTTTTAGTTATTGATAACTCAAAAAGAATATAAAAAACTTGCAGATTTGAAAAGTTCTGATTTAAACTAATATTTCTGGTGAGAATCAAACATACAACCACTTTATCACAAGTCCTCAAAACTAATCCACTTAAATTAATTTGAGATTTTCATCAAAGTAGCTTTAACCATTTTATTAGTGTTATTATGTTTTTGTTTAGCACACTTTTAAAGGTAGTGTCTTTTTAAGGACATCTCTGCTCTTTAGTCCACTTCTCCATTTGACATTCTAGTCTGCAAAAACCAGCCAATTTCCCCTTATAACATGACAAGAACAAATATATCAAATTCCAAAATGATCCATATATGTTCTTGAAAATCCTTTCAACATAATATCTATTGTTCTTTTCTTCATTATATGAACAAAAAAGACTTAGAAAATCTTGTAAAAATGGGTGGCGCAGCTTCAACAATTGCAGCAAAGCTAGCATTTTTCCCACCAGAGCCATCATATCAAGTTGACTTAGATGAGCAAACACAAAAGCTAAAACTCTTAGGTGTTCCTCAAAGTGAAAAGGGTGAAGTTTCAATTCTGCAAACAAAGAGAGGTCACTATATTTTTGCAGTTTTTGTAAGAAACAAAGCTGCAACTTTGACACTTCTTTATTCTCATGGTAATGCTGCTGATATTGGCCAAATGTTCCAGTTTTTCGTCGAACTTAGCGTTCGATTACGCATTAATATCATGGGGTAATTAGATCACATTCTTGTTAATTCCTCTGGTCTTTTTAGTTATTTTCTTGATTCATCTTTAAGCTGAATGTATTGATTTTTGCAGATATGATTATGCTGGATATGGAAGGTCTAATGGAGAGGTAAGCATTTTCATTTTTGTACATGTTATGCCTTATTTTATGAGCTGGAAGTATAATAAATCAAACTACATTTTGAACTTTACAACCAGACTTAGCCACTATAATATATTAACACTAAGTTTGATTAGTGGTAATCACGTTTATGTCAATGAAACATATGATTCAATCACTCCATTCCTTTCACTTTTTATTTTCTTTGGGAGGTTAACTAATTCTTGGACGGATTTAATTTATATACAATGATAAGTAATTTAATTTCTTATACTTGTTGTCTTTTTACTTTAATTTTCTTGTTATTTTGCTTTTGTTGGTATTGTTTCGTGTTACTGTTTCTTTTTCATGGTTATACACTATTGTTTTCTTTTCTACAATGTTTTCACTATGTTTTTAGTGAGCCGAAGGTCTCTCAGAAATAGTCTTTCTACCTTCACAAGGTAAGGGTAAGGTTTCGTACACACTGCCCTCCCCAGACCATATTTGTGGGATTATACTGTGTTTGTTATTTGTTGATAGCATAAAGAGCGTAATTTTACTTGTTGTCGCAGGTTGTTTATATTATTTTCGAGTTAACTAGTTTCACTTATTGTAAAAGTTACTCGTATTTATCTTTTAGATGGGTTGTAATAATTCATTTATACTGCTAATTTATTTATTTATTTGGTGTTTGCTTTTGTATACCTAGCCAAGTGAGCAAAATACATATGCTGATATAGAAGCTGCATACAAATGTTTAAAAGAGATTTATGAAGTAAAGGAGGAAGACATTATATTATATGGACAATCAATTGGAAGTGGTCCAACTCTTGAATTGGCCACAAAATTGCCTCAAATTAAGGCTGTAATTCTGCAAAGTGCAATACTTTCTGGACTTCGAGTTATGTACCGTATAAAGTATTCTCTTTGGCTTGACATATACAAGGTTAGTCAACTTCAGTTCAAGATTTATTTAAGTTTCCTAATTTATGTGTTAAAGTAACAGTTTTTTTCTCTCTCTGTTTTCTGCAGAATATTGACAAAATCCCATATGTCAATTGTCCCATTCTTGTGATTCATGTAAGTTTCCAAACACTCAACTAGTATAATAGAATTACTATTTTCGGGGAGCCTTGGCGTAACCGGTAAAGTTATTATAAAAATACAGGGTAAGATTGTGTACAATAGACCTTTGTGATTCTATCTTTCCTTAGATCCGCGCATAGCAAGAGCTTAGTGCAACAGACTGACTTTTTTTTATTTTCGGTTTCAAATATTAGTCGTTTTGATACTGTGAAATTTTAGAATATTTGACGATTTAAAAAAACTTTAGAAGACAGATAGACGGATGGACTATCAATTATTCTGGTTTTTGTGGCATGCCTTAGGCACACAGACTTTGATTAGTTTTTAGAATAATAATTAGTTTAAACATCTTAATCAGCTGGCACACAATATTTAGTGGGATTAAGTAGGCTTAAGAGTTATGACTAAAAAAAAAAGGCAGTGCGGTGTACTAAACTCTTGTTATGTACGGGGTTCGGGGAAGGGTCGTACCACAAGGGTCTATTGTACGCAGTTTTACCCTGCATAAAACTGTTTTCACGACTCGAACTTGTGACATCCTGGTCACATGGTAGCAATTTATCACTTACGATAAGGCTCTCCTTCAGACTTATGACTAATTCATGAATAACTGTATTTCTGCAAGAGGCTGCTTCCACCGCTCGAACACGTGACCAATTGGTCAAATGATAACAAATTTACCACCTACGCGAATGCTCCCTTCAGGCTTATACTAAATAATGGATAAGATTTTGTTGACTGTCTCCCATTTATTTTGTATTTGCATATAATAAATTCTTAGAAGATACATACCATTGCAGGGAACAGAAGATGAAGTTGTTGATATTTCACATGGTAAAAAGCTTTGGGAGCTCAGTAAAATGAAGTATGAACCCTTATGGGTAAATGGAGGAAATCACTGTGACTTACAAGTCTTTCCTCAGTTCTTTACTCATCTCAAGAAGTTCATAACTTCAGTGGAAAGACAATCAGATTGCCAAACTATTGAGGAAAGTATAATTGACTTAAATTATACTCTTGATATTACAAATGAAATTAAGTGCAGACCAAGTATTGAAGAGGTAGAGAAGTCAAGAATCAGTACTGAACAGAAACAGATCATAGCAATAAGGCCTAGCACAGACAAAAGAGTACTAAAGCCAAGAATTAGTGTTGACAAGAGGGAAAAACCAAGAAAAAGCATGGATTACTTTGGCAAAGCAAGAATTAGCACTGATCTAGCTGAGAGAGGGAGGAACAGCATCGACCGGTAAAGAATTTTTACACTATCAACGTATTTTAACAGATATTACTTGAATCCTTCAAAAATATCATGGGGTTTGTTTTGGATCCTCCAAAAATTATTCATCTTTGGAGGATCCGACACAGGTGCAGTGGCAATTTTTGAGGTTCCGAGCAACATATTTGTTAACATGTTGTAGCAATTGACCTGCCTTATTTTTCATGTTAACTGATCCCACTTATTATAGATGATTATCCGCAGTAATCTTTTAGGTGATCTGATTGTATAAAAAAAATTTACACCGTAAACACTTTTTAACTTATTGTGTTACAATATGATTAGCAATATCATCATGCTGTATTTTGACTATTGATTTTGAATAATTGCAGGTTTGGAGATATGATGAGATCAGTAGCATATTGCAATATTGACTGTTTGAAGCAGACACTATCTGAGGAGGACTAATACAATCAAAGTCTTTAAATTGTTAATCCTATTAGTGTCTGTAAAAGCAATTCTTTTGTTGTTCTTTCCCTTTGTTTGAATTTCTGATAATCCTTGTGTAATGTGAGTGGCACAATACAAGAAAAGGAAAAGGGAAAAAAGAAGAAGAGATCTGTAAAGGAAAGAATGTTGAAATTGAAGCCATTTTCATAATGTATGGTCTACATTGAATATTATTTCATTACCTACATGTTTGTGATTTGAATATGTCTTCTTTATTCAAAATTTAGTACTGGTCCCTACATTTGCAGTCCATATTTCAAGATTGTTAATTCTTTTAGAAACATTCTTCACATTCTTTATAATGCAAATGATTTCTGGACCCCCATTACATGATTTTTGTTCTAAACTTTGTTTTCGAAGATTAGAAAATCTAAAATAAAGAAGCAAAAGCAAGATAAAGTGATTAAAGAACCAGTAAATGAGCTTCTTAATTATAAATAGAAGAAGAATATGCTTTTACACTCCAGAATTTGCTCTTTTAAAAGGGGCCACAGAGATCATGATTTCTTTGTTGGGGAATGGGTTGGGGACAACCTAAATGGAGTAACACCTTTACTATCCATTGACAAACAAAAAGCATAGGACAGAACTTATCAATGCAATATTCCAAAATCTTGTTTTATAACAAACATTTGACCATGATTTTGATTTGATAGCTTGGTTAGCATTTCCGAGGATAAGGATGTACCCCATGCTATACTGATCATATCACTATTCCCTTGCATAATTCTTAGTAGCTAATGAGTTAAAGAAGTTTAAATAAAGCATACAATCAAGAGTTTTTAAGGCAAAGACCAAGAATTTTTCTTGGTAGTTCAACTATAGAATAGCAGTGGCGGATCCAATCATGAGTTGTGTAGAATCCTCTGATTTGAGGTCAAATTCTATATATATGTGCTAAAAATAATAGTAATAGATAGGTCTATTTTGTATATATTCTGCATAATAACAGACTATTTAGTATATTTTTATATAATGACAGTCTATTGTATATAAATTGTACAATGACAGTTTATTTTGTATATTTTTGTATAGTGGCAATCTATTTTGTATAGTGACAGTCTATTGTTAATTGATTGTATATACATTTCAGAATTCACTCTCTCAATTTAGAACTTGCAACGTCTAAATTTGATCCGCCACGGCGAACAAGGCAACACAAGTACACAACAATTCAAATTTATGACCACTATCATTTTCAACTAGCTGATCTATTCTTGATTGGTAAAAATGGGGGGTTTAATTGATCAATGTTTCACTCATTTGTAAACAAACTTGGAAGAGTATTGATTTCTTATAGGAGGAGTGAGTATTCAACTGCTATGGTCACCACTAAATTTTACTGCTATAGTACACTATTTGAATGTTAGAGTCTGATAAGTTATGTGTCATGCTATGTTTTGATGATCTGACAAACTTAATGTTAAGAACCATATGGAAAACTTGTTCCACATCCTCTGAGTACTCAAAGATCAACAAGTTTCAAATATGGGACATGCTCCAACTTTCAGAGTCCAAGAAACACCAGAGGGAAAAGATCGACATCAGTTCCCTTGCTGACAGTAACAATAACTCCCCACAGCTGTAAAGTGACTGCAATTGTTCCTCTGCACACACGCTGATATCGTCTAAATTCACACCACTGATTAGGATTGTGAAGCGGTCGATGCAATTATAATTACCCAACTTTGAGTCGGGGTCGATTCCTCAGAGAGCTTATATTGGATTAGGTATATACTTAGACTAAGTGTATGACGTGCCTAAAATGCACTTCCACATACTTGGTTGTTTCTTTCTACTTCTAAAATTTATGCTATTGTTTGTAAATGTAAAGCTATAGAATGATATTTTTGGTGTTGTTGTTTTTCAAGTTTATAAAAGATCTAGGGTTGTGACTTCCACCTAGGTGGTTACCTAACGGGTTATGGGATTTAGGGCATATTTCGTTGGTCGGGGTGTAATATACCAATCAACACGCGATTACTCACTCGATACCTTTCGGTAGTTAGAATGATTTTGCCCAATTTGACTTTCTCAAGTCCAAATGTGTAGTTCACAAAACTGTTGATATATGCTCAAGTCGGGTCTTACTATCTCTAGATTCAACCCTTTAACTGGGGCTATCAATTTCTTGAGTTCACCCCAATTTCTTGTTAGCCAAGTTTTCCTAGATTTAGTCTCTCTTTCTCAAGTAGAGACTAAGTCAATTAGGCATAAATCAATGTTTGCAACCATTAATTCCTAAATTCAAGCAAGAACTAGGCTAAATATCATACATCCAACCTTAAACAAGTCTTAAATCAAACACCCATTAGGTACCCATACTAGGTTTGGGTCACAACTTTAGCTAGAGATTTAGCTACTCATAGGCAAAAATGAAGAAACTAAGGAAGAAAATAAGATTAAGCTCACAATAAATAATAAAGGGATAAAAATCCAATGTTAAAATGATAAACTAATACAAAGTTTCCCAAAGTAGTAAAGGAAAAACAACTATCTACTTTCTGGAGTTCAAAAATTGACCTAAATTTGACAAAAAGAACTATTAATACATAGCTGAAATTATCAGACAAAATTGCCCATGCGGAGGTTCTGACGCCGCACAATTCTGTGTACGGTCCTCACTTTGAAGTTGGGCTTGACATGATGGACTTATGCGGCCGCACAATTCTGGGTTGCGGCCGCAAGTCTTCAGATTATGTGGACCGCACATTTCTGAGTGCGGGCGCACTCTTGAATTTGAGCTTCGTATGAGGGATTTCTGCGGACCGCATATTTCTAAGTGCAACCGCACTCTTGAATTCTGCGGCCGCACAATAATAGTGTGGTCTACACTTCTTCATGGACTCAGAACTCCATCTCTCTGAACCTTTCTTCTGCGGCCGCACAATAATTATGCAGTCCGCACTTTGCAAAGGCATTCTGTCAGAGGTCCTTCATAGTCTGTGGCCGCACTCAATATTGTCTGGTCCGCACTTTACTCTTTTTGCTTAGTTTTAGTCCTTGTCCAAAAATACTCCTTCTTGAGTTGAATTTCATCGTTTTGGCATTTTTTCCAATGCTCCTGCAAGTAAGTACATTTTATCAGTTTTCGGGAATACCTTTAAGTATTTTTTTAACTAAAACTAAAGTAAAAGAGTGCAAATAAGTAGTTAAAATCTCTACTTATCAACTCCCCCAAACTTAAGCTTTTGCTTGTCCTCAAGCAAATAAGGTAATTCCCACCTCCACAAGAAAAAAGCTATTTCAGTTGGCCTAAGTTGCATCAAACACACATCAATTGAGACCAACAATTATCCACACACTCATGAATTATCAATAAGGCATGGTTTTGAATGTTAAAGCACAAATAGCTCTAATGTGACACTTGAGCATCAAAAGTTGACTTTACTCATCAAGAAAGTTCTCACTTTCATGTAGATCACTGTGGATCCCAAACTCATCCTCTTATACTCTCTGTAAGCTCATATCACTCAAGAACATAGCACTCAATTCAATGATTCATGAAAGGTTCGCTCATTACTCTCAAAAGAATGTCACAAGTACGGCTCTAAGTACCATATGTTTGCCCCACATGTAGATCACCACTAATGTAAGCTTACTCGTCTTGAAATCACGTAGGGATTTTTCGGCATGTAATGAAGGCTTTTGAACTAAGGAGGGAAATGTTGGAATGGAACGGGTTCATCTTTCCTGTAGCACTCCATTTTCTCTTTTTGGCTCATACTCTGCCGACTCTTTGAGTAATTTTCTTTTTCCTTAGGGGAAATAGAGAGACTTGACATCACTCTTTCTTGATCATGATATTTATATTATCCTTCTTTGTTTTCTCCATGCTTTGCATTTTTGCTTTCTTTTGAATCATTTCAACCCTTCAAATTATTCACTTTCTTTTTGTGCTTTTCTTTTGTTCTTTCTTTCTTTTTCTTTGCCTTTCCTTTTTTTCATTTCTTCTCTCTTTTTGTTCCTTGATACCACTTTCAAACTCCTCATCTCTCCCCCAAACTTATGTTTTCGCCATTTGTTTCTCATGAGTGCTAAGAAAAGCTCGGGTGACAATAGAAGGTCACTATAAAATGTGTAAAGGCTTGTAACATGGTTATCGAATGAAAAAAAAGGCTTTAGGCTCAAAAGGGTTGACTAAGAATAGCATCATTAGTGGGCCATGGAAGGTTTCATAACGGGTCAATGAGAGCCTACAATCACTTCTCAATCCAAGAAAATTTAGAATTTCGCCTAGAAACACATTCGGGGCAAGTTCTAGACCATTCGCACAGGTACTTGGACTTGTAACAAAATATCTCACCTCTCACACAACCGGATTGTTAAAGAGGATAGAGTCGAGGGCCCACAACAACCGTATTCAAGATTGAAGATTGTTAATGGTTCAACTAAACCACCTGATAATTGCCTAAGTCAACACAAGAGTCACAAGGTCACTGACTAGATCCATTTCTTTCCAAAAGCTTGTTTTTAACCATAAGCGTGTAGTTAAGTGTGTTGGTACCAAGTGAAGCATGCTTGACCCTTTTTTATTCATTAACACTACTGTTTCTACCTAAACATAAAAAACAGACTCAATCCCTTAAGAAGGTTCTCACGCCATCCATCGTTGGGAAGAGCCACCCGGTTCACACAGAACCCACCTTTGGAAAGAACCGTGGCATTAAGAAAAATAAAGGCTTATTGCTCACTTAAACATAAAAAGAAGATACTGAATCAAAAAAGAAGCTATTAACATAAATAAGAAGCTAGACTACTAAGAAAACAAAATAAAGAAGCTATGAAATAAGCTACTGAAAGTAAGACAAATGAATATACAAACCGAGGGGAATAAAATATATACATCAAAAGAGAGGGAGGAATATATACATAATGAAAGAAAAAATAAACCAACCAATGTCATTGTCAATGTCATCAAATCAAACCAACCAAAATAGACCACCCCCCTGAATAAAAATAAGCATTGTCCCCAATGCTTAGCAAAATCAAAATAAAGGGAGGGTAGAGAGTAAATAAAACTCCCTATGTGGTCTCAGGGTACATGGCAGCATCACCACCCTCGGACTCCTACAACTGGATCTCATCATCCTCTGCTCGAGGAACAACGGGGTTGGTGGACATCTAAAGCACCTCCTCGGCAATATGGACAACAAGGTCTGGCTCGTCAGACTGGCTAGCTGGTGCCTCTATTGATGGTGTTGCTGGTGATATTGATACTGATGGATCTGTCTCCATTAGTAGGTCAAATGGTAAATCACCAGCTGTTGCAATCTTTGCCACTTCCTTTCTCAATCTCTCCACTGATTTCTTCGAGGCCTCGGATTTTCTCATCCTCTTCACCTGTTTGCCCAGCTCCTCAATAGCTCCCACATGTGCCACCAGTGTACCCATAATTGTCTTTTGGTTCTCTAGGATCTTCTTTAATGTTTCCTCCACTGAGAGAGGAACCTGTGGTGCTGCTGCTGTAGAAGACTATGTTGCAACAATACTGGATATGTCAGACAGCTTTGAAGTAGTTGTCTGCATCCAGTTGTTGAGACTCGCCAATGTCTGGGAGACTCACAGAGCAGCGAGTGGATATGTGGATGAGGCAGTCACTGGTACTGATGATGATGGTCTAGAAGATGGGGGTGGTGGCATGGAAGCTGTCTCGGTGGAAGGACCGGCCGTTATGGAAGGCATGGGAGCTGTAGATGGCTCAGCAGTAGAATTTGTAACCACCACCGATGGCTCATCAGACTGGCCAACGGTGGCAGTTGCCTTACCCTTGAACTTTGGGTTTCCCGGACCTTGCAAGGAGTACCATGAAAAAGGCTTCTTGGACCGCACTTTTGTATCAAAACTCCTCGGCTCCACCTTTGCATCTGTGAGATATTCTGTGAGGGTGTTGGGATATGGGTAAGAGCTTTCACCTTTCCGGACAACCACTGATATGTTGGCTGACATGATGGCACCTACATTGATTGGGTACCCGACCATGATAGATGCCACCAAAATTGCTCGGGGAATCATAAGATTGTTCTCATTCCGGTTTGGGTCAATACGGCTGCACACAAAAATTTTCCACCCCTTTGCTTCAAAGTTGAGGGTGGCCCATGCAATGGGAACCCCTGCTGTGATCCACGATGGTGGTGGTCGTGGAGGAGCCAAAATCTCTGCTAACCAAGGGCTAGTTTCATCACCCATAGCAAGCTTCTCCAAGTACTGGATTGCCTCTACCTCCTCGAATCCCATGTAAGTGTTCAAAGTGCTTGGGTCGAATCTGAGTTTCAAATTTCTCACTTTGGTCACTTTGGTACCCTTCTCGATGTGTTCCACATTGGCATAAAACTCCCGTACCAAGTGCTCTTTGGTATACATAACACTCTTGGTGAAACACATCCACCCCTTGCGCTCTCTGAACTGCTTAAGGACATTTGGGTTGTATTTATCCAAATCCTTTAGCAAGAATTATCGCTCGAGTGTGATCTATCTCTGAGGCCACCACTCTCTAAACATTATGAAGGCAGTCAAACTCACGAACCTATCTTCCCATGTTTCCTTCTTCTTCGACCTCCCTAGGCCGCCCACTCTAGTGTCACCTCCCCTACCATCATCAGGAATATCATCATCATCATCTACTGCAACCGGTACAGAGGGAGTGTGTGTAGAGGAAGGCTCTAAACCATGGCTACCGACATCGGAACCCTCAGAAGAACTTGTTGTGGTGGAGGGTTCGTTGCACAGTTGGTATCTCCCAGTGAATTATGGTGGTTGGGACTGGGCCTCAGGCTGTACCTCCACTGAGTGACCCTCAGAGGCTTCCCTAGATGGGACATATGATCTTGATTCTGAGGGCTCTGTGGACCTACCTCTCCCAGTGGCCGGCTTTTTGGCTATTGCTTTTCATTGCACTCCCAGAGGTTGAGTGTCATTTCCTCGACCTCGGGAGTGTTCACCCCTCCCTTTAGATGTACCACCTCTGCCTCGTGATCGAACCATTGTCTGTAATACGAAGCATATAAGTCAGTTTAAGTTCAGAAGCATGTTAATAGTTGGAGGAAATTAGTGTACAAAAGAGACAGTGCAGACCGCAGAATATTGAGTGCGGTCGCAGACTGCCTTGTACAGACCGCACAATTTAAAAGTGTGGTCGCACATGCTGAAGTGCGGACCGCAAAATTTTGAGTGCGGCTGCACAAAGCCAGGTTCAGACTACTAGTTCTCTGAAGTTCCTAAGTGCGGTCGCACACATTTTTTCGAAGACCGCACAATATTTATGCGGACCGCACAATTTTGAGTGCGGCCGCACAAAACTAGGTTCAGACTACTGGTTCTCTGAAGTTCCAAAGTGATGTCGCACACAGTTTTCTGCGGATCGCACAATTTTTCTGCGGACCGCACAATTTTGAGTGTGGACTACACTTTTCATGTATCACATTTTGCCCTAACTAGATCTGCGGACCGCACAATTTTGTGTGCGGCCGCACAATCAAAAATAAAACGGCACTAACTTAGGTTTTGCAATTTTTTTGCACAATTTAAACATGGTATTTGCAAATTAAACACGATGAATGATCTACCGCTTCCCCAATGAGCACACATGAACTTACCCACATTCAAGCACACATGAAGAACATTTGACATTTTAGGCCTAAAAATAACTATACTAATTAAGAACAAAAACTAAAAAAAAAATTAAAAAATCTAAACATGAATTGAACATACCAGTGATGAAGGATGCAGGTAAGAATCTACACTGATGAAATGAAATTGGATTGTGAGGTACTTTTGTGCACTGTGCTTGCTTAGGTCTGAAAAGTTCAGAGTGTGTAAAGTTGTGAATAGTGCAATGAGGTCTTTTTTATAGGTTGACCAAAGTCAGTCAAAATTGAAGCTGAGTGCGGCCGCACAATTTTGAGTGCGGTCCGCACTCTTTACCTGAACCTTGTCGAAGTTTTGCAGTTCGCACAAAAGTGAGTGCGGCCGCAGAAATTTGTGCGGTTCGCACAATTTTGTGTGCGGCCGCAGAATGGCCTTTTCTCTGCACTTCAAAAACTTCAGAGAGTTGGATTTTTTTTGGGTCTCCAGTTGTGCGGCCGCAGATTTTTCTCTGTTGTGGCATACAAAATTGTGCGGTCCTCCTTTTTCAACACTTGGCCAATTTTTTTCGAATACAATACACGCAATGCACACTCATTCATGCAATTCACTTCAAAACCAGTTAGTTCAATACAAAACCTATCTAAAGAAGAAAATAACAAAATGGAAAATACATGGGTTGCCTCCCAAGAAGCGCTTGATTTAACGTCGCGGCAGGACGAAGATTACCATCAATCACTTGCCAAGATAATGCTTTACCCCTGTGACCATTGACTCTAAACACTTCATCATTTTTGCTCTTCAAATCTAATACACCAAAGGGTGTCACATTCACAACCTCAAACATACCACTCTACTTAGACTTCAACTTTCCGGGAACATTCGTAACCGAGAATTGAACAATAACACAAGATCACCTTCTTTGAACTCCTTGTTCCGGATATACTTTCCATGGAGGTACTTCATTTTGTCCTTATATAAGGACGAACTTGTATAAGCATGGTATCGGAATTTATCAAGCTTATTCAATTGTGCCACCCTTAAATTGGCGACGACATCCCATTCAAGATTAAGCTTCTTCAATGCCCACATAGCCTTGTGCTCAAGTTCTACGAGCAGGTGACAAGCTTTCTCGAACACTAATCGGTATGGAGACATACCAATCGGTGTTTTGTAAGCCGTCCTATAAGCTCAAAGAGCATCATCAAGTTTCTTTGACCAATCCGTCAGGTTGGCATTTACTGTCTTTGACAAAATACTCTTGATCTCCCGGTTGGAGACTTCCACTTGCCCGCTTGCTTGAGGATGATAGGGGGTCAAGACTTTGTGAGTGACACCATTCTTGGTGAGTAAGGTATCAAAAGCTTTGTTGCAAAAGTGCGATCCTCCATCACTAATAATGGACCTTGGAGTACCGAATCTTGTGAAGATGTTCTTTTTTTAAAATGACACCACACTTCAAGCTTCATTGTTGGGTAAAGCCACAGTTTCAACCCACTTTGATACATAATCCACAGCTACCAAAATGTAAGTTCTCCCACAAGAGCTCACGAACGGACCCATAAAATCAATGCCCCACACATCAAAGATGTCAAACTCCAAGATGGTGGTGAGGGGCATCTCATTGTTCTTAGAAATCCCACCGGCCCTTTGACATTCATCACAACGCTTGACGATATTGCTAGCATCCTTGTAAAGAGCAGGCCAATAGAATCCACAACTCAACACTTTTGTTACCATTCTAGCTCCACCATGGTGACCACCATATGGTGAAGAGTGGCAAGCCTCAAGAATTTCCACTTGTTTTTCTTCCAATACACATCATCGAATCACACTATCGGTACAAATCTGGAAGAGATACGACTCATCCCAAAAATAGTCAAGGCAATCCTGTTTGAGCTTCTTCCTTTGGTTTGAAGAGAACTCATTCGGTACAATACCACTCACAAGATAATTTGCTAAGTCGGCGAACCATGGCATCCCGATCATTGAAATGGCTAGAAGTTGCTCGTCGGGGAAGGAATCATTTATCTCAAGGTCTCCATGTGGCCTCCCCTCCTCCTCCAAATGAGACAAGTGGTCCGCCACATGGTTTTTACTACCCTTGCGGTCTTGAATCTCTAGATAAAACTATTGCAATAGAAGCACCCACCACATTAACCTTGCCTTTGAATCCTTTTTGCTTATTAATTACCGAAGCGCCGCATGATCGGTGTGGACAATCACCTTTGTACCCATCAAGTATGGGCGGAACTTCTCCATAGCAAAGACAATAACAAGTAGCTCTTTTTTGGTCGTTGTGTAGTTGACTTGGGCATCATTCATGGTCTTGCTAGCATAATAGACCGGATGGAAGATTTTTTTGATACGTTGCCCCAAAACTGCTCCAACCGCCACATCACTTGCATCATACATGAGCTCGAAAGGCAAGCTCCAATCAGGTGCGGTGATAATATGAGTAGTAGTCAATTTGAACTTGAGCAATTCGAATGCCTTCATGCACTCCTCGTTGAAATAGAACTTGGCATCCTTCTCCAATAGTTTACACAAGGGGTTCACCACTTTGGAAAAATCCCTAATGAATCGGTGATAGAACCCCGCATGACCCAAGAAGCTCCTCACTCCCTTCACGGATGTAGGGGTGAGAGTTTAGAGATCACCTATATTTTGGCCTTGTCAACCTCAATACTATGCTTTGAAATTTTGTGGCTGAGGACAATTCCTTCCTCGACCAGGAAGTGGCATTTCTCCCAATTCAAAACCAAGTTTGTCTCCCCACATCTTGCCAATACTTTATCCAATTTGTCCAAGCAATCATCAAAAGAATTTTCGACCACAGAAAAGTCATACATGAAGACCTCAAGAGAATCCTCCACCATGTCGGTAAAGATAGCCATCATACACCGTTGAAAAGTCATTGGTGCATTGCATAACCCAAATGCCATTCGCGAGAATGCGAAAGTACCATAAGGACAAGTGAAAGTAGTCTTCTTTTGGTCCTCTGAAGCAATAAGAATTTGATTGTAGCCGAAATATATATCAAGGAAACAGTAGAAAGCTCGGCCGGCCAACCCATCAAGCATTTGATCAAGGAATAGGAGTGGGAAATGATCTTTCCGAGTGACTTTGTTGAGCTTCCGATAGTCCATACACACTCTTTACCTGGTCACCGTTCTTATGGGGATCAACTCGTTCTTGTCATTTGTGACCATAGTCATGCCCCCTTTCTTTGGGACACATTGCACCAGAGAGGTCCACGAGTTATCGGAAATGGGGTAAACAACCCCGACATCCAACCATTTTATGATCTCCTTCTTTACCACCTCTTGTATTGCTTCATTTAATCTTATTTGATGTTCAACATAGGGTTTGGCATCCTCCTCCAAAATAATCTTGTGCATGCAAAGGGCGGGGCTTATACCCCGAATGTCCGCCAATGTCCATCCTAGCTTTCTTCCTCTTTTGTAGCATCGCCAAAGTAGAGTCTACCTGTGCGTTGGTCAAATAAGAGGAAAGAATAACCGGTAAAGTAGAACATGGCCCAAGGAATTAATACCTGAGATATGGAGGCAATGGCTTTAACTCCAAAGTGGGAGGCTCCTCGATTGAGGGTTTTGTTGGAGGAGTCTTCCTGTTCTTAAGATCTAAGGACAATTTTCGAGGTTCATAAGTGTACGACCCCATTCCTTGCAGTGCATTTACACATTTCACATAGCATTCCTTCTCATCATCATCATGATTAAGCAATACGGCCTCCTAAAGTATCATCAACATTCATCATAGCACTAGCATCATCAACAATCACCTCGGTCACTAAGTCCGTAAACGAAAAAACTTCATTGCTATTCGGTTGCCTCATAGATTTGCATACATGGAAAACCACTTTTCATTACCCACCCGAAAGGTGAGCTCACCGGCTTTCACATCAACAAGAGCCTTCCCCGTAGCAAGGAACGGTCTACCCAAGATAATAGTCACCTCATTGTCCACTTCGCAATCAAGAATCACAAAGTCCGCCGGGAGGATGAACTTATCAACACGAACCAACACATCATCAATATTACACAACAGTCTCTTCATAGTACGATCCTCCATTTGTAACCTCATATATGTGGGTCTTGGTTACCCAATTCCCAAAGTTTTGAACACCGAGTAGGGCATCAAGTTGATACTCGCCCCTAGATCACATAGAGCTTTGGCAAAGTTGGCGCTTCCAATAGTGCAAGGGATTGTGAAAGCGCCGGGATCTTCCAATTTCGGAGCCATTGAGTTCACAATTGCACTCACTTGATGTGTCATCTTGATAGTCTCACAATTCATTGATCTTTTCTTTGTCACCAAACCCTTCATGAAATTTGCATAGCCGTGCATTTTTTCCAATGCCTCAACCAATGGCACATTAATGGATAAGCTCTTCATCATGTCAATAAACTTTTTGAATTGGTTCTCGCTATTTTGTTTGGCGAGCCTTTGAGGGTATGGAGGAGGAGGCCTTGGCATTGGTGCCTTGACCTTTGGCACTACCGGTTTCGGTATGTCAATCATGTGTTCCCTAGACGGGTTCACTTTTTCTTGAGTCTCCTCCACATTTTCATCAATACCAATTCTCACTTCTTCATTAGCTTGAACCACATTTCTTGGAATTTCATCTTCTTGAATCACTACATCATCATCCACAATTATTCTTCGGTTTGAGGTTGTTGACTCCCATCTTTTGCACTCCATGTGGTTACGGGCATGGCATGTCTCGTGTTGTTCCTACCCTTCGTATTCACCATAGTGTCACTAGGTAGTTCCCCCTTAGGACGAGTGTTTAAAGCTTGCGAGATTTGCCCTAATTGGACCTCCAAATTGCGAATTGAAATATTGTGAGAGGCTAGTTGAGCATCAGAGTCAACATTTTTCTCCATCTTTTGCTTGAACATATTTTCAATCCGTCCCATCTCATTATAAGAAGAGCTAGAACCATGAGACATATAAGGAGGTGGGTTGCTTGGTTGTTGATACATCGGGGGCCTTTGAAAGCCCGACCCCTGATTCCCTTGGTTATTATTCCAACCCCATTGGTTATTGCCTCCCCAATATCCTTGATTGTTTCCACCCCAATTGCCTTGGTTGCCTTGATTATTCCAATTACCTTGATTGTTGTTACCTCCACTCTAATTGCCTTGGTGGTTTTGATTGTTCCTATTTTCTTGACTTCCTTGAGATCGTCATTGTTGTTGATTCGGGCCTTGAGAGTTATTTCTTTGCCCTTGGTAGTTGTTCACATATTGCACATCTTCTTCTTGCTCATTGTATGATTCATCTTGGTCAATCCCACTATCATCTTGCACAAATTATTCCACACGATTTTGCACTTATTGACCCTTTTGCTTTCGCTTGTTCACCATCATGTTGACACATTCCATTGCATTTACTTGCTAAGGACCTTGAACTTGTCAAAGTTGAGCTTTGTCTAATTGATTCATTATTGTGGTCAACTCGGCAATTGCTTTCCCATGACCATGCAATTCTTTGTGTAGGTGAATCATATTTGGATCACCTTGAGGAACATTAGCTCTACTTTGCCATGCCGATGAAGTATCCACCATTTCATATAAAATCTCACAAGCTTCGGCATATGGTGTTGTCATGAAATTTCCACTGGCAAGTTGGTTGATCACGCATTTATTAGTAATATTGATAACCCTATAGAAGGTTTGTTGGATCATAGCCTCAGTCATATTATTATTCGGGCACTCTTTCACCATAGTACGGTACCTCTACCAAATCTCGTGCAAAGGCTCATTGGGTTCTTGCTTGAATTCTAGAATCTCGTCTGGAAGAGTAGCCATGAAAAGAACTTGGCAATGAATTTTTTCACCAATTCATCCTATGTATGGATATAATAGTTTGACAATATTTCTAACCAATCCAAGGCTTTCCCGCGTAGAGAGAAGGGAAATAGCCTCAACCTTAGAGCATCCTCGGAGACATTGGTCTATTTACTCCCCCAGCAAGTGTCCACAAACCCCTTCAAGTGTTTGTATGCATTTTGACTCGGAGCCCCGGTGAAGAATCCTCGTTGCTCTAGCAATGTGAGCATAACATTGGTGATTTGGATGTTGCCCCGCCCTAATGCGGGGTGGGACTATGGCACTTGCGTATCCTTCGTTTGGCAACACCCGGTGTGGAGCCGCTCTTGGTGGAGGTGGGGGAGGTACGAGAATATTTTATGAGGCAGTCAGCCTCGCCTATTTGCTTAAGGTTGAGAGCCATTTTTATTCCTACAATCGATTCACAAAAAGGTTAGTAACTTGGAGGGAAAAGAATACAAGTCATACACAAAACCAAATATATAGCTAAATCCGTTTTTTAGCTCTCCGGCAACAGTGCCAAAAATTGATGTCACCCAAATTCACACCACTTATTGGGATTGTGAATCGGTCGATGCAATTATAATTACCCAATTTTGAGTCGGGGTCGATTCCTCAGACAGCTTATATTGGATTAGGTATATACTAAGACTAGGTGTATAACGTGCCTAAAATGCACTTCCACATACTTGGTTGTTTCTTTCTACTTCTAAAATTTATGCTATTGTTTGTAAATGTAAAGCTATAGAATGATATTTTTGGTGGTGTTATTTTTCAAGTTAATAAAAGATCTAGGGTTGTGACTTCTACCTAGGTGGTTACCTAACGGGTTGTGGGCTTTAGGGTATGTTTCGTTGGTCGGGGTGTAATATAACAATCAACACGTGATTACCCACTCGATACCTCTCGGTAGTTAGAGTGGTTTTGCCCAATTTGGCTTTCTCAAGGCCAAATGGGTAACTCACAAAATCGTTGATATATGCAAACTCACAAAACCATTGATATATGCTCAAGTCGGGCCTTACTATCTCTAGATTCAACCATTTAATTGGGGCTATCAATTTTTTGAGTTCACCCCAATTTCTTGTTAGCCAACTTTTCCTAGACTTAGTCTCTCTTTCTCAAGTATAGACTAAGTCAATTAGGCATGAATTAATGTTTGCAACCATTAATTCCTAAATTTAAGGAACAACTAGGATAAATATCATACACCCAACCTTAAACAAGCCCTAAATCAAACACCTATTAGGTACCCACACTAGGGTTGGGTCATAACCCTATCTAGAGATTTAGCTACTCATAGGCAAAAATGAAGAAACTAAGGAAGAAAATAAGATTAAACTCATAAAAGATGATAAAGGGATAAAAATCCAATGCTATAATGATAAACTAATACAAAGTTTCCCAAAGCAGTAAAGGGAAAACGGCTATCTACTTTCTAGAGTTCAAAACTTGACCTAAATTTGACAAAAAGAAATATTTATACACAGCTGAAATTATCGGACAAAATTACCCCTACGGAGGGCTCGACAGTATGGACTTCTGCGGCCGCACAATTCTGGGTTGCGGCCACACGTCTTCAGATTCTGCGGACCGCACATTTCTGAGTGCGGGAGCACTCTTGAATTTGAGCTTGACATGAGGGACTTGTGCGGACCGCACATTTCTGAATGCAGCCGCACTCTTGAATTCTGCGGCCGCATAGTAGTGCGGTCCGCACTTCTTCATGGACTCAGTACTCCATCTCTCTGAACCTCTCTTCTACGGCCGCACAATAATTGTACGATCCGCACTTTGCAAAGGCATTCTGTCAGAGGTCCTTCATAGTCTGCGGACGCACTCAATATTGTGCGATCCACACTTTACTATTTTTGCTTAGTTTTAGTCCTTGTCCAAAAATACTCCTTCTTGAGGTGAATTTCATCATTTTTGGCTCTTTTTCCAATGCTCCTGCAAGTAAGCACATTTTATCAGTTTTTGGGAATACCTTTAAGCATTTTTTAGCTAAATCTAAAGTAAAAGAGTGCAAATAAGAAGTCAAAATCCCTACTTATCAACACGCAACAATGCAAACAGTGGTGCAGTCACTTTATAGGGAATGTCTTTGTACCAAGCATGCTTGCATCATTCAAGTAATGTCACTTATGTAATATTAACATGAAGCAAAGCAAAAATAATACACTTGCACACTCAGAATCGATCAAGCTCTCTCTTAAGTGTATTGCCAACTTGCAAGTGACATTCAAGGCATCAAGAACAAAGAGCAACATAACGAAGGACCAGTTTCCTGCATTGAGTCATCCTATGTCCTTAGTTGTGTAGCACCTTTGTCAAAACAATTTACTTGTCATTCCTACTTAGCTTAGTTCGAAGCATTGTGTAGGAAACCCTTGTAAAATCATAAATCATACGTTTGTGTCTTGGCTAGAGATAGTCGAGTTGTAAGCTTTGTAATAAAGTTAGCACAAAGGGGCTTATAATAGAGTTGTTACAAGTTAGTGAGGGATTAAGAGGTTAATTCCTAGGTTACAACAGTTTGTAATATGAAGTTTGCTCAGTAGTGAAGTTGAAATCCTACAAGGGTAGGTCGTAGTTTTTAATCCCGAGAGCTGGGAGTTTTTCACGTAAAACTCTACTGTATCATTTACTTATTGTTGTGTGCGTGCATTCTGTAGAAACTGTAGAGAACTAAGTTCTCTATATAGTTTGGTGGACCCCTAGTTTCTATCAATTGGTATCAGAGAAGGTTCTTTCTATTAGGCTAACACCTAGAAAGGATCCTCATGGCTGCTCCACCAAACTTTGAAGAAGGTCAATCAACCTACAGACCAACACGATTTAATGGCCAATACTATGGATGGTGGAATACAAGGATGCATGATTTTATCATGGCTAAAGACTAAAATATTTGGGATGTCATATGTGATGGTCCTTTTGTTCCTATGAAGACCATTGGAGAGCCATAAGGGTCAGTTCCCAAGACGAGGAATAAATACAACGATGCTGACAAAAAAGTGATAGAGAAGAACTTCCGAGCCAAAAAGATCCTCGTCTTTGGTATTGCACCAGACAAATACAACTAGTTTTCTGCCTACCAATCTTCCAAGGAGATTTGGGAAGCTCTCCAAACAGCATACGGAAGGACTACTCAAGTCAAACAGTCAAAGATTGATATTCTAACCAGTGAGTATGAGCTATTCAGGATGAAAGACGATGAGTCCATTCACGAAATGCACACTCGCTTCACTTTTATCATCAATGAGCTCCATTCTCTAGGAGAAATCATTCCAAGAAACAATCTTGTCAGAAAAATACTCAACGTATTACATGGATCCTGGGAAAGCAAAGTAAATGTTATCACAGAGGCAAAGGATCTACAGAAGCTAACCATTGATGAACTCATTGTCAATCTGAAAACTTATGAAATTAAGAAGAACAAGGATAATGAGAGAATAGATCCCAAAAGGGAGAATAACCTGGTCCTCAAGACATACAAAAATGACACAAGTGGTGAGGATGCTGATATGGCTTACTTGACAAAGAGATTTCAGAAAATGGTTCGCAGAAATGGAGGTATTCCAAAAAGGGGTAGCTCTAGCAAGCCAAGGGGATATGACCTATGTCATACGTGTGGGAAACCAGGACATTTCATCAAGGGTTGCCCCTCCTCAAGCAATATCAGTACAAACACAACACAGACAAAGCAACCAAGAGGAACCCGATTCCTAACAAACGATTCAAGAGAAAAGATGTCACTCACAATGTTGTGAAGCAAGCTCTGGCTGCATGGGGAAACTCCTCCAGTGAATCTGGAGAGGATGATGAACAAAGTGATAGGTCCATGATAGCAGTAAAGAGTGAAGCGGTTAAATATGACTATATCTTTGCCCTGATGGTAAAATCGAACGATGATGAATATGAGGTAAACTTTCTGGACAGTCAAAGAAATTTGAAGTCCTACTCTCAGAAAAGACATATATCTTTGGCAAATATTGTAATTGATGCTTATCATAATCTTATAAAGGATAAAAATGCACTAATTGTGGAATTAGGAGAAGTTGAACATGAGAGAGATGACTTATTAGTAGTAGTCGTGGACCTAAAGGAAACAACTATGAAACTAAAAAGGGGAGGTAGGCATGAGATCAACCAAAAGGGAAAAGGAGTTGCAAGTGAGGCACACATTAAGCTTGAAAATGAACTCCAAACTGTGAAATCTATTATGTGTGTAGAACTTGAAAGAAATAGGCAACTTCAAGAAGACCTAGGCAGAGTTAAAAGTGACCTTGAAAAATCTCTAAAGTGGACCTGGTCCTCTAATGCAATTGCCGCCATGTATACAAGCAATGGTGGGAACATGCAAGGAGTCGGGTTCCAAAGAAAAAGACTCCCTACAACCCACATAGCAAGTATGTTACTGTTCCTGATAACTGGCTTTGTACTCACTATGGCAACACCGGTCACTTTAAAGAAAATTGTAAGGCTAGAATTCAGTCCCAACAGAAAAATAAGGTGTTTGTTGAAAAGGTAACTACTGCTAAGGAACCTGGTCCCTCAACTAAAAAATGTTTATTGCCTGCCTGGACAAGAAGAAGTCTGATTCACCCTTTTCCTCACTACAAGGGACCCAAACTTGTTTGGGTTCCTAAATCTAACCCTTGATTTTCTTATGCCGGGAGCAGTGAAAGAAAGCAGCCAAAAATGGTACATAGATAGTGGTTGCTCCAAATATATGACTGAAAGCACAAATAATTTCCTTTCACTCAAAGCCCTACAAGGAGTGTCCTTTGGAAATGGTAAAAAGGGATACATTCTGGGAGTTGGAAGGATTGGGAAGTCTCTTGCTCACTCAATTGAAAATATGTACTATGTGAACAGATTGAAGTACAGACTACTGAGTGTTTCTGTAATGATCCGATCGGTCATTTTATATATTATAACCCTATTTCCCCACTTAGTGCTCAATTTATGTGTTACGGCTATTTTATGACGTGTCGGGGTAGTTGGTTCGGGTCCAGAAGGAATTCGAAGTGAAATGAGACACTTAGTCTCATAATTAAAAATTTTAGTTAGAAAAGTTGACCGGATATGGACCTATGTGTAAAAGACCTCGGATGTGAATTTTTATGATTCCAATAGCTCCGTATGGTAATTTTGGACTTAGGAGAGTGTCCGAAAAATTAATTGGAGGTCCATGGTAGAATTAGGCTTGAAATGCCGAAAGTTGAAATTTTGGAAAGATTGACCGGGGGTTAACTTTTTGATATCGAGGTCGGAATCCGATTCTGGAAATTGGGATAGGTCCGTAATGTGAAATGTGACTTTTGTGCAAAATTTGAATTCATTCCGGATTGATTTGATGTGTTTCAGCACAAGATACAGAATATGAAAGTTCAAAGTTCATAGATTTTGATTTAAGGTGCGATTCAACGTTTTGATGTTATTTGATGTGATTTGAGACCTCGAGTAGGTCCGTGTTATGTTATGGAACGTGTTGGTATATTTGGTTGAGGTCCCGAGGGGATTGGGTGTATTTTTGGGTCATTGGTTGAGAGATTAATAAAGTTAAGAAATTTGGGAGTTTGTCCATGTTAATATCGGGTCAAGACGACCTCTTTTCAGTGTTTTTAGTGCGCGAACAGATCCGTAGCATGTTTTATGATTGAAATGCATATATGGTTTGTGTCCGGGAGGTTCCGGATGAGTTTTGAGCGAGTCTGGACATTTCGGCACTCTAATATTGTTCTGCCACTTTCGGAGATGCGGACCGCGCATTTTTGGGCGCTGAGGGAAAGAAGGGATGCGGACAGCGCATTTTTGGGCGCTGAGGCGAAGGAGGGACGCAGAATTTTGCGGCCGCGCTCAAAATTTCACGGAGCGCGCAATTCTGTCCGTGGCCGCGCTCCGGGAAGTTCTGCAGATCCGCTGGTCCGATTTCGAAAGCCTATATCTTTTGATCTACAAGGACTTTTGAGATGATTTAAAAACGAAAGTTGTAGCCCCTCATGTCTAGTTTCCAGAAAAGTAAAGAAATCATCATTTGGATATTTTAGAGAATATTATGGCTAAAATACTAAAGCCTGGCAGTACAGCCCTAAGAATTTCGCGGACCGCACCATTTTTTCGCGACAGCGAAACCTGGGGCGTGGCCGCGCGTGGAATTTTGTGGACCGCGCATGGTGAGTTCAGATAATGGGCTATATAATCGAGGTTTAGGGTATTATTTTATTTTTTGACTTTGAGAGCTCGGTTGGAGATGATTTTTCGTGGTGGGGTTTTCAAGAAATTCATCAGGATAAGTGATTTTAACTCAGATTTGGTTAATATACATGAATACATCAATGCTTTCATCACCTGATTAGTACTTTGAGAGGGAAATTTGGGGGAAATTGTAGAAATGTCATAAAACGAATTTTTGGGAGTTGAACACCGATCCGTAGTCGGATTTGAGTGAAATTAGTATGGTTAAACTCGTAATTGAATGGGTTGTCGGATTTTGTAACTTTTGTCGAGTTCCGAGACGTGGGCCCCACAGGCGATTTTTGAGCTAAATTTCGGATTTTTATGAAAAATTAGCATTTTCTTATGGAATTAATTCCAATGAATTTTATTGACCGAAATGAATTAATTGTGACTAGATTCGAGGCATTTAGAGGCCGATTTGTGAGGCAAGGGCATAGCAGAATAAAGAATTTCACACTCTGAGGTAAGTAACAGTTTTAAATCTGGTCCTGAGAGTATGAAACCCCGGAATTGGTATCATGTGATTACTTTGGAGGTGACGCACATGCTAGGTGACGGGCGTGTGTGCGTGCACCGAGTGAATTGTGACTTGATTCGTCCCGTGAGACCTTAAAGTTGAATAACTTGTTGTTAGCTATGTGCTCTCTATGTGTTCTGGAAATTTGACTAGAAAACATGTTTAGACTATATGTTGGTAATGTTGGTAATGTTGGGACCCACAGAGGTTGCGTACTTGTCGAATTACCTGCTAAATGCTATATGTACTCAGTCTCGATTTTTACTTCCACATTTTATCTCAGTCTCTATTGTTCATTATTGATGCATCATATCATTGTTGTTTGGGCTGATTTTCATGATTTCTGAGAGCCCGAGAGACTGGAGAGATTTATGACTGAGCAAGGCCGAGGGCCTGATTGTGAGATTATTATACTATAGCACGTGAGTTGGTCGTGCATCACGTGAGTTGGCCGTGCAGATCCTTATATTATACTATAGCACATGATTTGGCCGTGTGGGTCCTTATATTATACTATAACACGTGAGTTGGTCGTGCGGATCCTTATATTATACTATAGCACATGAGTTGGCCGTGCAACACGTGAGTTGGCCGTGCGGATCCAGATATCTATATTATGGCACGTGAGTTGTCCGTGCAGCACGTGAGTTGTCCGTGCAGATTATAGCGCTTGGGCTGTAGGAACCCCTCCGGAGTCTGTACACCCCCAGTGAGCGCGTGTACCCATTGATTGTGAGTGTTGAGGGCTGAGAGTCGAGTGATGAGTTTAGTGACTGTTACTTGAGAGGTTGACTTGCTTTGCATTTGTTGTTATACTTGGTTGCTATCTGTCATTATTGCAAAATCTCTGAAAGATTTTATATTCGGATTAAATGAACTTGAACTGTATAAAATTGATTTGACTTAAACTGCCGGATTTGAAAGCATGTCTATTCTTTGCTGGAATTACTGAAAGTGAACTATAACTGTGTAGCTCTTCATTATCTTCAGTTCCTTAGTTATTATTATTACTTGCTGAGTTGGTTGTACTCATACTATACCCTGCACTTCGTGTGTAGATTCAGGTGTTCCCGGACATAGAGGGTGTTGATCCTTACACGCGGTTGATTTTCAGGAGATTTTGAGGTAGCTGCCGTGTTTCGCAAACTTTGTCTCTCATTCTTTATTTTCTTGTTTACTGTATTTGGTCTCAGACTATTATAGACCATATTTTTCAGACTTGTATTCATATTAGATGCTCATGTAGTTAGTGACACCAAGTTTAGGGAAGTGTTCGTATCAGTATTTTTGGGATTATGTATTGTATTTAAAATATTATATTTTCAGACTTAAAAAAGAATTTGTGGTTCATTGAGATTTTGGGCTTGCCTAGTATTGAGATATGCATCATCACGACGGGTGGGTTTTGGGTCGTGATAGTTTCCTAAATCTGTGACAAGGGAAACAAAATGGAATTTGTGTAAAAAATATGCACGGTCACAAATCTTGTGACTGGTGAGGTGGTTCTTGTGGCTAAAAGATACAAAAACATTTATGTTGCTGATTTTGAGTCCTTGCAAAATGGGGATCTCAGTTGTTTGAGCGATGTTGATGATGATGCTGAACTGTGGCACAAAAGATTGGGTCATGCAAGTTTTACGTTGCTCAACAAATTGGTCAAGAAGGACCTGGTGTGTGGCCTACCCAAGTCAAGCTTGAAGGATCACAAGGTGTGTGATGCATGTATAAAAGAAAAACAAGTCAGATCATCCTTCAAATCCGAAAGGAAGTTAGTACCTCAAGGCCGCTTGATCTCCTTCATATATATCTGTGTGGACCTATGGGGGTGCCAAATAGAGGAGGAAAAAAGTACATTTTTGTTATAGTGGACGATTATTCCAGATTCACATGGACAATGTTTCTTAGAAATAAGGATGAAACCTTTCAAGTATTTGCTACATTTGTGAAAAAGATCCAGGTGAAGATGAGCCATAATGTAGTATGTATAAGGTCTGATCACGACACAGAATTTGACAATGCCAAATTGGACGAATTCTGTGCTGAAAATGGCATTACTCGTAATTTTTCAGCTCCAAGAACACCTCAACAAAATGGTGTTGTGGAGAAAAAAAAATAGGACTCTTGAAGACATGGCAAGAACAATGTTGATTGACAGTGGCATTGCAAAAATATTCTGGCAGAAGCAATCAACACTACATGCTACTTGGTGAATAAGTGCATGATCAGGTCTCTACTTAACAAAACCCCGTATGAACTATTGAACGGGAGGAAATCCAAGGTGACACATTTAAGGACATTTGGCTGCAAATATTTTGATCTCAACAATGGCAAGGAAGCACTTGAAGAATTCGGTGCCAAAAGTGATGAAGGAATCTTTCTGGGCTATTCATCACAAAGCAAAGCTTACAAAGTGTACAATAAGAGAACTCAATGTGTTGAGTAAAGCATACATGCGATCTTTGGGAAAGATTCACATGATAAGTTGATCAAGACAGAGAACAGTCAGTTGTTCCTGGTGAAGTTATAGACATGGCAAATGGTAAGCCTGACCTGATGAGTCAAGTCAAGGAATCAAATGATGATGGTGTATATGTATATCCAACTGATGCGTAAGAAGTTGGTTCCGCAATCACAACAACTGAAGTTGAGAACAGAGTTGTTGATGTTGTCCAAAGAACCCCACATACTGAGCTGAGAAGCGGAACCAAGGATCACGTTCAGAAATACCTAGACCCACTCAAAATGAGATTTAGGTGTCTAACTGGAAGCACAAAAGTTCACACCCTCTTGAAAATGTGATCTATCCTCTTAACTCAGGGATTCAAACGAGGTCAAAGTCAAGAAATGCGCTTGCCTTCTCATCCTTTCTTTCTCAAATTGAGCCCAAAAATATCAAGGAAGCATTGAAAGATGATGACTGGATTACGGCGATGCAAAAAGACCTAAATCAATTTGAGAGGAACAATACATGGCACCTGGATCCTCGACCTAGTGATAGAACTGTTATAGGAACCAAATGGGTATTCAAAAACAAGCTTGATGAGGTTAGGAACACAACAAGGAACAAGGCAAGGCTGGTAGTTCAAGGGTACAATCAAGAAGAAGTGATTGACTATGATGAAACTTTTGCCCAGTTGCTCGAATGGAGGCCATCAGAACCCTTATTGCATTTGCTTCTCATATGGAATTCAAATTGTTCTAAATGGATGTCAAAAGTGCATTACTGAATGGCTTTCGAAAAGAAGAAGTCTTCGTCAAGGAACCTCTTGACTTCGAATGTCATGAGCATCCTGAGCATGTGTTTCAAACTTGACAGGGCCTTATATGGGTTGAAGCAGGCTCCTCACGCATGGTATGAAAAGTTGTCCAAATTCCTCCTAGAAAATGGCTTTACAAGAGAAGAAATAGACAACACCTTATTTTTGAAGAAACGAGGAAGGAACCTGCTCATTGTGTAAGTTTATGTTGACGACATCATCATTGGTGCAACAAATGATTCTCTGTGCGAGGAGTTTACAAAGCTCATGGGAAGTGAGTTTGAAATGAGCATGATGGGGGAATTGAATTTCTTCTTAGGCCTGCAAGTCAAGCAAACTCCTAAGGGAATAATGATAAGTCAGCAGAAGTACATCAAAGAGCTTCTGAAGAGATTTGAAATGGAAAGCTCAAAACTCATTGACACTCCTATTGCCACTGCCACTCGACTGGACATGGATGAACATGGTTCCCCTGTGAACAAGACCATGTACAGAGGTATCATTGGGTCACTCTTGTATCTCACAGCAAGCAGACCAGATATTGTTTTTAGTGTGGGACTATGTGCCAGGTTTTAATCAAATCCAAAGGAATCTCATCTGAAGGCTGCCAAGAGAATCGTGAGGTATCTAAAGGGAACGCAAGACCTAGTTCTCTACTACCCCTCAGGAGACAATTTCGACTTGATCGGGTATGCTGATACTGATTATACTGGTTATCTAGTGGACAGGAAAAGCACTTCCGGCATGGCACACTTTCTGGGTTTGTGTCTAATTTCATGGGGTACAAGAAAACAAAATTCAATGGCTCTTTCAAGTGTATAAGCTGAATATGTGGCGGTTGCCTCTTGCTGTGCTCAACTGTTGTGGATCAAGCAACAACTAGAAGATTTTGGTGTGTTTCTGATTGTGTGCCGTTACCATGTGACAACACCAGTGCTATCAATATGGAAAAGAACCTAGTTCAACATAAGATAAGAAAGCACATTGATGTGTGACATTATTTTCTTAGAGACAATAATGAAAAAGGGCTTATCTGCAAGAAGTTCTGTAACACAAAAGATCAAACCGCACACATCTACACAAAAGCACTAAGTAGAGAGCACTTTGAAAAGAATCGTTTTGCACTAGGGTTGATAAAATCAAGCTGAGTACCTGGTCCCTCGATGATTGGCTATGAAAGAAATATACAGGTGAAATTTCTAAAAAGTGTTTTCTGACAAGGTCTAACTCATTTCTATACTGTTACAGGTAGACATGCATGACGATTACAGAGCAATTAAGGAGCTAATGTATTTCATCTTCGCAAAAGGATGAGGATCATATTTACAAAATCTATCAAGGAATCTAGTTCCGGCGACACAAGTTAGTAGTTCCTTTTGTACTCTCACGCACAACTTTTTAAACGACTAAAAAGGGTGCCGTGTCATTAAATTGTTAGCTTCTTTTTTTGGGTAACCCAAGCATCCTACCCATTACAAAACGACCTGTCTACCCAAAATATCAATACTCATTCCCAACCGACCTCTCACCCTCTTTTAATAAATCAAACTCGGTCACTCTCACAATTGTTCACATCAAAGGCTAAAATTTCCCTTTTTCTCCCAACAACCAAACACTCTCTTCTTTCATAAACTCTTATTACACCCTATAATGTCTGAGAATATCGAAGCCTCAAATGTCCCCAGTATCCTCCCCACTGTATCTTCATCTCTTGAAGTACCAGTGACAGAGTCTACGCACTTTACGCCACCCAATCCAAACCCTAAGCAAGATTCCCAACCACTCACTGCCTCTTCTCCACCCCAATCAAGTTCTGATTCTCATCGAAGTCGAAAAACTTCAAATCCCAAGAGGTTTGTGGCTATGACCTCTCCATCTGCCTCACCAAAAAAAATGGTTGAGGGGGAAAACGTAGAGGGAGAAGAATATCATGAAGTTTCCAGTTTGCGTTTAGAAGAGTGTTCTGAGGCACAACAAAGTGTGGTTATCACAATGACTACCCCAAGTCTCAATTTGAATGTTGCATATCTGACATGTAATAATTATTTTGTGCCTTCCGAGTTTCCTTTGGTGTTAGAAGAATAAGAGGCCATAGAAAATATGTTGTCAATAACTGCTGAGAGGTGTATGGATAGTTTCTATGAAGGTGTGTCTGAAACCAATGGGTCTCAGGGGGAAGGTTAGAGTCTACAAGAAAAGGGTAGGGAATTGATGCCTATCAAAAATTTGGCACCTGAAAGTACTACTGGGGAACCACTCGAGGGATCTGATCCTTCCGCCCATGAGGAGCCCTCTCCTCCTACTTGGGATGAAACCCTCATGTTCATCAAAAAAACAAACCCAGGTCAGTACTGATCTCGCTCCCTCTCCTCATTTCTATGCTGAACCATTGGCCATTGTTACTCCGAGATGAGACCTCTGTCTGAGGAGGAGAATGAGGGTAGTGAAGAAGACTATGATAATGTTGCTCTTGCAAGCTTTATTAGTGCTAGGAGTAGCAGTGCAACTCCCAAAACACCCACTCCTAAAAGTCTTACTACTAGGCTGTAACAGAAGGAGGCTCTTGAGTCAGCTCTGAAGAAAAATAAGAAATAAAAGAATAGTAGAAGGTTGGTGAAGGGTGGAAAGTTAGTACATGAAGAGGGTGGTGCCTACAGCTCTTATTGTGGACATTGATGATGAAGTGGATGAGGAACCCAGTCCCTTAATCCAAATCCTCCAAGAAACCTGCGATTCAAAATTCTGGAAAAGAGTCATCTGTGAAAGTGATGGAAGTTAGTAATGTTGAAGTGGGCGAGTTTGGAGAAAAAGTGGATGAGGGGTCTGGTAAGAACGTGTCTGAGAAATCTATGTCTGAGAAGCCTACAGAGTAAGCTAAAAGTGTGAGAAAATCAGTAAAACGGAAGGGTAGTGCCAATGAGGGACCTGGTTCCTTAAAAAAGGACCAAGGTGAGGGTGGCTAAGAATGAAGGAAGGGAAAACCTGAGAAATCAGAAAGTGTTGTGGGGCAGAACATTTTCCCCTGATATTCTCGCCATGGCAGGAATTCGCCAACAATTTACTTATAATTTCTACTTAACTTAGTTAGAAGCATTGTGTAGGAAACCCTTATAAAATCATAAACCATACGTTTGTGTCTTGGCTAGAGTTAGTCAAGTTGTAAGCTTTGTAATAAAGTTATTACAAAGGGACTTGTAATAAAGTTGTACAAGTTAGTGAGGGATTAAGAAGTTAATTCCTAGGTTACAACAGTTTGTAATCTGAAGTTTGCTTAGTAGTGAAGTTGAAATCCTACAAGGATAGGTCGTGGTTTTTAATCCCGTGAGTTGGGAGTTTTCCACATAAAACTCTATTGTGTTATTTACATACTGTTGTGTGCGTGTGTTCTGTGGAAACTGGTAGAGAACGTGGTTCTCTATATAGTTTGATGGACTCTTAGTGTCTGGTTGTCCAGGATCTTCTTTAATATTTCCTCCACTGAGAGAGGAACCTGTGGTGCTGTTACTGTAGAAGACTGTGCTGCAACAACACTGGATATGTCAGATAGCTTTGAAGTAGTTGTCTGCATCCAGTTGTTGAGACTTGCCAATGTCTGGGAGACTCACAGAGCAGCGAGTGGATATATGGATGAGGCAGGCACTGGTACTGATGATGATGGTCTAGAAGATGAGGGTGGTGGCATGAAAGCTGTCTCGGTGGAAGGACCGGCCGCTGTGGAAAGCATGGGAGCTGCAGATGGCTCAGCAGTAGAATCTGTAACCACCAATGATGGCTCATCAGACTGGCCAACGGTGGCAGTTGCTTTACCCTTGAACTTTGGGTTTCCCGGACCTTGCAAGAAGTACCATGAAAAAGGCTTCTTGGCCCACACTTTTGTATCAAAACTCCTCGGCTCCACCTTTGCAAAGAGGCGGATCCAGGATTTAGGGGTTACGGGTGCCGACCTAATCGATGTGATCAGCTCGAGCGTCGATTCGGGACTTCGGGGTATATAGACAAATAGATCAAACGAAAGAAAATATAATAACTATAACTAATTGACGCAAAGCATAAAACTTCTAACAATATTTTTAGTATCATATACAATCTATTTAAAATTGTCCTCGACGAGCTTTCATATTTTGAAAACGATCAATAATGACATCATTACTTACATTTGTAAATACATCACGCTCTATGTAACAAATTAAACAATCATTTAAATATTGATCACCCATGTTGTTCCTCTCTTCATTCTTTATTTGCTTCATGGATGAGAATGCTCTCTCCACAGTTGCGGTAGCAACAGGTAAAATCAGAGTTAACTTCACAAGTAAATAAACATACGAATAAGTCTCCACAAGATTTGTCTCAACCAATGCTTTTGCCAAATCACTAATTCCTTGCAAGTTGGAGAACTTGGGATTGCCAACTCGCATATGAATTATGAAAGTATCTAGTTGATAACTCAAGTCTCGAATGTGTACTTCATCAAACTCATTTGGGTAACATTTTGCTAAAGTCATTATTCTACCTTTATCAAAATTAGCAAAAGAATTGGCTTGATTCAAACTAGCCATCCCAAGAAGCAAATCGCTACTCACTACATCAAAACGGTCATTAAGTTCTTGAAGTTGCACATCAATTACAATATAAAAGATATCAACACGCAAGTGGTGTGAATAACAAATACCAGAAGACTTACGCTTCGACTTTCCAGGAAAATAGGATTCATCCATCTTGGGAATCATAATATCATGCATATGACAAAATGAGGAAATATCATCTAGCAAAGATTCCCATCCAGTTTCCCTCATATCTTGCAATCTTTTCTTTGTAATATTAAGAAACTCCACGGCATTAACAATATCTTGATCTCTCTTTTGTAGGATCTTGTTCAACTCGTTTGACATTGCCAAAACTTTCAACATCAAGTGAAGTATAAAAATAAATTTGAATGTTATTATCTCACTCAAAAGATATTTTGCTTGATTTCTCTCATTTGAGGTAGAACCTTCATGTTCAATCACTTCAAGCACACGAATAATAGATGAGAAAATAACAATAAAGTTATCTAATGTTTGGAAATGTAATCCCCAACGAGTATCACCTGGTCTTTGAAGCCTGCGTTCTTGATTTAGTCCTCGCCCGGTATGAATTTCACCGGACTCAAGTAATTGCTCCAGTTTTTTAGCTTGAAGATGGCGAAGCAAATCTCCGCGCTTAAAATATAATCCAATGACATTCAACACATTAGTAATATGACAAAAGAAGTATTCGACATCCAAATGCTTTTTAGACATAGCTACAAGTGTTAATTGCAATTGATAAGCAAAGCAATGAATGTAATATGTCGATGAGCTGTCTTTCATAATCAAAGTCTTAAGACCACTTATCTCTCCCCTCATGTTACTAGCTCCATCATAACCTTGTCCACGTATTTGAGACGGACTTAGTAAGTGGTCCGAAAGCAAAGAGTAGATTGCTTCCTTCAATGAGCATGTCGATGCATCACTAACATGGACAAGACCAACAAATCGCTCTACCACTTCACCATTTTTATCAACATAACGCAAAACAAGAGCCATTATTCTTTGTGTGAGATATCTTTGGACTCATCAACTAATATACCAAAATAATCTCCATTCAAGTCTCCAATTATAGCCTTTAATGTTTCTTTTACACAAGCATTGATAATATCCTTTTGGATCATAGGGCAAGTCAAAGTATCATTTTGTGGAGCATTTTCTAATATTACTTTTCCCACATCCGGATGCTTGTCCCCATGCCATCGTAAGAATCCTAGAAAGAGGCCTTGATTTATCGAAGATTCAATTTCATCATGGCCCTTAAAAGGCAATCCATACAACAATAGGAGTCTTGCCACATCAATTGATGCTTCTAAACGCATTCGATACTCATTTTTCAACTTCTCGGAGTGCTTATCAAAAACAACTTGAATTGATTGATGGTGATTTGATAAATCTAGCATCTTCTTGAAACATTTATCATGGACACTATTAACATCACCAACATGTAAACGCATTCTTTCAAGACCCTTATTCTAAACCCTAAAATCATTTTTTGTATAAAATTCACCCGCACTTCCATGAATAAATTTATTTTTGAACAAATAACAATATAAGCAAAATGTAAAATTGACCATTGAACCAACTTGGAACAAATTGACACATTCTTCCTCCTATTTGAGTTTTGGGAAATTGATGCTTGGAAGGTTGACAGGGACCATGTTGAATGTAATATTTTCTTACTTTATCTCGTATTCTAGGGTTATAGTCAGCAATAGGTATTCTTTCTCCTAGATCGCCTTTAAGTGACCCCAAATCGAGTTCATTTATAGGATAGGAATGATTGGTATTCGCTTGGATCAAGGATTGACAACTAGGACTTGGTTGAGAATGGTCCAACCTCGTGACAAATTTATCAATCTCAATCAATTCCTATAAAATAGAAGTTCATTCCAGTGAGAAATATAGAACGATTTCTACCAAGTCATACCATCAATAAGTTTAGTTATTTTAAATTCTACAGTGAAACCATTTAAGAGGCATTTGATTTTCAAACACAACCAAAGAAATACATAACAAAAAAATCAAAATAGTAACAATAAATTTTAGCAAGAACACTAATATCTAACTAAATACAAAATAAAAACATAGCAAGAACATATATTTGATGGGGAAAAAATAGCCACATAGAGTTAAGAAATAAACATGAGGAGGTGAGGATTGAGGAAACATTACAATGGTGGGCGTAGTGCAATGACTAGTGACTAGTGAGCAATGAATGTATGAAGCATCAAGCATCCGCAAAGGTAAAGAAAAATAAATGCTTACAGTAACAGTCTAACAGAGAAGCAAGAAGCAGAAGCAGTGGCGTGAATGAAGGCTGAAGCAGCGAGAATTGGAGAAAGGGAAAGGGGAAAGTGGACTTGGGGAATTGGGGCATTGTTTTACCTTTAATTATAAGAGAATATTCTATAAAGAGCACTTTTATTATTATTTTATCTTATTTGTTTATACTTAAAATAACAAACAAACAAACAGAAAAGTAAAACATTTACTATAAAATATAGAAGAGTGTGTTGTGTAGTGTACTAAATTTTCTTAAACAAACAAACAGAAAAGTAAAATATTTACTATAAAATATAGAAGAGTTTGCTGTGTAGTGTACTTAATTTCCTTAAATTGCAACTGAATGTAAGCCAAAAATTTATTTGCTCCCCTGGATTCGAACTCTTGCCCTGCTGAACGAAAAGGCAGACCTTTGCCACTGGCACTTTTGCCACTTTTATTCTACGGGTGGCACTTTAAATATATATCCTATGTCTTATACATATTTACATATATACATAAGGTTTTTGCCGAAGCTTGCGGGTGGCGTACCACCCCGAACCGTGTACATAGATCCTCCCCTGTCTTTGCATCCGTGAGATATTCTGTGAGGGTGTTAGGATATGGGTAGGAGCTTTGACCTTTCCGGAAAACCACTAATATGTTGGCCGACATGATGGCACCCACATTGATTGGGTACCCGGCCATGATAGATGCCACCAAAATTGCTTGGGGAATCGTAAGATTGTTCTCATTCTGTTTTGGGTCAATACGACTGCACACAAATATTTGCCACCCCTTTGCTTAAAGGTTTAGGGTGGCCCGTGCAATGGGAACCCCTGCTGTGATCCACGATGGTGGTGGTTCTGGAGGAGCCAAAATCTTTGCTAACCAAGGGCGAGTTGCATCACCCATAGCAAGCTTCTCCAAGTACTGGATTGCCTCTACCTCCTCGAATCCCAGGTAAGTGTTCAAAGTGCTTGGGTCGAATCTGAGTTTCAAATTTCTCACTTTGGTCACTTTGGTACCCTTCTCGATGTGTTCCACATTGGCATAAAACTCTCGTACCAAGTGCTCTTTGGCATCCTTAACACTCTTGGTGAAACACATCCACCCTTGCGCTCCATGAACTGCTTAAGGGCATTTGGGTTGTATTTATCCAAATCCTTCAGCAAGAATTATCGCTCGAGTGTGAGCGATCTCTGAGGCCACCACTCTCTAAACATTATGAAGGCAGTCAAACTCATGAACCTATCTTCCCATGTTTCCTTCTTCTTCGACCTCTCTAGGCCGCCCACTCTAGTGTCACCTCCCCTACCATCATCAGGAACATCATCATCATCTACTGCAACTGGTGCAGAGGGAGTGTGTGTAGAGGATGGCTCTAAACCCTGGCTACCAACATCGGAACCCTCAGAAGAACTTGTTGTGGTAGAGGGTTCGTTGCGCAGTTGGTATCTCCCAGTGAATTGTGGTGGTTGGGACTGGGCCTCAGGTTGTACCTCTACCGAGTGACCCTCAGAGGCTTCCCTAGATGGAACATACAATCTTGATTCTGAGGGCTCTGTGGACCTACCTCTCCTAGTGGTCGGCTTTTTGGCTATTGCTTTTGATTGCACTCCCAGAGGTTGAGTGCCCTTTCCTCGGCCTTGGGAGTGTTCACCCCTCCCTTTAGATGTATCACCTCTTCCTCGTGATCGAACCATTGTCTGCAATACGAAGCATATAAGTCAGTTTAAGTTCAGAAGCATGTTAACAGTTGCAGGAAAATACTGTACAAAAGAGACAGTGCAGACCGCAGAATATTGAGTGCGGTCACAAACTGCCTTGTGCAGACCGCACAATTTCAAAGTGTGATCGCACATGCTGAAGTGCGGACCGAAAAATTTTGAGTGCGGCCGCACAAAGCCAGGTTCAGACTACTGGTTCTCTGAAGTTCCTAAGTGCGGTCGCACACATTTTTTCGAAGACCGCACAATTTTTATGCGGACCGCACAATTTTGAGTACGGTCGCACAAAACCAGGTTCAGACTACTAGTTCTCTGAAGATCCAAAGTGAGGTCGCACACATTTTTTCGCGGATCGCACAAATTTTCTGCGGACCGCACAATTTTGAGTGCGGACTACACTTTTCATGTATCACATTTTGTCCTAACTCAAGATCTGCGGACCGCACAATTTTGTGTGCGGGCGCACAATCAAAAATAAAACGGCACTAACTTAGGTTTTGCAATTTTTTTGCACAATTTAAACATGGTATTTGCAAATTAAACATGATGAATGATCTACCGAGTCCCCAATGAGCACACATGAATTTACCCACACAATTTCAAGCACACATGAAGAACATTTGACGTTTTAGGCCTAAAAATAATTATACTAATTAAGAACAAAAACTAAAAAAAATTAAAAAATCTAAACATGAATTGAACATACCAGTGATGAAGGATGCATGTACGAATCTACACTGATGAAATGAAATTGGATTGTGAGGTACTTTTGTGCACTATGCTTGCTTAGGTCTGAAAAGTTCAAAGTGTGTAAAGTTGTGAATAGTGCAATGAGGTCTTATTTATAGGTTGACCAAGCTCAGTCAAAATTGAAGCTAAGTGCGGCCGCACAATTTTGAGTGCGGTCCGCACTCTTTACCTGAACCTTGCCGAAGTTTTGCAGTTCGTACAAAAGTGAGTACGGCCGCAGAAATTTGTGTGGTTCGCACAATTTTGTGTGCGGCCGCAGAATGGCCTTTTCTCTGCACTTCAAAAACTTCAGAGAGTTGGATTTTTTTGGGTCTCCAGTTATGCGGCTGCAGATTCTTCTCTGCTGTGGCATACAAAATTGTGCGGCCCTCACAATAAATGTGCGGTTCGCCTTTTTCAACACTTGGCCAATTCTTTTCGAATACAGTACACGCAATGCACACTCATTCCTGCAATTCACTTCAAAACCAGTTAGTTTAATACAAAAACCTATCTAAAGAAGAAAATAAAAAAATAAAAAGAAACATGGGTTACCTCCCAAGAAGCGCTTGATTTAACGTCGCGGCACGACGGAGATTACCATCAATCACTTGTATTGAATTAAAACCACAACGTGGCCATCATCAACTTTGCCAAGATAATGTTTTACCCCGGTGACCATTGACTCTAAACATTTTATCATTTTTGTTCTTCAAGTCTAATGCACCAAAGGGTATCACATTCACAACCTCAAACACACCACTCTACTTAGACTTCAACTTTCCGAGAACATTCGTAACCGAGAATTGAACAATAACAAAAGATCAGCTTCTTTGAACTCCTTGTTCCGGATGTACTTTCCATGGAGGTACTTCATCTTGTCCTTATATAAGGACGAACTTGTATAAGCATGGTTTCGGAATTTATCAAGCTCATTCAATTGAGCCATCCTTAAATTGGCGACGACATCCCATTCAAGATTAAGCTTCTTTAATGCCCACATAGCCTTGTGCTCAAGTTCTACCAGAAGGTCACAAGCTTTCCTGAACACTAACCGGTATGGAAACATACCAATCGGTGTTTTGTAAGCCGTCCTATAAGCTCAAAGAGCATCATCAAGTTTCTTTGACCAATCCGTCAGGTTGGCATTTACTGTCTTTGAAAAAAATACTCTTGATCTCCCGGTTGGAGACTTCCACTTGTCTGCTTGCTAGAGGATGATAGGGGGTCGAGACTTTGTGAGTGACACCATTTTTGGTGAGTAAGATATCAAAAGCTTTGTTGCAAAAGTGCGATCCCCCATAACTAATAATGGCCCTTGGAGTACCGAATCTTGTGAAGATGTTCTTTTTCAAAAATGCCACCACACTTCAAGCTTCATTGTTGGGTAAAGCCACGGTTTCAAACCACTTTGATACATAATCCACAGCTACCAAAATGTAAGTACTCCCACAAGAGCTCACGAACGGACCCATGAAATCAATGCCCCACACATCAAAGATATCAATCTCCAAGATGGTGGTAAGGGGCATCTCATTTTTCTTAGAAATCCCACCGGCCCTTTGACATTCATCACAACAGTTGACGAGATCGCTAGCATCCTTGTAAAGAGTAGGCCAATAGAATCCACAACTCAACACCTTTGTTACCATTCTAGCTCCACTAAGGTGACCACCATATGGTGAAGAACAGCAAGCTTCAAGAATTTCCACTTGTTCTTCTTCCGATGCACATCGTCGAATCACACCATCGGTACAAATCCAGAAGAGATACGTCTCATCCCAATAATAGTCAAGGCAATCATGTTTGAGCTTCTTCCTTTGGTTTGAAAAGAACTCATTCGGTACAATACCACTCACAAGATAATTTGCTAAGTCGGCAAACCATGGAATCATGATCATTGAAATGGCTAGAAGTTGCTCGTCGGGGAAGGAATCATTTATCTCAAGGTCGCCATGTGGCCTCCCCTCCTCCTCCAAACGAGACAAGTGGTCCGCCACTTGGTTTTCACTACCCTTGCGGTCTTGAATCTCTAGATAAAACTCTTGAAATAGAAGCACCCACCACATTAACCTTGCATTTGAATCTTTTTTGCTCATTAATTACCGAAGCGCCGCATGATCTGTGTGGACAATCACCTTTGTACCCATCCAGTATGGGCGGAACTTCTCCATAGCAAAGACAATAACAAGTAGCTCTTTTTTGGTCGTTGTGTAGTTCACTTGGGAATCATTCATGGTCTTGCTAGCATAATAGACCGGATGGAAGATTTTGTTGATACGTTGCCCCAAAACTGCTCCAACCGCCACATCACTTACATCACACATGAGCTCTAAAGGCAAGCTCCAATCTGGTGCGGTGATAATAGGAGTAGTAGTCAATTTAAACTTGAGCAATTCGAATGCCTTCATGCACTCCTCGTTGAAATGGAACTTGGCATCCTTAACCAACAGTTTACACAAGGGGTTCACCACTTTGGAAAAATCCTTAATGAATCGGCGATAGAACCTCGCATGACCCAAGAAGCTCCTCACTCCCTTCACGGATGTAGGGGTGGGAGTTTAGAGATCACCTATATTTTGGCCTTGTCAACCTCAATACTAGGCTTTGAAATTTTGTGGCTGAGGACAATTCCTTCCTCGACAAGGAAGTGACATTTCTCCCAATTCAAAACCAAGTTTGTATCCCCACATCTTTCCAATACTTTATCCAATTTGTCCAAGCAATCATCAAAAGAATTTACGACCACAAAAAAGTAATACATGAAGACCTCAAGAGAATCCTCCACTATGTCGGTAAAGATGGCCATCATACACCGTTGAAAAGTCGCGGGTGCATTGCATAACCCAAATGACATTCGCGAGAATGCAAAAGTACCATAGGGACAAGTGAAAGTAGTCTTCTTTTGGTCCTCCAAAGCAATAAGAATTTGATTGTAGCCGGAATATCTATCAAGGAAATAGTAGAAAGCTTGACTGGCCAACCCATCAAGCATTTGATCAAGGAATGTGAGTGGGAAATGATCTTTCCGAGTGACTTTGTTGAGCTTCTGATAGTCCATACACACTCTCCACCCGGTCACCGTTCTTGTGGGGATCAACTCGTTCTTGTTATTTGTGACCACAGTCATGCGCCCTTTCTTTGGGACACATTGCACCAGAGAGGTCCACGAGCTATCGAAAATGGGGTAAACAACCCCGACATCCAACCATTTTATGATCTCCTTCTTTACCACCTCTTGTATTGCTTCATTTAATCTTCTTTGATGTTCAACGGAGGGTTTGGCATCCTCCTCCAAAATAATCTTGTGCATGTAAAGGGCGGGGCTTATACCCCAAATGTCCGCCAATGTCCATCCTAGCTTTCTTCCTCTTTTGTAGCATCGCCAAAGTAGAGTCTACTTGCGCGTTGGTCAAATAACAGGAAATAATAACCGGTAAAGTAGAACATGGCCCAAGGAATTCATACCTGAGATATAGAGGCAATGGCTTTAACTCCAAAGTGGGAGGCTCCTCGATTGAGGGCTTTGTTGGAGGAGTCTTCCGGTTCTCAAGATCTAAGGTCAATTTTCGGGGTTCATAAGTGTACGACCCAATCCTTCCAGTGCATTTACACATTCCACATAGCATTCCTTCTCATCATCATCATGATTAAGCAATACGGCCTCCCAAAGTATCATCAACATTCATCATAGTACTAGCATCATCAACAATCACCTCGGTCACTAAGTCCACAAACGAACAAACTTCATTGCTATTCGGTTGCCTCATAGATTTGCATACATGGAAAACCACTTTTCATCACCCATACGGAAGGTGAGCTCACCGGCTTCCACATCAACAAGAGCCTTCCCTGTAGCAAGGAAAGTTCTACCCAAGATAATAGTCACCTCATAGTCCACTTCGCAATCAAGAATCACAAAGTCCGCCGGGAGCATGAACTTATCAACACAAACCAACACATCATCAATAATACCCAATGGTCTCTTCATAGTACGATCTTCCATTTGTAACCTCATATATGTGGGTCTTGGTTACCCAATTCCCAAAGTTTTGAACACCGAGTAGGGCATCAAGTTGATACTCGCCCCTAGATCACATAGAGCTTTGGCAAAGTTGGCGCTTCCAATAGTGCAAGGGATTGTGAAAGCGTCGGGATCTTCCAATTTCGGATCCATTGAGTTCAAAATAGCACTCACTTGATGTGTCATCTTGATAGTCTCACAATTCATTGATCTTTTCTTTGTCACCAAACCCTTCATGAACTTTGCATAGACGGGCATTTGTTCCAATGCCTCAACCAATGGCACATTAATGGAAAAGCTTTTCTTCATGTCAATAAACTTCTTGAATTCGTTCTCGCTATTTTGCTTGGCGAGCCTTTTAGGGTATGGAGGAGGAGGCCTTGGCATTGGTGCCTTGGCTTTTGGCACTACCGGTTTTGGTATGTCAATCACGTGTTCCCTAGACGGGTTCACTTCTTCTTGAGTCTCATCCACATTTTCATCAATATCAATTCTCACTTCTTCATTATCTTGAACCACATTTCTTGGAATTTCATCTTCTTGAATCTCTATATCATCATCCACAATTATTCTTCGGTTTGATGTTGTTGCCTCCCACCTTTTCCACTCCTTGTAGTTATAGGCATGGCATGCCCCGTATTGTTCCTACCCTTCGGATTCACCATCGTGTCACTAGGTAGTTCTCCCTTAGGACGAGTGTTTAAAGCTTGCGAGATTTGCCCTAATTGGACCTCCAAATTGCGAATTGAAATATTGTGAGAGGCTAGTTGAGCATCAGAGTCAACATTTTTCTCCATCTTTTGCTTGAACATATTTTCAATCCGTCCCATCTCATTATAAGAAGAGCTAGAACCATGAGACATATAAGGAGGTGGGTTGCTTGGTTGTTGATACATCGGGGGCCTTTGAAAGCCCGACCCCTGATTCCCTTGGTTATTATTCCAACCCCATTGGTTATTGCCTCCCCAATATCCTTGATTGTTTCCACCCCAATTGCCTTGGTTGCCTTGATTATTCCAATTACCTTGATTATTATTATTGTTCCAATTATCTTGATTGTTGTTACCACCACTCCAATTGACTTGGTGGTTTTGATTGTTCCAATTTCCCTGACTTCCTTGAGATCATCATTGTTGTTGATTCAGGCCTTGAGAGTTATTTCTTTGCCCTTGGTAGTTGTTCACATATTGCACTTCTTCTTCTTGCTCATTGTATGATTCGTCTTGGTCAAACCCACTATCATCTTGCACAAATTGTTCCACACGATTTTGTACTTATTGGCCCTTTTACCTTCGCTTGTTCACCATCATGTTGACACATTCTATTGCATTTACTTGCTTAGGACCTTGAACTTGTCGAAATTGAGCTTTGACTAATTGATTCATTGTTGTGTTCAACTCGGTAATTGCTTGCCCATGACCATGCTATTCTTTGTGTAGGTGAATCACATTTAGATCACCGTGAGGAATATTAGATCTACTTTGCCATGCCGATGAAGTATCCGCCATTTCATATAAAATCTCACAAGCTTCGGCATATGGTGTTGTCATGAAATTCCCAAAGGCAAGTTGGTTGACCACGCATTTATTAGTAGTATTGATACCCCTATAGAAGGTTTATTGAATCATGGCCTCAGTCATATCATTATTCGGGCACTCTTTCACCATAGTACGGTACCTCTCCCAAATCTCGTGCAAAGTCTCATTGGGTTCTTGCTTGAATGCTAGAATCTCGTCTCGAAGAGTAGCCATGAAAAGAACTTGGCAATGAATTTTTCCACCAATTCATCCCATATATGTATAGAATGGTTTGACAATCTTTCGAACCAATCCAAGGCTTTCCCTCGTAGAGAGAAGGGAAATAGCCTCAACCTTAGAGCATCCTCGGAGACGTTGGTCTGTTTACTCCCCCAGCAAGTGTCCACAAACCCCTTCAAATGTTTGTATGCATTTTGACTCGGAGCCCCGGTGAAGAATCATCGTTGCTCTAGCAATGTGAGCATAACATTGGTGAATTTGAAGTTACCCGCCCTAATGCGGGGCGGGACTATGGAACTTGTGTATCCTTCGTTTGGAAATACCCGGTGTGGAGCCGCTCTTGGTGGAGGTGGGGGAGGTACGAGAATATTTTATGAGGCAGTCGGCCTCGCCTATTTGCTTGAGGTTCAAGAGCAACCTCATCACCTTGGTCATCGTTCACTTCTCCCCCAAAGGCAAGTTTCCGAGAGAATCATTATTGAGAGCCATTTTTATACCTACAATCGATTCACAAAAAGGTTAGTAAATTGGAAGGAAAAGAATACACGTCACAGACAAAACCAAATATATAGTTAAATTCATTTTTTAACTCTCCGGCAATGGCGCCAAAAATTGATGTCGCCCAAATTCACACCACTTATTGGGATTGTGAATCGATCGATGCAATTATAATTACCCAACTTTGAGTCGGGGTCGATTCCTCAGAGAGCTTATATTGGATTAGGTATATACTAAGACTAGGTATAAAACGTGCCTAAAATGCACTTCCACATACTTGGTTGTTTCTTTCTACTTCTAAAATTTATGCAATTGTTTGTAAATGTAAAACTATAGAATGATATTTTTGGTGTTGTTGTTTTTCAAGTTAATAAAAGATCTAGGGCTGTGACTTCCACCTAGGTGGTTACCTAATGGTTTGTGGGCTTTAGGGCATGTATCATTGGTCGGGGTGTAATATAACAATCAACACGCGATTACCCACTCGATACCTCTCGGTAGTTAGAGTGGTTTTGCACAATTTGGCTTTTTCAAGGCCAAAAGGGTAACTCACAAAATCGTTGATATATGCAAACTCACAAAACCGTTGATATATGCTCAAGTCGGGTCTTACTATCTCTAGACTCAACCCTTTAATTGGGGCTATCAATTTCTTGAGTTCACCCAAATTTCTAGTTAGCCAACGTTTCCTAGACTTAGTCTCTCTTTCTCAAGTAGAGACTAAGTCAATTAGGCATGAATTAATGTTTGCAACCATTAATTCCTAAATTTAAGCAACAGCTAGGATAAATATCATACACCCAACCTTAAACAAGCCCTAATCAAACACCCATTAGGTACCCACACTAGGGTTGGGTCACAACCCTATCTAGAGATTTAGCTACTCATAGGCAAAAATGAAGAAACTAAGGAAGAAAATAAGATTAAACTCATAGTAGATGATAAAGGGATGAAAATCCAATGTTAAAATGATAAACTAATACAAAGTTTCCCAAAGCAGTAAAGGAAAAACGGCTATCTATTTTCTGGAGTTCAAAACATGATCTAAATTTGACAAAAAGAAATATTTATACACACCTGAAATTATCGGACAAAATTGCCCCTACGGAGGTTCTGCGGCCGCATAATTATGTGTGCGGTCCGCACTTTAAAGTTGGTCTTGACAGTATGGACTTCTGCGGCCGCAAAATTCTAGGTTGCGGCCGCACGTCTTCAGATTCTGCGGACCGTATATTTCTGAGTGCAGGCGCACTCTTGAATTTGAGCTTGACATGAGGGACTTGTGCGGACCGCACATTTCTGAATGCAGTCGCACTCTTGAATTCTGCGGCCGCATAATAGTGCGGTCCGCACTTCTTCATGGACTCAGTACTCCATCTCTCTGAACCACTCTTCTATGGCCGTACAATAATTGTGCGGTCCGCACTTTGCAAAGGCATTCTGTCAGAGGTCCTTCATAGTTTGCGGCCGCACTCAATATTGTGCGATCCACACTTTACTCTTTTTGCTTAGTTTTAGTCCTTGTCCAAAAATACTCCTTCTTGAGTTGAATTTCATCGTTTTTGGCTCTTTTTCCAATGCTCCTACAAGTAAGCACATTTTATCAATTTTCGGGAATACCTTTAAGCATGTTTTAGCTAAAACTAAAGTAAAAGAGTGCAAATAAGAAGTCAAAATCCCTACTTATCAATACGCAACAATGCAAACAGTGGAGCAGTTACTTTATAGGGAATGTCTTTGTACCAAACATACTTGCATCATTCAAGTGATGCCACTTATGTAATATTAACATGAAGCAAAGAAAAAACAATACACGTGCACACTTAGAATCGATCAAGCTCTCTCTCAAGTGTATTGCCAACTTGCAAGTGACATTTAAGGCGTCAAGAACAAAGAGCAACATAACGAAGGACTAGTTTCCTGCATTGAGTCATCCTATGTCCTTAGTTGTGTATCACCTTTTGTCAAAATAATTTACTTGTAATTCCTACTTAGCTTAGTTTGAAGTATTGTGTAGGAAACCCTTGTAAAATCATAAACCATACGTTTGTGTCTTGGCTAGAGTTAGTCGAGTTGTAAGCTTTGTAATAAAGTTAGTACAAAGGGGCTTATAATAGAGTTGTTACAAGTTAGTGAGGGATTAAGAGGTTAATTCTTATGTTACAACAGTTTGTAATATGAAGTTTGCTCAGTAGTGAAGTTGAAATTCTACAAGGGTAGGTCGTGATTTTTAATCCCGAGAGCTGGGAGTTTTTCACGTAAAACTCTACTGTGTCATTTACTTATTGTTGTGTGCGTGCATTCTGTGGAAACTGTAGAGAACTAAGTTCTCTATATAGTTTGGTGGACCCCTAGTTTCTATCAATTGGTATCATAGAAGGTTCTTTCTATCAGGCTAACACCTAGAAAGGATCTTCATGGCTGCTCCACCAAACTTTGAAGAAGGTCAATCAACCTATAGACCATCACGATTTAATGGCCAATACTATGGATGGTAGAAGACAAGGATGCATGATTTTATCATGGCTAAAGACTCAAATATTTGGGATGTCATATGCGATGGTCCTTTTGTTCCTATGAAGACCATTGGAGAACCATAAGGGTCAGTTCCCAAGACTAGGAATGAATACAACGATGCTGACAGAAAAGTGATAGAGAAGAACTTTCGAGCCAAAAAGATCCTCGTCTTTGGTATTGGACCAGACAAATACAACTGGATTTCTGCCTACCAATCTTCCAAGGAGATTTGGGAAGCTCTCCAAACAGCACACGGAAGGACTACTCAAGTCAAACAGTCAAACATTGATATGCTAACCATAGAGTATGAGCTATTCAGGATGAAAGACGATGAGTCCATTCAGGAAATGCACACTCGCTTCACTTTTATCATCAATGAGCTCCATTCTCTGGGAGGAATCATTCCAAGAGACAAGCTTGTTAGAAAAATACTCAACGTACTACATGGATCTTGGGAAAGCAAAGTAAATGCTATCACAGAGGCAAAGGATCTGCAGAAGCTGACCATTGATGAACTCATTGGCAATCTGAAAACTTATGAAATGAAGAATAAGAAGAAGAAGTATAATGAGAGAATAGATCCCCAAAGGAAGAAGAACTTGGTCCTCAATACAGACAAAAATATCACAAGTGGTGAGGATGCCGATATGGCTTACTTGACAAAGAGATTTCAGAAAATGGTTAGCAGAAATGGAGGTATTCCAAAAAGGGGCAGCTCTAGCAAGCCAAAGGGCTATGACCTATGTCATACGTGTGGGAAGCCAGGACATTTCATCAAGGGTTGCCCCTCCTCAAGCAATATCAGTACAAACACAACACAGACAAAGTAGCCAAGAGGAACCTGGTTCCTGACAAACGATTCAAGAGAAAAGATGTCGCTTACAATGTTGTGAAGCAAGCTCTGGCTGCATGGGGAAACTCCTCCAGCGAAGCTGGAGAGGATGATGAACAAGGTGATAGCTCCATGATGGCAGTAAAGAGTGAAGCAGTTGAATATGACTATATCTTTGCACTGATGGTAAAATCGGATGATGATGAAGATGAGGTAAACTTTCTGGACATTCAAAGAAATTTGAAGTCCTACTCTCAGAAAAGACATATATCTTTGGCAAATATTTTAATTGATGCTTATCATAGTATTATAAATGATAAAAATGCATTAATTATGGAATTAGGAGAAGTTAAACATGAGAGAGATGACTTATTAGTAGTAGTCGTGGACCTAAAGGAAATAACTGTGGAACTAAAAAAGGGAGGTAGGCATGAGATCACCCAAAAGGGAAAGGGAGTTGCAAGTGAGGCAAGCTTGAAAATGAACTCCAAACTGTGAAATCTATTATGTGTGTAGAACTTGAAAGAAATAGGCAACTTCAAGAAGACCTAGGCAGAGTTAAAAGTGACCTTGAAAAATCTCTAAAGTGGACCTTGTCCTCTGATGCAATTGCCGCCATATATACAAGCAATGATGGGAACATGCAGAGAGTCAGGTTCCAAAGAGAAAAGACTCCCTACAACCCACATAGCAAGTATGTTACTATCCTTGATAACTGGCTTTGTACTCACTGTGGCAACACTAGTCACTTTAAAGAAAATTGTAAGGCTAGAATTCAGTCCCAACAGAAAAACAAGGTGTTTGTTGAAAAGGTAACTATTGCTAAGGAACCCGGTCCCTCAACTAAAAAACGTTTATTGCCTGCCTGGACAAGAAGAAGTCTGATTCACCATTTTCCTCACTACAAGGGACCCAAACTAGTTTGGGTTCCTAAATCTAACCCTTGATTTTCTTGTGTCGAGAGCAGTGAAAGGAAGCAGCCAAAAATGGTACATGGATAGTGGTTGCTCCAAATATATGACTGAAAGCACAAATAATTACTTTTCACTCAAAGCCCTACAAGGAGTGTCCTTTGGAAATGGTAAAAATGGATACATTCTGGGAGTTGGAAGGATTGGGAAGTCTCTTGCTCACTCAATTAAAAATAAGTACTATGTGAACGACTTAAAGTACAGTCTGCTGAGTGGTTCCGTAATGACCCGGTCGGTCGTTTTGCATATTATAACCCCATTTCCCCACTTACTACTCAATTTATGCGTTACGGTTATTTTATGATGTGTCAGGGTAGTTGGTTCGGGTCCGGAAGGAATTCGGAGTAAAATGAGACACTTAGTCTCATAATTAAAAAATTTAGTTAGAAAAGTTGACCGGATGTGGACCTACATGTAAAAGACCTTGGATGTGAATTTTTATTATTCCAATAGCTCCGTATGGTGATTTTGGACTTAGGAGCGTGTCCAAAAAATTAATTGGAAGTCCATGGTAGAATTAGGCTTGAAATGCCGAAAGTTAAAATTTTGGGAAGCTTGACCGGGGGTTGACTTTTTGATATCGGGGTCAGAATTCGATTCTGAAAATTGGGATAGGTCCGTAATATGAAATGTGACTTGTGTGCAAAATTTGAAATCATTCCGGATTGATTTGATGTGTTTCAGCAGAAGATACAAAATATGAAAGTTCAAAGTTCATAGATTTTGATTTAAGGTGCGATTCTACGGTTTGATGTTATTTAATGTGATTTGAGGCCTCGAGTAGGTCCATGTTATGTTATGAAACGTGTTGGTATATTTGGTTGAGGTCCCGAGGGGATTCAGTGTATATTTGGTCATTGGTTGAGAGATTAATAAAGTTAAGAAATTTTGGAGTTTGTCCATGGTCAATATTTGGTCAAAACGACCTCTTTTCAGTGTTTTTAGTGCGCGAACAGATCCGTAGTGTATTTTATGATTGAAATACATATATGATTTGTGTCCGAGAGGTTCCAGATGAGTTTCAGGATGAGGTTTGAGCGAGTCCGGATATTTCGGCACTCTAATATTGTTCTGCCACTTTCGGGGATGCGGATCGTGCATTTTTGGGCGCTGAGGGAAAGGAGGGATGCGGACCGTGCATTTTTGGGTGCTGAGGCGAAGGAGGGACGCAGACCGCAGCAGAATTTTGCGGCCGCGCTCAAAATTTTGCGGACCGCGCAATTCTATCCGCGGCCGCGCTCCGGGAAGTTCTGCAGATCCGCTGGTCCAATTTCGGAAGCCTATATCTTTTGATCTACAAAGACTTTTGAGATGATTTAAAAATGAAAGTTGTAGACCTTCATGTCTAGTTTCCAGAAAGGTAAAGAAGTCATCATTTGGATATAGAGAATGTTATGGCCAAAATATTAAAGCTTGGCAGTACAACCCCAAGAATTTTGATGACCGCACCATTTTTCGCGACCGCGGGACTTGGGGTGCGGCAGCGCTTGGAATTTCGTGGACCGCGGTTGGTGAGTTCAGGTAATGGGCTATATAACCGAGGTTTGGTTTTTTTTTTTTGACTTTGAGAGCTCGGTTAGAAATGATTTTTTGTGGGGTTTTCAAGAAATTCATCAGGATAAGTGATTTTAACTCGGATTTGGTTAATATACATGAATATATCAATGATTTCATCACCTGATTAGTACTTTGAGAGGGAAATTTGGGAGAAATTGTAGAAATTTCATAAAACGAATTTTTGGGAGTTGAACACCGATTCGGAGTCGGATTTGAGTGAAATTAGTATGGTTGAACTCGTAATTGAATGGGTTGTCGAATTTTATAACTTTGTCAGGTTCTGAGACATGGGCCCCACAGGCGATTTTTGAGCTAAATTTCGGATTTTTATGAAAAATTAGCATTTTCTTATGGAATTAATTCCAATGAATTTTATTGACCGAAACGAATTAATTGTGACTAGATTCGAGGAATCAAGAGGCCGGTTTACGAGGCAAGGGCATAGCAGAATATAGAATTTCACACTCTGAGGTAAGTAACAGTTTTAAATTTGGTCCTGAGGGTATGAAACCCCGGAATTGGTATCATGTGATTACTTTGGAGGTGACGCACATGCTAGGTGACGGGCGTGTGTGCGTGCACCGAGGGGATTGTGACTTGATCCGTCCCGTGAGACTCTAAAGTTGAATAACTTGTTGTTAGTGTGCTCTCTATGTGTTGTGGAAATTTGACTAGAAACCATGTTTAGACTATATATTGGTAATGTTGGGACCAACAGAGGTTGCGTACTTGTCGAATTGCCTGCTAAATGCTATATATACTCAGTCTCAGTTTTTACTTGCACATTTTATCTCAGTCTCTATTGCTCATTATTGATGCATCATATCATTGTTGTTTGGGCTGATTTTCATGATTTCTTAGAGCCCGAGAGATTGGAGAGATTTATGACTGAGCAAGGACGAGAGCTTGATTGTGAGATTATTATACTATAGCACGTGAGTTGGCCGTGCAGCACATGAGTTGGCCGTGCAGATCCTTATATTATACTATAGCACGTGAGTTGGCTGTGCGGATCCTTATATTATACTATAGCACGTGAGTTGGTCATGCAGATCCTTATATTATACTATAGCACATGAGTTGGCCGTGCGGATCCAGATATCTATATTATGGCACGTGAGTTGTCCGTGCAGCATGTGAGTTGTCCGTGCAGCACGTGAGATGTCCATGCAGATTATAGCGCTTGGGCTATAGGAGCCCCTCCGGAGTCTGTACACCCCTAGTGAGCTCGTGTACCCATTGATTGTAAGTGTTGAGGGCTGAGAGCCGAGTGATGAGTTGAGTGACTGTTGTTTGAGAGGCTGTACTTGCAATGCATTTGTTGTTGCACTTGGTTGTTATCTGTCATTGTTCCGAAATCTCTCGAAGATTTTATATCCGTATTACATGAACTTGAATTGTATAAAATTGATTTGACTTAAACTGTCGGATTTGAAAGCATGTCTATTCTTTGCTGGAATTACTGAAAGTGAATTATAACTGTGTAGCTCTTCATTATCTTCAGTTCCTTAGTTATTATTGTTACTTGCTGAGTTGGTTGTACTCATACTATACCCTGCACTTCGTGTGTAGATCCAGGTGTTCCCGGACATAGAGGGTGTTGATCCTTACACGCGGTTGATTTTCAGGAGATTTTGAGGTAGCTGCCGTGTTTCGCAAACCTTGTCTCTCATTCTATATTTTCTTGTTTACTGTATTTGGTCTCAGACTATTATAGACCATATTTTTCATACTTGTATTCATATTAGATGCTCATGTAGTTAGTGATACCAAGTTTTGGGAAGTGTTCGTATCAGTATTTTTGGGATTATGTATTGTATTTAAAATATTATATTTTCAGACTTAAAAAAGAATTTGTGGTTCATTGAGATTTTGGGCTTGCCTAGTATTGAGATATGCGTCATCACGACGGGTGAGATTTTGGGTCATGACAGTTTCCCAAATCTGTGACAAGGGAAACAAAGTGGAATTTGTGTCAAAAATATGCACGGTCACAAATCTTGTGACTGGTGAGGTGGTTCTGGTGGCTAAAAGATACAAAAACATTTATGTTGCTGATTTTGAGTCCTTGCAAAATGGGGATCTCAGTTGTTTGAGCGATGTTGATGATGATGCTGAACTGTGGCACAAAAGATTGGGTCATGCAAGTTTTACGTTGCTCAACAAATTGGTCAAGAAGGGCCTGGTTTGTGGCCTACCCAAGTCAAGCTTCAAGGATCACAAGGTGTGTGATGCAAGTATAAAAGGAAAACAAGCCAGATCGTCCTTCAAATCCAAAAGGAAGTTAGTACCTCAAGGCCACTTGATCTCCTTCATATAGATCTGTGTGGACCTATGGGGGTGCCAAATAGAGGAGGAAAAAAGTACATTTTTGTTATAGTGGACGATTATTCCAGATTCACCTAGACATTGTTTCTTAGAACTAAGGATGAAACCTTTCAAGTATTTGCTGCATTTGTGAAAAAGATCCAGGTGAAGATGAGCCATAATGTAGTATGTATAAGGTCTGATCACGACACAGAATTTGACAATGCTAAATTCGACGAATTCTGTGCTGAAAATGGCATTACTCGTAATTTTTCAGCTCCAAGAACACCTCAACAAAATGGTGTTGTGGAGAGAAAAATAGGACTCTTGAAGACATGGCAAGAACAATGTTGATTGACAGTGGCATTGCAAAAATATTCTGGGCAGAAGCAATCAACATTGCATGCTACTTGGTGAATAGGTGTATGATCAGGTCCCTACTTAACAAAACCCCATATGAACTATTGAACGGGAGAAAACCCAAGGTGACACATTTAAGGACATTTGGCTGCAAATATTTTGTTCTCAACAATAGCAAGGAAGCACTTGGAAAATTCGATGCCAAAAGTGATGAAGGAATCTTTCTCGGCTATTCATCACAAAGCAAAGCTTACAAAGTGTACAACAAGAGAACTCAATGTGTTGAGTAAAGCATACATGCGATCTTTGATGAATCTCACCATCTTTGTGGGAAAGATTCACATGATAAGTTGATCAAGACAGAGAATAGTAAGTTGTTCCTGGTGAAGTCATAGACATGGCAAATGGTAAGCCTGACCTGATGAGTCAAGTCAAGGAATCAAATGATGATGGTGTATCTGTATATCCAACTGATGTGCAGGAAGTTGGTTCTGCAATCACAACAACTGAAGTTGAGAACAAAGTTGTTGATGCTGTCCAAAGAACCCCACATACTGAGCTAAGAAGCGGAACCAAGGATCACGTTCAGAAATACCTAGACCCACTCAAAATGAGATTTAGGTGTCTAACTGGAAGCATAAAAGTTCACACCCTCTTGAAAATGTGATCTATCCTCTTAACTCAGGGATTCAAACGAGGTCAAAGTCAAGAAATGCGCTTGCCTTCTCATCCTTTCTTTCTCAAATTGAGCCCAAAAATATCAAGGAAGTATTCAAAGATGCTGATTGAATTACGGCGATGCAAAAAGACCTCCATCAATTTGAGAGGAACAATACATGGCACCTGGATCCTCGACCTAGTGATAGAACTATTATAGGAACCAAATGGGTATTCAAAAACAAGCTTGATGAGGTTAGGAACATAACAAGGAACAAGGCAAGGTTGGTAGTTCAAGGGTACAATCAAGAAGAAGTGATTGACTATGATGAAACTTTTGCCCAGTTCCTCGAATGGAGGCCATCAGAACCTTTATTGCATTTGCTTCTCATATGGAATTCAAATTGTTGTAAATGGATGTCAAAAGTGCATTTCTGAATGGCTTTCTAAAAGAAGAAGTCTTCATCAAGGAACCTCCTGACTTCGAATGTCATGAGCATCCTAAGCATGTTTTCAAACTCGACAAGGCCTTATATGGGTTGAAGCAGGCTCCTCGCGCATGGTATGAAAGGTTGTCCAAATTTCTCCTAGAAAATGGCTTTACAAGAGAAAGAATTGACAACACCTTATTTTTGAAGAAACGAGGGAGGAACCTGCTTATTGTGCAAGTTTGTGTTGACGACATCATCATTGGTGCAACAAATGATTCTCTGTGTGAGGAGTTTACAAAGCTCATGGGAAGTGAGTTTGAAATGAGCATGATGGGGGGATTGAATTTCTTCTTAGGCATGCAAGTCAAGCAAACTCCTAAGGGCATAATGATAAGTCAGTAGAAGTACATCAAAGAGCTTCTGAAGAGATTTGAAATGGAAAGCTCAAAAGTCATTGACACTCCTATTACCACTACCACTTGACTGGACATGGATGAACCCGGTTCCCCTATGAACAAGACCATGTACAGAGATATCATTGGGTCACTCTTGTATCTCAAAGCAAGCAGACCAGATATTGTTTTTAGTGTGGGACTATGTGCCAGGTTTCAATCAAATCCAAAGGAATCTCATCTGAAGGCTGCCAAGAGAATCGTGAGGTATCTAAAGGGAACGCAAGACCTGGTTCTCTACTACCCCTCAGGAGACAACTTCGACTTGATCGGGTATGCTGATACTGATTATGCTGGTTATTTGGTGGACAGGAAACGCACTTCCGGCATGGCACACTTTCTGGGTTTGTGTCTAATTTCATGGGGTACAAGAAAACAAAATTCAGTGGCTCTTTCAACTGTATAAGCTGAACATGTAGTGGCTGCCTCTTATTGTGCTCAACTGCTGTGGATCAAGCAGCAACTAGAAGATTTTGGTATGTTTCTGATTGTGTGTCGTTACCATGTAACAACACCAGTGCTATCAACATGGCAAAAAACCTAGTTCAACATAAGAGAACAAAGCACATTGATGTGTGACATCATTTTCTCAGAGACAATATTGAAAAGGGGCTTATCTGCATGAAGTTCTACAACACAGAAGATCAAATCGCACACATTTACACCAAAGCACTAAGCAGAGAGTACTTTGAAAAGAATTGTCTTGCACTAGGGTTGATAAAATCAAGTTGAGGACCTGGTCCCTCGATGATTGGCTATGAAACAAATATACAAGTGAAATTGCTAAAAAGTGTTTTCTGACAAGGTTTAACTCATTTCTATACCATTACAGGTAGACATGCATGACGATTACAGAGCAAACAAGGAGCTAATGTATTGCATCTTCGTAAAAGGATGAGGATCACATTTACAAAATCAGTCAAGGAATCTAGTTCCTGCGACACAGGTTAGTAGTTCCTTTTGTACTCTCACGCACAACTTTTTAAACGATTAAAAAGGGTGCCGTGTCATTAAATTGTTAGCTTCTTTGTTTTGGGAACCCAAGCGTCCTACCCGTTACAAAATGACTCGTCTACCCAAAAAATCAATACCCATTCCCAACCGGCCCCTCACCCTCTTTTAATAAACCAAACTCGTCACTCTCACAATTGTTCACATAAAAAGCTAAAATTTCCCTTTTTCTCTCAACAATCAAACACTCTCTTCTTTCATAAACTCTTATTACACCCTGTAATGTCTGAGAATATCGAAGCCTCAAATGTCCCCAGTATCCTCCCCACTGTATCTTAATCTCTTGAAGCACCAGTGATAGAGTCTACGCACTTTACGCCACCCAATCCAAACTCTAAGCAAGATTCCCAACCACACACTGCCTCTTCTCCACCCCAATCAAGTTCTGGTTCTCATCGAAGTCGCAAAACTTCAAATCCCAAGAGGTTTGTGGCTATGACCTCTCCATCTGCCTCACCAGAAAAAATGGCTGAGAGGGAAAACGTAGAGGGAGAAGAACATTATGAAGTTTCCAGTTTGCATTTAGAAGAGTGTTCTGAGGCACAACAAAGTATGGTTATCACAATGACTACCCCAAGTCTCAATTTGAATGCTGCATATCTTACATGTAATAATTATTTTGTGCCTTCTGAGTTTCCTTTGGGGTTAGAAGAACAAGAGGCCACAGAAAATATGTTGTCAATAACTGCCGAGAGGTGTATGGATGGTTTTTATGAAGGTGTGTCTGAAACCAATGGGTCTCAGGGGGAAGGTTAGAGTCTACAAGAAGAAGGTAGGGAATTGATGCCTATCAAAAATTTGGCACCTAAGAGTACTACTGGTGAACCACTCGAGGGACCTAATCCCTCCGCCCAAGAGGAGCCCTCTGCTCCTACTTGGGATGAAACCCCCATGTTCATCAAAAAAACAAACCCAGGTCAGTATTGATCTCGCTCCCTCTCCTCATTTCTATGCTGAGCCATTTGCCATTGTTGCTCCGAGATGAGACCTCTGTCTGAGGAGGAGAATGAGGGTAGTGAAGAAGACTATGATAATGTTGATCTTGCAAGCTTTATTAGTGCTAGGAGTAGCAGTGCAACTCCTAAAACATCCACTCCTAAAAGTCCTACTACTAGGCTGAAACAGAAGGAGGCTTTTAAGTCAGCTCTGAAGAAAAGTAAGAAATAAAAGAATAGTAGAAGGTTTGTGAAGGGTGGAAAGTTAGTACATGAAGAGGGTGGTGCATACAACTCTTATTATGGACATTGATGATTAAGTGAATGAGGAACCCAGTCCCTTAATCCGTAAATCCTCCAAGAAACCTGTAGTTCAAAGTTCTAGAAAAGAGTCATCTGTGAAAGTGATGGAAGTTATTAATGTTGAAGTGGGCGAGTCTGGAGAAAAAGTGGATGAGGGGTCTGTTAAGAACGTGTTTGAGAAATCTGTGTCTGAGAAGCCTAGAAAGAAAGCTAAAAGTGTGAGAAAATCAATGAAACGGAAGGCTAGTGCCAATGATGGACCTGGTTCCTCAAAAAAGGACCAAGGTGAGGGTGGCTAAGAATGAAGGAAGGGAAAACCTGAGAAATCAGAAAGTGTTGTGGGGCAGAACATTTGCCCCTGATATTCTCGCCATGTCAGGAATTCGCCAACTGGTTGATATATGTGACTTTTAACAGTGGACACCATTGTTCACAAATGAGAGTCCTACAATATATGAGGTCGAAGTGCGCAATTTTTATGTTGATTTTTTTCACTGTTGAGGATGATAACATCTGTATGAAAGTGAATGTGGTTGATTTTGTGTTGGATGAAGCTGTGTTGGGAACCATCTTGGGTGTGCCTCCTAATGGAATATCCTCTATTGAGAGGACTTGTTCGTCAAACTTCAGAAATGCCATTATGAAGGATGATGCAGTGTAGCAGGGGGAACAGGTACACAAGAAGGCCCTCATTCCAGTGTACCGATTGCTATTCAAAATGGTGAACAAGGTGTTGCACCCTCGTGCAGAAAGATGTTCTATTACTTCACGAGTAGACTTGTTCCTTATGGAAGCACTGGAAGCATACTCCACTATGGGTTTCTTCGCACAAAAGTTTTTAAGTTCTTCAAAGTTCCCCTGGGAAAGGCCACCATGGGTACTCGCAAGCAGAGTTTCTCCAAAACCACCTCGGAAGAGTGTGAGTATATCGATAAGAAATGAGGGGTTGACAACAATTCCACTATCTCTCAACTGATTGAAGCTCAGAATATCACTAATGAAGAGATCATGAAGTTGAAGGGAAGGAATGTTATCCTTGATGGTCAGATCAGTCAAGCCCAAGAGGCACCTGGTTCCAGTAGCTCACAAAGCGCAGAGGTTGCTCGCCTGACCAAAGAAAATGTTAATCTCAAGAAACAGGTCGAGGACCTAAAGGAAAGGTTGCTCAACGAGCAAGGGTCTGCAAATGCTCGAATGGATATCCTCCTTAGAACTCTTACCTCTTCATCTCTGCCTCCCTCTTCCAGTGCTCCTTATAGTCATTCCCTTCCCAGTGTCAAGTTTAAGTTCAAGTTGTTTCTATTTCCTATTTTTGCTTATGGTTGATGACTGGTACCTTTTTTTTGCTGTTTTTTATTTTGTGTTGATTATGTAACAATGGAACCACTCCTTGTTTATTTCCAAAATTAATGCATTTATCGTCCTTTTGTTGTGCATATCTTGTTCTTCTGCTATGTTTTTAGTCATGATTGTGTGCACACATGTGGCATTAGTTAACCAGGCTAGACTTCTTTTTGCTTGTTGATTGTGCCTAATCTTTTTATGATGACAAAAGGGGAAAAAGTAATTGAGGGGGAACGTGCACATGCTCAGGGGGAATTTATTAATTGAGGGGGATCAAGAGGGGAAACAACACATGCTCATGGGGAATTTCAATTACAAGTTTGTCATCATCAACAAGGGAAAAATTGATAAGGTTATGTGGCATGCTATGTTTTGATGATTTGGCAAACTTAATGTTAAGAACCATATGGGGAACCTGTTTCACATCCTCTGAGTGCTCAAAGATCAACAAGTCTCAAGTATGGGACATGCTCCAACTTTCAGAGTCTAAGAAACACTAGAGGGAACAGATCGACATCAGTTCCCTTGCTGACAATACCAGTCAACTCCCCACAGCTGTAAAGTGACTACAATTGTTCCTCTGCACACACACAACCGTGCAAATAGTAAAGCAATCACTTTATAAGGAATGTCTTTGTACCAAGCATGCTTGCATCATTCAAGTGATATCACTTATGTAATATTAACATGAAGCAAAGCAAAAACAATACACTTGCACACTCAGAATCGATCAAGCTCTCTTTCAAGTGTATTGCCCACTTGCAAGTGACATTCAAGGCGTCAAGAACAAAGAGCAACATAACGAAGGACCAGTTTCCTGCATTGAGACATCATATGTCCTTAGTCGTGTAGTACCTTTGTCAAAACAATTTACTTATAATTCCTACTTAGCTTAGTTAGAAGCATTGTGTAGGAAACTCTTGTAAAATCATAAACCATACGTTTGTGTCTTGGCTAGAGTTAGTCGAGTTGTAAGCTTTGTAATAAAGTTATTACAAAGGGGCTTGTAATAGAGTTGTACAAATTAGTGAGGGATTAAGAAGTTAATTCCTAGGTTACAACAGTTTGTAATATGAAGTTTGCTTAGTAGTGAAGTTGAAATCCTACAAGGCTAGGTCGTGGTTTTTAATCTCGTGAGTTGAGAGTTTTCCACATAAAACTCTATTGTGTTATTTACTTACTGTTGTGTGCGTGCGTTCTGTGAAAACTGGTAGAGAACGTAATTTTCTATATAGTTTGGTAGACTCTTAGTTTCTATCAGAATCCCACACCACTTGGGTGGGAGGCTATTTGTCTCCTTATATGATATTAAACAATCCTCACCTCTTGAGCTAGATTTTGGATTGAGGTACGCACGAGGTCCATTTGTTTATCATGGCTTCATAACCACATTCACTCATTTGTTATTTCACTAGAATTTCTGCTCACCTATTCTTGGTAAAAAGAGACTAATTAACTGTTGATCATGTACTTTTTAATGCAGAAAGCCAGAAACTTGTCTTACTGGCACGGACTCTTGATTCTTGAAAGGTATTTTCTTGTGCATGTTGGACTGTTGGTCAAGACGTTATTCATTAGGTTCGAGAGCATCTTTGGGGGAGCAAGAGATGGTAAATGATCCTTGAGGTTATCACAAAGTTTAATTACAGAAAATATGTCAAGAGCAAAGCTAGCAAATGGAACTCGCTCTCTTCATCTAGTTAGCAAATTTAAGAATTTCAAGCATGGTAAAATCAGTGAATCAAAATTTTGTGCAAGTGATGTCGGCTGCGGCTGCCCATTATCACCACTTGACTTGTATGTCGGTTTGAATATGAATTTGTAGAGGTTCTATGATTTTAATTCTTATACCAAAAAGCCTTAAAAAGACTTGTCATAAAGTTTTAAAAAGGAAATAAAAAGGAATTAAATTCTACATTGTGTACAAACAGATACAAGGTTCTTCACTTAAAGTTGCAAGCAATTAAACAGATAATGGATGGCCGATAGTTTGAACATAAACAACCAGGAACCATAGGCGGATCCAGGATTTAGAGGCTCCGGGTGCCAAATTTTTTGAACGTAGTCATATTACAATTTACATTGTCTAATATTGTATAAATTTAATCGGCTTGGTCTATTTGGGTTTCGGTTCGGGTTATTCGTCTTTTGAATTAATATAAACAAATCGATCGAGCAAAAAGATTACGTAATAATTATGATAACTTGAAAAAAAAAACATAAAAATTCAACTGAATTATGCATTTTGTACAAGAAAAAAATTCGTTATCACTTTATATTTAGATACTTAAGGCAAAACTTGTACTAATAAGCACTCTAAATATTAAGTAAGTTTACTGACATTTTTCAATAAATATTTTTCATAAAAATTAACTCACTCGATATTATATACAATTGTCCTACTCTAGAGCAATCTGACAAAATAATAAACTTTCATCATTGATTAAAACAATAACTTATTCAAGGATTCTTTTTTTTAATTTTTTTTTGGTTTCTGCAATTAGATTTTCAGAGTTGTGGTCCTGGAGAAAACAATTAATTTTTCTTTATCTATTGATAAATCACGGAGGAGTTAGGAAAGTGCAACAATGGAGATTTCTTTGAATAAAAATAAACTAATAAGATCAAAGAAAAAGTCAATATGACCTATTAATAAACAAAAAAGAGCAATTAAGTAAATAGAAAAAAAAAACAAAGGATCCTCCTTTAATTGTCTTAAATGCACCAAACAAAAGCTTTTAAACAAGTGAGCTAGGCTAGATTCAAACCCCCCGCCATTTGGGTGAAAGTGGCAATACCTTGCGAGTGGCACCTTGAGCGTTTTTGTTACTAAGGGTGCCACTTAAAGTATTTGTATACATTCCTTCTATATATACATGCATGTATACATACTATTGCATAATTTCGACCAAAACTTACGGGTGGCGTACCATCCTGTCCCTTGCACGTAGATCCGCCCCTACCGAAACCATGGAATGGATCCTCATGTTTCACATTACTGTAATCTAAATCATTTTAATACGTATTGGTCCCTTATGTTTGTCAAAAAGCTCATTTTAGGACCCCATAACTTTTTCCTTTAAACTAGTGAATAAATCGTTTCTATCATTATACAATGTTAAATTATGCAATAAATATTTCATGAAAATCATTAGTCATAATTAGTTCACATAAATTTTAATATGCAATGTCTAACTCCTAACACGAGCATTGAATTATACAAAAAGTATTATTTTCAGTACAACAATAATACAGTATAAGAGTAATGTGTACGCAGATCTTACCCCACCTAAAAGGTAGAATGGTTGTTTTTGACATATACTCGGCTCACGAAAAATAATTAAAAAATAAAATAAAATAAATCATAGCACAAAGCAGTAACAATAATTTTAATTATTTTTTCGATACAAATAATTAAAATTAACATAACAGGATATTGTAATTGCTGACATGGCAGCATCCTCACCTTATAATTCCCCACACACAAACTTCCAAACTAAACCCCCAATTATATTTCCAGTTCTAGAACATTCCTCTTTTTTCCCCTTAAACCCCCTTCTTCACACTTACAGGGTTTTTACACAAACCCTCAAGAATTCTTGCCCCATCTTCACACCCTTTATCCACACACACACAAACACACAAAACACACACTGAAAAACTCAATAGAAACACCAAATAGGTTTAGCTAATGGCCCCGGTAGTTAGCAGGAGTTTGACCTCTGCTTCTATGGCGTCAGTGCCTTATTCCCCTTCTATTGTATTGGGGAGTGGTAATATCAATAGGGTCTGTCTTAAAAATGCTTTTTTGCCTAAAAATAACATAAAGAATGGATTTTTACAATCTGGGTTGAAGTGGAAATTACAAGAAAAGAGGGACAGTAGAGTAGTGGTTAGATGTGAGGCTTCTGCTGTAGCTGAAAAAGAAGCTTCTGAAAGTCCTGGAGAGACTCGTGAGTATCAGGCTGAGGTGGGGTTTTTATTTTCTTGAGTAAAGTTTAAGTTTTAGTTTGTATTTTTCAGTTTTTAGTTGTATTGGGTGGGTTTGGATTATACATGAATTTTGGCTAGTTATAATGTTATGAATTTTGTATTCGCATAATATTGGCATGAGATAAGTTTGAATGGAGTAACGTGGTCCGTGATGATTTAGCCGACCCCAATTTTGTTCGGGATTGTTTGGGACCGAGACATAGTAGTAGTAGTAGTAGTTGTTGTTTTCTAATATCATGAATTTTCAAAACATTGAATGGATGCATGCATAATGTCATTTCCAGCCAGTTTGTTATTGTAGTATAGTTGAATGAAGAGGAATTGGCAGTTAGAATTTAGATGGTCCTTTTTAGCAATAAGGAAATCAATCTATGAAATGTTGTGGTTTCCAACATATTAAAGATTTAATCTTTAGTTAATTTTAGGAGTTCATGAATTCCCAATATAATTTAGCTTAAAGTCCTTTGTCCATAATTGTTTCTCTAACTCTTTTATTCAGATGTTAAAACTTAGAATATTGTTTTTTGCAGGTCAGTCGCCTATTAGACTTGATTGTTCACAGTCTTTATAGTCACAAGGAGGTTTTCTTGCGAGAGCTTGTGAGGTGAGGACATCTCTCTCCTTTTCTTTTCCCAAGTGGCGAAACGTTTGAATACTACTTCATTGTTTTCTTGATAAAATCAACAATTGTTGATCGTGTAACGTTATGCATTAAAAGTTACTGCTTGTAGTCGGCATTGACATCATGATGCATGTTTGTGTCAAAAGCCATCTATTTGTCATAGATTAAGTGTCTTATTTTCTTACTTGCTGTTGTTATCTGACTCTCGCCATTACCAAAAGATTGTTTCTTTTTTTATTCATAGGGTTCTTTTTTTTTTTTCCAATGCACTAGCAAGTCTTTAGGATGCTTTGTAATTGTTTTTAAAATTTTCCTCTTGTCCTTTTATGTGCTATTGCTGACTTTGGCTTCTTCTTTTGGACAGTAATGCTAGTGATGCTCTCGATAAGTTGAGGTTTCTGAGTTTGACGGAGCCTTCTTTACTTGGGGATTCTGGTGAGCTAGAGATTCGCATCAAGCCTGATCCAGACAATGGGACTATTACCATAACGTATGTGGCTTATTATTTAGCTGCATTAATGTTTTCCTTTGAAAAAGGACTAATTAATTGATAATGCAGAGATACTGGTATTGGAATGACTAAGGAGGAGCTCATAGACTGTCTCGGGACTATTGCCCAAAGTGGTACCTCAAAATTCTTAAAGGCACTTAAGGTACTATAGGGTATCTTCATGTAGTGGAGTAACTTCACAAGGTCTCTGACGTTGGTTGTTAATTTGTGATTTGAAGTCATTGTCTCTAAGAATTATGCCGTTCTCCTTTTGTAGGAAAACAAAGATCTTGGAGCTGACAATGGATTGATTGGTCAGTTTGGTGTTGGTTTCTATTCTGCATTTCTGGTTGCTCAAAAGGTAGCTGTTCATTCTATATGTTTTTTTCAAAAAATAGCCTCTGCATTTCCACTGATTTTGTTATCTTTTGATCTTTTTGTACAATCAGGTCGTAGTATCCACAAAGAGCCCAAGGTCAGATAAACAGTATGTTTGGGAGTCGGTGGCTGACAGTAGCTCATATGTCATCAGAGAGGAAACTAATCCTGAAAACCTTCTATCTCGAGGAACACAAATTACACTTTATTTGAGGGTACTGCAGTACTTCTGCGCCTTTCTCTTGGTGTCTTTGCTCCTGAACCCCCCGGGTTTGGCATGTGCTAGTGTCGATATTTTATTTAGATTCATCTCCTAATTTTATTCAACTATAGACCATTATAACAAATTAAAGATAAATTCATAATATTCATCACTGACCATGTCATCTGATGTCTTCTCTGCATGATAATGGGTTGAGAATTGTAAGACCATCATAGCATTGTGATATATTTTCTTCCCTGTATTAAGAAGGATCAGTAGAGAGCATTGAGAACAGTTTTGTTTCCTATTGTGGATGCATTCTGATAGGCTATCATCTTTTGTAGGACGATGACAAATATGAGTACTCGGAGCCCAAGAAGATCCAGGATTTGGTGAAGAATTATTCACAGTTTATTTCTTTTCCAATTTACACATGGCAGGAGAAATCAAGAACAATTGAGGTAAGTTTCTTGTATGTTCTAAAGCTGTTTTAACCTTATCTCATCTATTTTCTTGGTGTTTGAGAAATTGTTTGTGGTTTCAGCTAATGGGTACTTTCCTGTTCATGAATATATTTTCCAGAGCTTTAGATATTTAATGCCCTCTTTCTATAACCTTAAAAAAGGTCATCCATACTACTACTCTTATTAGCAAAGCTACCTCAGCACTTATTTTGATGATGTGAAGGGGGATCAGATAAATTTCTAATTTTGAGACCTTTAAAAGTTTTCACGTTCGAAAAACCATTGCCAGGGGCAGATAGCGGGGGCCAGTTGGTGCTTAGAAAATTGATACACTTGCATCTTTTATACAATATACTTCTTATAAAAAAAGTTAGAGGTTGTGGTACTGCTTGTGTTATGATTAAGATGAGTATGTCTGATTTGCATTTTCATGTGATAACTTTGTTGTTGTTGTTGTTCTTGTTGTTATTAATATTATTATTGTTATTAATATTAGGGGATGTGAGGGGGTTTCAACTCGTTATCCAATGCTAGTTTCTATTCACCTATCCTTATGGTCCTAATTTTCAATGGTAAATTTCGACAGGTAGAGGAAGAGGAAGAACCAAAGGAAGGAGAAGAAAAAACAGAGGTGATGGTTTCAGACTTATTTGCTTACAGTGTATTATCTTCAGTGTGTGTCTATACCTCTCAGTTTATTGATGGCAATGGGGTTCTTGTTTCCTTTTTCTTTTATAATGACAGGAAGAAAAGAAAAAGACAAAGAAGACCAAAACTGAGAAGTACTGGGATTGGGAGTTGACAAATGAGACAAAACCTATATGGGTGAGTTATTGGCTACAATGAGAAGCCTGTGTGTTCTTGATGTTGTATTCCTATTTTGATGCGTGATATATGTTTTAATGGTTATTCTAACTAGGAAAATCCTTTTTTCCTCATAATAATAAATTGTAGATGCGGAATCCAAAAGAAGTCGAGAAAGAACAGTACCAGGAATTCTACAAGAAAACTTTTAATGAGTTCTTGGATCCACTTACCTACACTCACTTCACTACAGAGGTATTCACTTCTCATATTGGATTGATGACTTGTCATTTTGTCGGGTTTTAAAACTGGTATTTTAATTTTGATATTACAATTTGTCAATTTGTGCAGGGTGAGGTGGAGTTTAGAAGTGTCCTGTATATACCTGGAATGGCTCCTCTTAACAATGAAGATGTCATAAATCCCAAGACTAAGAACATACGCTTGCATGTGAAGCGTGTCTTTATTTCTGATGATTTTGATGGAGAGTTGGTGAGTTCTACGTTTAGCTCTATTTGCAAATTGTAAAGGAGATGTCATGAGAATTAATATGTATTTCCTGTTTCATTATGTAGTTTCTCATACATGGTAGTTGTGTTTCTTTATATGACCCTCCATTATCGGCATTGCTCTGGATGGTCAAATGGTCCTGCTATATTATTTGTGTGGAACTCTTTAGAATAAGCTTCTGATGTCACTTCAACTTGTGTGTTATTCATTGGTTTGCTTCACCAGGCCATATCAAGAACTTAAATTTGATTATAATAACTGGTAAAATGTCAAACTAATGGAACAAGCCAAATAATCAACAATAAGCAGTTTTTTCATTTTCCTGATAATAATGATTAGTTGGTCTTTTAGTTTTGTTGTCTTTCCTGTTTTCTATTAGACATTGTTGCTTTATCAAATGAGTTACTAGTTTTATGAGTCACTAGTTTTTGTACTTTGTGGGTTCAAATCAGAACAAAATTTTAGGCACATACAAGGGCAATTAGGCAACGATCCTGTTTGTTTTGTACTTCTGCACCAACTGCCTGAGAACATGTTGCTTCGTGTGAAGGAGGTTGTCACATGAACCCCTTCTGTCTGGTGTTTGGACGGCTGTGTTGTGGTTTCTAAGTTCTGCTTTTCTATCCCCTGCAAAGTATATATCTGCAGTAGCGGTCGTACTGAGGCCCATTTGTAAGACGGTCATCAGGGACGAACAATCGACTAAACGAACTCATAGTCTCTCATTCTTTGAGCTACCTATTTGACATTAATATGCACGTGAAGAGAAGTGAGGTTTTCGAATCACGTTCAACAAGTGTACTGCAGAATAAAAGAATGATGTGTGTTTAGTGGTTGAAGAAGAGATTGTGCTGTTCTAAATTGACTTTTGAGTGCCTTTGGTTGCCAATTAGGGTGCAATCTAGTGGCTTTTATCAGTTGATGCTAATTTCTGTGCATTTTTCAGTTTCCGAGGTACCTGAGCTTTGTTAAAGGAGTGGTGGACTCAGATGACCTTCCTCTTAACGTTTCACGAGAAATTCTGCAAGAGAGCCGAATTGTAAGAACAAACTTTCGTGCATCAATGAATTACATTTTATATCTCAATTGTATTCTTGTTGCGCAGTTTGCAATATGGTCAATTACTCAAGCTGCCCTTTGCAGTTTGATTGAAAAGGAAGATTTTCTTTTCTTAGATTAAGACACGTTTATGTTATTTCATCCCAGGTTCGGATAATGAGAAAGAGACTAGTGAGAAAAGCATTCGACATGATTCAGGATCTCTCTGAAAGTGAGAACAAGGAGGTAAAATGTCATCAAAGCTTTCTTTACCTTTGTAGTTTCCTTTGGTTCCTTATCAAAAAATAATTTTCTTTGAATTCTGTAAGAGCGCTGCTATTTTGTTACAGGATTACAAGAAATTCTGGGAGAACTTTGGTAAATTTGTAAAATTGGGATGTATTGAAGACACTGGTAATCACAAACGAATAACCCCATTACTGAGATTTTTCTCTTCCAAGAGCGAAGAGGAGTTGATAAGCTTAGATGACTATGTTGAGAACATGGGCGAAAACCAGAAGGCTATTTACTATTTGGCTACTGATAGCTTACAGAGTGCCAGAACTGCTCCTTTCTTGGAGAAGTTGGTTCAGAAAGGTATTGAGGTATGTACTTCATCCCCCCAAAAATGGAACAAAAACGGAGGTGTATATGTGTATATCACAAGAAGTTGCACGAGTCCTGCTTTTGAACTTGTCAATCTATTTCTAGATAGAGCAAAAAAGAACCTGTGGCCAGTACATTCTCCCTATATGGTACTAAAACAACACATAATTTCAACTCTTATCTTAATCTGCATGACATGTCGTAGTAGGATGTCCAATGGAAGACAAAAACATGCATTTAAGGGGGAAGCTGTGTCGTAGAATCACCTTATCTGGCTTAAGTTCTCACTAGAATACCCTCTCTTTGTACACTCTTCTGACATTTGCTTGTGTTGCTGTGAGTGTGATATAGGTGTTGTACCTTGTCGAACCAATAGATGAGGTGGCTATCCAGAATCTACAAACATACAAGGAAAAGAAGTTCGTTGACATAAGCAAAGAGGACCTAGAGCTTGGTAAGCTCAATTTTTCTCACATTGACTGGGAATTCAGTATAGAAATTCTTTCTTTTCTATATTTTCTGCCTTTTCTTTTAATTTGTATTTCCCACTCTGTAAACACGCAAATAAACAACAGAAGGGTTATTGGAGAAATAGAAATGAAATGGTCATTGAAGTTTGACCTCTTTCCAGAGTGTTAACATATTTTAATCCCCGTCATTGATTCAGATGATGACGATGAGGTGAAAGAAAGGGAAACCAAGCAAGAGTACAATCTTTTATGTGATTGGATAAAGCAACAATTGGGTGATAAGGTGGCGAAGGTACAAGTTTCGAAGCGTTTAAGCTCATCACCGTGTGTGCTTGTATCTGGAAAGTTCGGTTGGTCTGCCAACATGGAAAGGTCTGTGGGTTATGATTTCTATCTTCTTTTTCTATTCTTTGTCAGTTCATTTAATTTTAGAAATTGCAAGACTATGTGCTGAAGATCTTTGTTTCCCTTTGTGTATGAAATAGGTTGATGAGAGCACAAACATTGGGAGACACTTCAACCCTTGAGTTTATGAGAGGGAGAAGAATATTGGAGGTTAATCCTGATCATCCGATCGTCAAAGACCTAAATGTAAGTTTGCCCTGCTGGAGTTGCATAGGCTAGTTTCTTGGTTTGGACTCTGAGAACAAGTGTTGTGAAATAAAAAAAAAGGTATCTGAAGTTGTAAGAACTCATTAATGATAAAATATATTGAGCTTATCATTTAGTAATATTTTCTATTAGAAATTAAAAAACAAAATTGAAACAGAAAGTTTATATGGAAACAATTTTACATACACAAATTTGGTAACATGTTGGAATGTTAATTCTGATCATCTGAACTATGATGATCACTTGATGCTCTAGGGAAGATAGTTCTGAGATAGTGTCGTGAAGTTTCACTCATCTAATTCTATTAATTCGTTTAAGAATATTAACCTTTTAAGTTCATAAGATTTTTTTTTATTTTTTAAAATAATAAATGAAGTAGAATGATCAAACGTACAATGATTACTGTGCATTGCTAATAAGAACTGTTTTGCCCCCCATTGTTAAAAGAAAAAACAGTAACTTATTAAAAAAAGAAAAAGAAGAAAAATACAGTAAAATTTGACTAAGAACCCTACGTATTTATCAACCGATGATTTTGTGGAACTTCTTGCAGGCTGCATGCAAGAATGCACCCGACAGTTCTGATGCCAAGCGAGCTGTAGAACTATTGTATGACACAGCATTGATCTCCAGTGGATTTACTGTAAGTACTGTGGAACATACTTTTTTCTTTAATAGAACAAGGATAAGTAAGTTATTTCTACTGAATACATGAATTTTTAACATTGGAAATGGGAAACAGCCTGATAGTCCAACTGAGTTGGGTAACAAGATCTATGAGATGATGGCAATGGCACTTGGAGGAAAATGGGGCAGATCCGAGGAAGACGAGACAGAAACACCAGCAGATACTTCAACAGAATCAGATGCAGGCTCTGCTGAAGTCTCAGAGGCACAAGTCGTCGAGCCATCAGAAGTAAGGACCGAGAGCAACGATTATTGGGAGTGATTTAAAGTGTTGTCATTCTTGTTTAGGCATTCTTTCTGGCATGTCATCAGGAACTTCCAGAAGATTAGAGCATTTTTGGTTTTTTGGAGGGGGTACAAGAATGTTATAGGGGAGAAAATGGAAATTGTATTGAAGAAATTTTGGAATGAATAATCAGTTATAGAATTAGTAAGATTTGGTTGGTTTCCCCCCTCTTGCATTACCATTTACTATGGTCTCACATTGTAAACACAAACCATTATACGAGCACAAAGGTGGCAATATAAAATGCATCATTCTCCTCCTTAAATGTTTTTCACAATCGAAAAATTCCTTAAATCATTAGCGGTGGCAATATAAAATGCGTCATTCTCCTTCTTAAATGTTTTTCATAATCGAAAAATTCCTTAAATCATTAGCGTCCGGTTCAAAGCATGGTGAATAATAGGGGTCTGTTTTTCTACCTTTTTGCCTTAAAATTTAGGCTTTTGGTTGCAGCAGAATTTGACACGTTGTGTTCTTATTATTGGACCAAAATCGAGAGTTTTTTGTTTTATAGCTTAAGGCTCACAAATTCTGTAAACGTGTTCCTTTTGGAATGATTCTTACTGCTCGTGTCTGAAAACGTTCCTTAAGGGTCTGTTTAGAAAGCTACCCAATGATGCCTACGGCAGCAATGAAACAGTAAAGAAAAAGGAAAGGAAGCTAAGAAGTAAAATTAGGGCAAAAACTAAAAAGGGTTTTCAATATATCATCTGAAGCTCAATGATACTTACATATAGACTCCACTACTCACTACAAAACAAAAACTTAAAACTACTTCTCACAGGGACTATAAGTGTCGGATTAGAATAAATCTATGGACCTAATTACAATTTATTAAACTTGCTTTTAGAAACTTAGAGGGACTAAACTGCTCACTTAACAACTTTCATTCTATCCATTAATAACTAACTCTTAATGGCTAGGTACAACTATTTAAGCTCCTTGTACATGCCACGCAAGCTGAAGCCATTCTTGTTTGCATCAGTTCCCTCCCTTGAAAGCTTTCTTGTCCTCAAGGAAGGAAAAGGGGAAAGCGAGTCTTCAAGGCTTAATAGTCCTCCCAGGTAGCTCGATCAGGTGGCAGTTGGTCCCATTGTACTAGAACCTGCGCCACAGCCTTGTTTCCCTTTTGGATCATACGTCTCTCTAAGATTTTGTGTGGCTGGGGACAGTAAGGGCTGGACAATTCGACTACAGGGGGATGTGAGGTTGTTTCTGGTAATTCATGGCATTTCTTGAGTTGGGCCACTATAGGGGGATGTGAGAGTTTATAGGCAACATTCCCAATCTTTTGTAATATTTGGTAAGGCCCGTAATACCTAGCTGAAAGCTTAGAGAATTGCTCTCCTGACATGGTGATTTGCCTATATGGTTGAATCTTAACATACACCCAGTCACCTTCTTTGAATTGTTTGTCTGACCTATGCTTGTTTGCTTGGTTCTCCATCCTCTGTTGAGCCCTCTTAAGGTGGTATTTAAGAAGTTGTACCTTGAACTTTCTCGTGGGTAAGCTTCTATCTACTTCCTCCATGCTTGAATCTCCAGCAGCATAAGGCAAGTGCAAGGGAGGAGGTTGACCGTATAAGGCTTCATATGGTGTACACTGGATGGCAGAATGAAATGTGGTATTGTACCACCACTCAGCTGCTCCTAGGTAGTGCATCCAATCTTTTTGAGAGTCTGAGCAAAAGCATCTCAAATAAGTCTCCACACACCTGTTAACTACCTCAGTTTGACCATCTGTTTGAGGGTGGTAAGCTGTGGAAGTATTAAGACTCACTCCTAATATGGCAAACAATTCTTGCCAGAGCTTGCTTGTAAAGATAGGATCTCTATCACTTATAATATCTTCTGGCAGCCCATGCAACTTATAAACCCACTTCATGAAAAACTTGGCCAATTCATTGGCAGAATAAGGATGAGATAACCCTATAAAATGAGCATACTTTGTGAGCCTATCCACTATTACCCAAATAACTGATTTCCCTTGAGACTTGGGTAGCCCTTCTATGAAGTCCATACTTATGCTACTCCAGGCTGCAACATGTATTTTCAGAGGTTGTAGCAATCCTGGGTAAGGGGCATTGTCATACTTGTGCCTCTGACATGTATCACAACTCTTCACAAGGTCTTGAATTTCCTCTTTCATTCCCTTCCAATAGAACAAAGAAGATATCCTTCTGTAAGTATTATCCATTCCTGAATGCCCCCCAATAGTAGAATTGTGCCACAACTGTAGGATCTTCTTCCTTATTTGTGGGTCAGGCCCTATCACTAACTTACCATTCTTTCTTAGTTGCTCATGTATGAAGGTGTACCCTATATTATTGGAACCCTTATTCTTGAGGACCTGGATTGCTGCCTTTAGTTCATCATCTAACTCCCAACTTTTCATAATAGCTTCTAACATGTCAGTTTTCACAGTTGAGAGTGTCATGGATGACAACTCAATTAGTGGAAGTCTGGAGAGTGCATCTGCAGCCTTGTTTTCCTTACCTTTTTTGTATTTAATCTCAAAGGCATATTGCATCAATTTGGTTGTCCACTTCAACTGATTGCCTGTGTGTAACTTCTGTTCTAGCAAGTACTTAAGAGCCGTTTGGTCTGTTTTAACAATGAAAGGCTTCACTGTCAGATACTGAGACTATTTGTTTACTGCCATGACCAAAGCTAATAGCTCTTTATCATAAACTAATAGGGACTGGTGCTGAGTGGATAACCCTTTATTGAGGTAGGCAATTGTTTGGCCTTGTTGCATTAACACAACTCCAATACCTACATTGCAGGCATCAGTTTCAACCACAAAGGTTAAAGAGAAGTTGGGCAGGGCTAGAACAGATGCTGAAGTTAAGGCTAGTTTCAGCTTGTCAAAGGGTTCCTCAGCCTTCTTAGTCCAGCAAAAACTATCTTTTTTTAGAAGATCAGTAAGAGGTTTACTAATGTTGCCATACCCTTATATAAACCTCCTGTAATACCCAGCTAATCCCAGAAATCCCCTAAGTTGGGTAACAGTTTTTGGTTCAGGCCAATTCTTCACAGCCTCCACCTTTCTAGGATCAGCTGACACTCCTTGTGAAGATATGTAGTGCCCCAAATACTCAACTCTTTTTGCCCCAAACACACATTTGCTCTTCTTTGCTAATAACTGATGTTGCATCAACAGATCAAAGGCAATCTTAAGATGATGTACATGTTCCTCTAAGCTCTTACTGTAGATTAAAATGTCATCAAAGAACACAAGAATGAACTTTCTCAAACATGCTTGAAAGATGTGATTCATTAGTCCTTGAAAGCTTGAAGGAGCATTGGTCAGCCCAAAAGGCATAACCGGGTATTCATAATGCCCAGAATGTGTTTTAAAGGCAGTTTTGGCCACATCTTCAGGTGCCATTCTGATTTGATGGTATCCTGCCCTGAGGTCTATTTTAGAGTATATCTGAGAACCACATAATTCATCCAACAACTCCTCAATAATAGGGATAGGAAATTTGTCCTTGACAGTCATTTTGTTCAAGGATCTATAATCTACACACATCCTCTATGTCCCATCCTTCTTTCTTACTAAGACCATAGGTGATGCATAGGGGCTTGAACTATGTTGTATTATCCCTTGTCCTAACATCTCTTGTACCAATTTCTCTATAACATCTTTCTGTACAGGGGAGTACCTATAAGGCCTGGTATTGGTTGGAGAAGTACCCTCCAATAAAGGTATGTGATGATCAAACACACCTCTAAAGGGGGGCAGTTGAGTTGGTTCACCAAACACCATGTCATATTGCTTCAGGCCCTCGGTGATTGTCCTTGGTTCTTGAATGTTTTCAACTCCTTCAACATTTGATTCTTCTTCCTTGGCACCTATAACCTTTACCATAAAGAACATTGATTCATTTCTATTAACCTTCCCCAAAGCCTTGGACTGAACAGCCTTGAGTTTAGGTTAGATTCCTTGTAGAGTCAGTAATTTGCCCTCATGTTCAAACTCCATTATTAACTTTTTGAAATTGAACTTGATGTCTTCCAATGGATACAACCACTGAATGCCCAGTACAATGTCATTGTTGCCAATAGGGAAGACCAGGAAGTCACCTTGGAACACTGCACCTTGCATGAGCCACTAAAATCCTTTACAAATTTTCTTTGTAGGTAACTCTCTACCATTAGCTACTTGCACTAATGTCACGATCCCAAATTCCCTCCGTAGGATGTCGTGATGGCACCTAGTCTCTAAGACTAGGTAAGTCTATCAATGCGGAATAATAATAAATATCTGAAATAAATAAACTACAATTCAAACAATTTCAACTCCCAAAACCCGGTAGAAATAAGTCACAAGCTTCTAAGAATTTATTCCCAATGTCTCTATATGTCAAGGTCTAGATAAAATATAAGGAAGCAACATAAAATGATAGAAGGGGACTCCGGAGTCTGCGGACGCTGGCAGATATACCTCGAAGTCTCCGTGCGCAGGTAACTCAATGACGTCTAGGCTGGTAAAATGTACCTGGATCTGCACAAAAAGATGTGCAGAAGCGTAGTATGAGTACACCACAGCGGTACCCAGTAAGTGCCAAGCCTAACCTCGGTAGAGTAGTGACGAGGTCAGGTGAGGCCCTACTGGAATATAATAATGGCATGGTAAAATGTTTATCAATGTAGTAAAATAAAATGACATTGAAAATGAATCAAATAGTATGTCACATTTAATGACACCAAATAATTGCAAATAATATCTCGTGGAAATCAAAACAGAATTTCCTTCAACTTTATGAAAATCACAATAATAATCAAAGGCAACTACGGCCATAAATCAATATCAACAAGGGCACTCCCGAGGTACCGCCTCGTAGTCCCAAATCATAAATAAATTCACAATATCTCATTTTCTTATATCACCGCGGGAGCCTTCACAATTTATTTAAAGAAAATATTTTTTTCGAAATAGCATCCCGCGTTTTAGCCACCCTTATCACACCGCATGACTTCTAGTAGTTCCCCTACTAGCCACGCGTATCAAGCCACCCTTATCTCACCGCATGCGTTTCAACACCCAGACCTTATACCACCGCATGCGTATCAATATCACAATATATCACAATTTGCACCTCAAGTGCTCAAATAATTTAACTTGCCAAAATAATTCAACAACAATATTTTTTCACAATAAAGAGCTCACGGCTCATGCCAAAATAAATCATCAATAATAGTTTGCCACAATAAAGAGCTCACGGCTCATGCCAAAATAAATCATCAATAATAGTTTGCCACAATAAAGAGCTCACAGCTCATGTCAAAATAATTCATCAATAATATTCTTCCACAATAAAGAGCTCACGGCTCCCTCACAATGAGTATAAAAATATTCAGGAGTAAATAATTTAGGAAAATAATATTTCAAAATCTTTACTACGTTGCTTCAATATCAAGTTTAAAAATGTCAAATACTTCATATTAATAATATTTAATTTAAAAAAAATCAACCTTCAAATAATGCACAGAATAAAAGAAACCAAGTTTCAACTAAACAGGTAAAATAATTAGTAAGAAAAGATCAAACAAATTTGAAGTATATATCTCACATCAATGATGAAGAATATAACAAGATAAAATAATTTAATAAATGCGCAACAGTGATCTACACAATTTAAAAATATAATCTTTCGCAATTTAACCCGTGTACACACTCGTCACCTCGTGCACACGACTTTCAACACATTTCAATAATCACATCAATACCAATCCTAGGGGAAATTTCCCCACACAAGGTTAGACAAGTCACTTACCTCGACTTGCTCCAATTTAACCAAGTATTATGCTTTTTCCTCGATTTTTCGACTCCGATCGACTCGTATCTAGTCATAATTAATTCGACACAGTCAACAAAAATTATAGTAATCACTTTCATAAGAAAATATTATATTTTCATTAAAATCCAAAATTAGCTCAAAATTTGCCCGTGGGGCCCACATCTCGGAATCCGGCGAAACTTATAAAATCCGATAACCCATTCAATTACGAGTCCACCCATACCAATTTTACCAAAATCCGATAACAACTCGACCTCCAAATCTTAAATTTTCGTTTTTGGAAGATTTTGCAAAAATCTTGATTTTTCTTCCATAAATTCACGGATTCATGATGTAATTGAGTATGGAATCATGAAATATAATCAATATAGGATAAGGAACACTTACCCCAATGTTTTCCCTTGAAAATCGCCCAAAAATCGCCCAAGCACCGTGCTCCAAAAATCCAAAACGAAATAAATGAAATGACCATTTTTGGTCCTTAAGTTTCTGTCAATCCATCACTAAAAGTCCATTTTTCGTCACTAAAAGTTCACCAGAAACAACTCTACCAGTCTTACTTCAATTGATCATAACTTAATGTACAAATGTCCAAATGATAACTGGTTTAACTTTCTGGAAACTAGAATCCACCGACTACAACTTTCATGTTTTGTAATTATTCCGATTCCTTATGCATTGCGAGATATAATGTCCCAAAGTCGGCTGCATGCATCAGAATTTTTGGCGAAATTTCTGGCTAAACTGCTCTACTAGCCTTCATTCAATCCATCATACCTTTCTGTACAAATGTCCAAATAATGCATAGTTTAACTTTCTGGAACCTATAATCCAACGACTACAACTTTCATGTTTTGCACATTTTCTGATTCCTTATGCATTGCGAGATATAAGCTTTCAAACTTAGCTCCACGCACGGAATTTCTGCAACAGAAATTTCTGCAAACAGAAATTTCCAGCACTTTGTCCGAAATCCATTCCGTTTACCTTCCGAAATCCACCGGAGACCCTCGGGACCTTAACCAATTATTCCAACATGTCCCAAAATACCATACGAACTTAGTCGAGGCTTTAAACTACATCAAACAACATCAAAACGACGAATCGCACCTCAAATCAAAATCAATGAACTTTGAACTTTCAAATTCTATATCTTGTGTCAAAACACATCAAATCAATTCGGAATGACTTCAAATTTTGCACACAAGTCATAAATGACATAACTGAGCTATAAAAATTTTCAGAATCAGATTTCGACCCCGATATCAAAAAGTCAACCCCTCGGTCAAACTTCCCAAAAATTCAACTTTCGGCATTTCAAGCCCAATTCTACTACGGACTTCCAAATAAAATTCTGATCACGCTCCTAAGTCCAAAATTACCATACGGAGCTGTTGGAATCATCAAAATTCTATTCCGGGATCGTTTGCACATAATTTGACATCCGATCACTATTTAAACTTAAACTTTTAATTTTTCATCAAAATTCCATATCTCGGGCTAAGGACCTCGGAATTTGATTCCGGGCATACGTCTAAGTCCAAAATCACGATACAGACCTACAAAAATTGTCAAAACATTGACCCGGGTCTGTTTGCTAAAAATATTGACCAAAGTCAACTCAGTTGAGTTTTAAAGCACTAATTCACATTTTAATTTATTTTTCACCTGAAAACTTTCCGAAATTTTTTTACGGACTGCACACTCAAGTCGAGTAATGGTAAATAGTGCTTAGATCACATAATTAATCATTAAATTTAAAGATGACATTTTGGGTCATCACAACTAATTGTGGCTTGATCTTGCTGATCTTGCAACCCAACTTTTCTATTGTATCTTCGTCAATTAAGTTATGGGTGGATCCACAATCAATGAAAATCTCTAATGGCTTCTGCTCAGTAAACCCCCTAAGCTTGGGTGTTTGGTATTCGGGTGTGCCATTGAGTGCTTGCAATGATATGGCATAATTCTCAGTTGTATCTTCCACCACTTCTTCATTGACTTCTGCTACTTCCAAGTCCTCTTCCTCATCTGCTTCTTTCTCCTCCACTTCCTCTATAGGCGCCAACTCCAATGAATAGATATGTCTCTTGGCCTTGCATTTATGGCGAGGAGTAAACTTCTCATCACAAAAGAATCATAAACCTCTTGCCCTCTTCTCATCCATCTCAGCAGAGGTCAATCTCCTCCTTCTGTTGGGATCCATTCTGGCAGTAGGAGGTTTCTTGAAACCTGAAGAGCCATCTCTTTTGCCAATTGTTAGAATGGAGTCCACTTGATCCTCTACTCATAGAAGATCCTGAGCTTAAATTCCTGATGGCTCTGGTTTGAGCTGCAAAGTTGGCTTCTTGTAACTTAGCCAAGTAGTAAGCATGGGGCAAGGTGCTTGGGTTCCCCACTCTGACATTATTGCTCAGCTCTGGTTTAAGGTTGTTGAGAAAGATACTAATGGCATGCCCTGTTGATATATCCAACCTAGTCATCACACTATTGAATGCTTGTTAGTACTCTTTCACAGTTCCTGTATGCTTAACATTCATTATTTCAGTCATGGGATCTGTGTATTATGCACCAAGGCTGTCACATAATGCCCAAATGTATTCATCCCATGTAGGAAGGAGCATTTGACCTCTGCTTCTCATGTACCCAAAATGACACTGTAGGGCATCACCCTCAAAGTGCATAGACACTAATTTCAGCTTCTGTTGTGTAATAATATCTTCCTCAGAGTAGAATTGATCCACTTTATACAGCCATGTCCTCAAGTCCTCACCATTGAACCTTGGAAATTCAACCTTAGCATACTTAGTAAATGGAAGTGTTGGCAAGGAAGTATTTGGTGGATGAGTGGCAACTTGCCATGGGTTGTTTCTAGGTATGTTTTGGGATAGGTTAGGGAGTGACTCATAAGGAACTTGGTAGTATATAGGCGGGGTTACATATGTGTTGGATACTTGGTAGGCTAAAGGGTAGTGTGATGGTTGATTATAAGGGTTGTAAGGATATTGAACTCAATTGGGGTGTTAAAATGCTGATAAGGTTGAGTATAATGATTTCTGTTAGCTTCAGGAGTAAGATAAGAGGGAGCTGGTAGAGTTCTAGGTTGATGAGAGTAAGGTCCTTGTGTGCCTAACATAGCAGGCTGGGTTCTCATTGTTGTGTTGGAATTCTGTAAGCTAGGGTTCAGTTGTGTTTGAGTCGAAGGTCCAGGAGAAGTCTAATTTACTCCCACAACAGTATTTCGAGCAGGGGGTACAAGGTTTGAGGTTGGAGTACTGCTAGGAAGTGAAACACTTGCTGAAACTGAGCAAGTACCTCCCATGGAGTTGGAAGTTGCCATTTCTCCTATACTGAGGGGAAGATCACTAGGAGAATACAACTCACCTCCTCGTGGATCTGTGTCCTTGCCGCGTTCAGGTCTTCTGGTGCCATGTATAACCTTATTAAGCACTTATCTCAAGTCGTTGACAACTTCTTCATGGTTCTTGCATGTCTACACTTGAAAAGCTTCGAGCTCATCTTGACGAGCTGTGAAGCTAGGAATATATGTAGACATCTTGTGTAGCATCTCCATAACCTCATTGGATTCTCCATACATGGTTTTCCACAGAGCCAAGAAGATGCTCTGATACCACTGATGCCTACGGCAATAATGAAACAGTAAAGGAAAAGGAAGCTAAGAAGTAAAATTAGGGCAAAAACTAAAAAGGGTTTTCAATATATCATCTGAAACTCAATGATACTTACATATAGACTCCACTACTCACTGCAAAACAAAAATTTAAAACTACTTCTGAAAGGGGATATAAGTGTCGAACTAGAATAAATCTATGGACCTAATTATAATTTATCAAACTTGCTTTAAGAAACCTATAGGGACTAAACTGCTCACTTAACAACTTTCATTCTATCCATTAATATATATCTCCTAATGGCTAGGTACAACTATTTAAGCTCCGTGTACATGCCACGCAAGCTGAAGCCATTCTCATTTGCATCACCCAATAATTGGTATTGGTGTAATTACTAGGGTAGTAATTAGTAATTACACAACCTAGTAATTACGATAACATGTTTGTTTGTCATAACATAATTACAGTGTAATTATAAGCGTACTGTTTGGTTGTACAAGTGTAATTACACGGTTAAATTAAATTTTAAATGAAGTAATTATCAAAACTTAAGAGTTTATAGAATAAGTGTATGCTTATAAATGATTTTTATGTAAATATAAATGATACTAATTTGGTATTTAAGATGCATATTTTTTCTTGAATATACATTAATTAATAATCATATATTTATAACTAATATTGTCGAGGTGCCCAAATTAATAATATTCAGTTTAATTAATTATAAAAACTAAAAACATATATTTTGTAAGAATATCATGGAATGCATGTTTGATAAATTAAATTAATATTTATAAATATAATGTCATAACATTATTCAAATATTTGACAAAACTAATCTATCAATTATGACTAAAAATGAATAACACGCAATGTGAAATAGCAAGCCAATACTACTAAAATAAGTAAATTGGAACCATAAATATAACAATTTCAAAATCCAAGAAAAAAAAATAGTTTAACATATGTCAAATTCTAACATAATAAAAATAAGTTCCAATATAACTTAAGATTAGGAAACATAATAAGCTTATAACCTCATTCAATAGCGAAATTCTACTTTAATGACATCACTTATTATATGCCAAGTTTGTTAATGGCTCATTGTTTCTAATATTAGGAGGTGTAGTTTCAAAAATTAGCTATAATAATAACACATTTACGCTAAATGAAGAAAATAAAATAAATAAGAAATAAAATATACGAGCAATTACATGAAATCACAATAAGTAAATGTAGAGAAATAAAAATTAAATAATGTACAAAGAAAAATATATTTTAAAATATAAAAAGAAATTTAAAAGTAAAGTTAAATTTTTTTTAAAATAAATTAATGGAAATAAAAAGTTATAAAGAAATTAAATTAAATTAAAATGAAATAATAAATTAAAAAGTAACCTTGTAATTACACAGTGTAATTACCACCAATTATCACCTCTCCTTTGAGAATTGGGTAGTGTAATTACACATCTCCAATTACACCCAATTCCATGATGACCGAGTAATTACTTGGCCAAACAAACATGCCAAATTATGTAATTACACCCAAATCCAATTCCTAGGTGGCTTTCCAAACATGCTCTAAAATTTTAACTTATACATGGGCGGTTAATATTATTTGTAAAATATCTTTTTCCTGTAATTTGACTAAATTGAATAGATTATTTACCATTTTCTTTAGATTGCAATCTATGTTTCATGTAGACAATTATTTAATTGATTTTTATGTGATTTAATAGTGTGAATGTGCAAAAAATTTAACTTTTGTTAGTGGTGTTAAAATAGTATTAAGCTTCTTTTCGAGGAACGTTATATTAAAAGAAAAACTAAAGTAAACCAACATAAAGAAAACAAAGTGAGTTTATGAAAATGGTGGATAAAAAGTGTGGTTCAAACTAAATAAGAATTTAAGTTATAGAACTGAAAATCACAGACTGAAATTGTAGGTTATTTGTGATTGTGTTATGTGTGCATCTGTCTAGACAGAAAAAGAAAAATATAAAATGAGTAACATTTCCTTAATATTTGTTAACATTTAAGTGGTCTTAGTTCCATGAAAATTGTTTGGTTAGAAAGTCAAATTAGGTTTAATTATTTATTAGCAAATTTACTTTTTTCAAAATTGAAAATCTGATAACGTTGTATGTTGCTGTTTGAAAGTTAATATTTTACTCATATCACTTAATGTATAGTGTTTTGTTACTCATTTTATTTAATTTGATGATAAGCGAAAAGAAAAAATAGGAATTACTTATAAGAAATATAATCTACAGAAAGCGTCCAACTTCAATTTCACCGCTACATTTTTAAGTCCTAATTTCAATCGAGTGATAGTAAAAGGTTATTATAATGATAATAATTTTTATAATTATATGGTAGTTTTGTGGAATGCTTTACAGAGAAAATATCTATTCTATAAATTATTTTCTTTGTTTTTTATGTTGGAGGACATGCTGAATTTTATTTGTGCAGAAATAAGTTTTATTTGTTTAACCATCTAATCGTTGGAACTTATTACTTCAACTAATTTAGATTCACATTGCCCATAACTCAGTTAAGAGAAAAAAGATTTCTACTAAAATTTAGCTCGAACAAAGGTAAAAAAAATGTGATAGTGATCCCGCTCGAAATAAGTTTTTAAGATTTTTTTAGGTTTTAAGGTATAACCGTGAGCATTACAATTCATCAACGATTAGTGCGGAATTGACCATTCAGTTAATTTATGTAAAAGACATATTTTAAAATTTTTTCCCTACTCGTGAGGGCACACTTGGAGTGCCAAATAAGTTACCCCATACCTGAAACCACTATAAAAAAAAGTTACTGTCAAACGGGTCACCCAATAAGGTAAAAGTAAAACCCGATTTAAACCCGAATATGATTAGTTAATTCCTAGCAAAGAAAGAATAGGTTTTTGGAAGGGTTTAAGGCAGCCTCCATTGCCAACCCCCTCTTCTTCCTCCTTCCCTTTCTTCTCTTTTCCCCCATTGTTTCTTCTCCAAGTTTACCTTTTGATGCTATCTTCACACTTTACTCAGTTCTCTACACCTTTATTTCGACTTATCAGTCAATTCGACTAACCTTTTTTCTTCAGTTTTCCAATAAAAAAGATCCACTGAATATGTGGAGATATATATCAAAACACGCTTATTCAAGAAAATTCAGAAACAGCCATGATTCAGCTTTATTGGGTTTTTCTCAGTATTCTTCTTCTTTTGGAAAAACTAGACCTTTACAATGCTTGTGTGAAGAAAGTACTACACACCCCAACTTGGGTTTGTCTCAAAATTCAATATTTTCTAGAATTAGTAGAAAAGTTAGGCATTTAGAAGGCATTTGTGAAGAAAGTTCTAAAAATCCTCACTTGGGTTTGTCTCAAAATTCAATCTTTTCAAGTGTTAAAGGGGATTTTCGCATTTGCGGTAAGAGGGGTAGTGGATCTTTAGGACGTTTAAGGAGTTATGGTAGTGCTGCAGAAGCTATTGTGTCTACATCAGAAGAAGATATTGATGAAATTCAAGAATTAATAGAGGAAATGGACAAAGAAAATGAGGCTTTGAAGGCCAATTTGCAACCAAAGCAGCCTAAAACAATAGGTGGGATGGGGGTTGGGAAGTACAATTTGCTTAGGAGAAGGCAGATAAAAGTAGAAACCGAAGCGTGGGAAGAGGCGGCGAAGGAGTATCAGGAGCTATTGATGGATATGTGTGAGCAAAAGCTGGCACCGAACTTGCCTTACATGAAATCGTTGTTCTTGGGTTGGTTTGAGCCGTTGCGGGATGCTATAGCTGCTGAGCAGAAGTTGTGTGATGAAGGGAAGAACCGCGGGGCATATGCTCCGTTTTTTGATCAATTGCCTGCTGAAATGATGGCTGTGATTACAATGCACAAGTTGATGGGTTTGCTAATGACTGGTGGAGGAACTGGTAGTGCTAGAGTTGTACAAGCTGCTTCCTACATTGGTGAAGCTATTGAGCATGAGGTTCGTGTCTCTCCGCGCAAAATTACATTTTATTGCTTTGTTTGAATATGTATATTGCATGCAATTTTATGTATTTGGATAAGATTCTAGCACATTATATTGACCAAAGATAAAAAAGAAGAGGACGATACCAACACTCCCTAAATAGGTTGCTCGCTCCTGTATTGGTTTTTTCCTCTCTAGGTTTCTTTGGGTCCTTTTCTTCGACCAACAGAGCAATGTAGTTAGATGGAGAGTTTTCTTTATTTGTAAGTGCAGTTTATGATCTACTAACTATTGCTGCCTGTACATTTGTTTGGATGTTACTTATTTTTTGGTGACCATGTGCTAAGGCACTCCCCTCACATCTAGAAAGGATAGGTAGTCAACAGAGAATAGAGCGATAGCACAAACACATTAACTGAAAGAGATTAAAAGATTACATCTGTAAAGGAGAGGGGAAAGCTGCTTAGATAGTCCGGTTGATTTGATATGCTGTCCTGCACTGTCTTTTATTGATTATGCGAACTTGTTTTTTTTTCTTCTTTCTGGCCATAGCTTGCTTAATCTTTATTGGAAGTCTTTTCACCAAAGGATGCTGATGGAACTAGGGAGAGGTTGCTGTAACTTTTCATTTCTTTATTCAAGTGTAGTATGTTGCAGCATCAATAGGGGTGAAATGATGCTGCAAAATTATCTCTTTCTTGTTGATAAAGCAATAGTTTCATTGATAAATTCAGAGGAAAACCTGCTATACAAGTGGTATACATTGGTGGTAGAACCTGCAAGAAACCATGGTTCCCCACAAGAGCACCCAATCATCAATACTCACAGAAATTTCATGGGTGCTCCAAAAATTGACCAAAAATAGAATATGCACAAGTGTATTTTCAACACCCTTAAGAGCTCTCCTATTTCTTTAGCTCCAAGGAACCAAAGCCCATGCCAATCTCCCAAGCTTTCTTCTCTTACTCCAATTCCTTTGTTTAATGGTGCAGCTGGCCTAGACATCTTTCACTCTCCTTGGCACTACCCATTAAATTCCAAAAAGGTTCAAAGGTGTTCACGTAAGTGGTTCACTACTTGACAATGGAGCAACACATGATTCACGTCATCTCCACAATTTGCACATACAACACCAACTAGTATATAATCTCCAGATTATTTGCCACGAGGATAGCACTCCTAACCTATGTTACTCAGACTCTTCAAAAATGTTGTTGGGTGCGTGTCGGATCCTCCAAATTTAGTACATTTTTGGAGGATCCGGCACGGGTGCGGCATCACTTTTGGAGAGTCCGAGCAACATAGCTCCTAACCATGTGAAGAACCAGCCATCCTTGTTCATAGTGGTTGGGGAGTTCTCTCCAAACTACTAGGTCAAGGGTTCAAGGTTGGTAGACAATCTCAACAAACCATGTGAAGAAACACACATTCCCTGAGCTCCGGTATCCAACTTGTGATATGCAAAACCACTTCCCCTTCTCTTATGAGGAACATGCAATAAAAAGATTTCATAGAAAAGATACTCTTGTTGTTCATGTCAAGTGTCCTTTTTCGTTGGCATCATTCATTGATTGTAAAGCAGCTCCAGTATTCTTCGAAAGTCATCAAACTACTCTCAATACTACAAGTATCTTTTGAAGCCCAAATCCCTAAATATTTCTCCTCGCTGCAACCTGCACACCTGTGCCATTGATGGTCTTTTGGCTCGATATGTTGTATATTGAGGGAAAAGTATTTTGCAAGTTGTTGCTCAGAACTGTCTTTGCTTCCAAAAGCGGACTCTATGTTTACTAACTCTAAATGTTATTTTCCCGCCAATATTTTCTCACCCTTTTATGATGCTCCTCCATAAACTGCATCCGTACAGCGTTTACTGCTCTCATTCATCCTCCAATCTCTTCCTGTGTGTCATGCTTGTTAGCTATGACCATTCTCCATGGGGATTCTTCTTCATTTCCTAACCTCTATATCCTGGGAGTGCTTTGTCGAAAATCCCCAAGTCCTCCAAACTTCTTTGGGGTTGTCATTGTCTTTCAATCTTCCAAGTGGAACTTCTTCACTCCTTCTTTAGCATATAACTCAAGACTTCCTGGTGACCACAATCAGAAGTTTGGAAGACTCTTCGACATCATATAGTAAGTTTGGATGTGCAAGATATGCTCTTGGTAACCTTATAAAAAAAAGATATGCTCTTGATTAAAACTTCATTTTCGATAAGTATCGCTTCTGCTATCCTTCTCCTTTTCTTCACTCTTTCTATCACTGTGACTTCCTTACTTGAAGCTCATAACGACAAACCTAGGTTGAGTGCAATGAACCAATGTTGCAATTGGTGACTTGCCATTTATGCAATGTTGTCCACCTCGTTTACTCGTATGATTTCACATTTCTTCGAAGTGATCGTCAACCTTGATATTTAAACCATATCACTACCTATCTGAGGGATTGTAGCTATGTATGATCTGCATTGCACGAAACTAGTCATCAACAAAAAATAGGTGCAAGATTGTGATTCCGTCATGTCCTCCCACATTAGCTTTAAAGCTGTTTATGTATCTCCCCATCATGGCCCGACCCATCATCTTGTCGAATGCCTCTATCACCAAGATAAAAAGCATCGAGGTAGTAGGTCTCCTTGTCTCAGGTCTGTTGTAATAGTGGAGGAACTGTTTGGAACTGACGGATAAGCAAAAGAATGTCCACTTCCTCCAATTTTCCTCGAAGCCCGTCATCATCATCATAATGGCCAAGAAGTTCCAATTGATATTGTCTAGTATTATTAAAGGCTCACTTAAAGCGCGCTTAATTCTGGAAGCTGAGTGAAGCCCAGGTTGTGCGTTTTGCCTCGCTAGTTGGCGCTTTAATGTTAGCATCAAGGTGTTAAGGCGTGTGCACCTTCACCGATGAGGTTATGTCCTTGAGAGCACAACATATGTACAGCTCAATTACAGTTTTTCCGCTTTTAGAAGGAACATGCAAGATTGGGAGATTGCGGAGCTCCAAAATTTGTCGGCACTGCTATACGGGCAAGACATGCCCCATCCATCTTGCGATTCTTGGAGATGGGGGTTGCGTGGTGATGGTTTGTTTTACCGTAAAGTCCTTTTACCAGAGTATGTTGGTGAGAGAGAAGACTACTTTTCCATACTCATCGATCTAGATTCCTAAGGCGCCCACGAAAGTGTGCTTTTTTGCATGGCTAGCAGCGAGGGGAGTGATCTTGACAACTGAAAATAGAGAAGAATTACGCTTGTTAGTTGGTGCTACATGTGTAAAAGCTCAGGGGAAGAAGTTGATCATCTTCTGCTGCATTGCCCTGTGTCCTGAGGTTTGTGGAGAGCAATCCTGAATCTTTTTGGTGTTCAATGGGTGATGCCAAACACTGTAAAGGAAATGCTATATAGCTGGACCGGTTTCCTTAGAAGAAGCAAGCAAAAGGCGTGGAGTCTGGGGAGAGAGAAATAGGAGAGTTTTTGAGGGGATTGAGTCTCTTTTTTCACATCTTAAGAATAGTCTTTTATCCGTGATCGCTTTTTGGTGCACACATATAGCCCCTACTTGTGTAGAAGATTGAGCGTCTTTTGTAGAGAATCATGCTCTGATGTAAATTCTCTACTTTTTGGTATACTTCTTGTATGCGGGAGTTTTTTCTCCCTTTTGATTAATACAATTTACCTTATCAAAAAAAATTATTGTTCTTGCATTACATTTCTATTTTTTATTTTTTCTTCGCCCATGTTTTAATTGTGCTTTCCGCTTAAAAGCTCCAACAAACTTTGGCCTTTTTTTGGGGCTTTTCGCTTTGACAACTCTGTCATAAGCTTCTCCAATTCCAAGAATCCCTTGGATGCTATCCTTTCTCTTGGAGTCCACTAGCTCGTGCCACCAAGGCTGCATGTTTCTCTTCCTTTGCACAAAAACACTTTGTGAAGTTGACAGTGTCTTCCAGTACCTTGTGCAGTCTATTTGCAAGCACCTAAGAGATGATCTTTTAGATGCTTCCTCCAGATTAACATGTCTGTATTCTTTGTGCCCTCCTCTTTCAGAGTTTGGGCAATGAATGAGGGCGCCATTATTTCATCATATGACCTCTGTGAGTGCTTTGTATTTATTTACTAATTTACTGCCTCTCCAATTCACAAGAAAGTTGCTTCATCTATCACATTGAGCCCAGAATTATGGTTCTTGACCCGTAGTATCAGCTAAAGTTAATAAACATTGTGCTGTTCTTCTGAGTTCTTGTATTGTATGTTCTTCTGCTATATCAATAGGCTATTTGTATATAGTGCCATCATATCATGGCTTTTTCTTTAAGTGAATCTTTTAGGCTATTGGGAACTTTATGGTTTTTGGTTTGTTGTCTCAATTTGTCAGCCGAAGTTTAGAAGCGTTTCTCATGTCTAATTAAATATTAGTATATATCAAAAAAAGAGCTGTTCAGCCAGGCTTGTCTAGTTCATTTACTCCTCTTTCAATTCCTTCTCAGGCCAGAATACATAGATTTTTGGAGAAGACCAAGAAAAGCAATGCATTGAGTGGTGACTTGGAAGAAACACCTGGTGATATGATGAAAGAAAGAGAGAGGCTCAGGAAAAAAGTAAAATTTTTGATGAAGAAACAAAAGCTGCAGCAGGTTAGAAAGATAGTGAAGCAGCAGGATGATGAAAAGCCTTGGGGCCAGGATAACCTTGTCAAGGTTTGTCTTTAACAGTCTTCCCTTTATCACCTTGGTAAGATTAGTATTGAAGTTTCCTTTCTATTGGCCTGCCCTTGTGGTTGTACTTATCATAATTTATGATGCTTTTGCTGAAATAATACCTTTTTATAGGTTGGGTGCCGATTGATTCAGATATTAATGGAAACTGCGTATATACAGCCTCCAAATGATCAGTTAGATGATGGTCCACCAGATATTCGGCCAGCATTTGTGCACACCCTCAAAACTGTAGAAACAATGTGAGTACAAACTTAATACGATGAAGCCCTTCCCCTCAGTAGCCCCAATTGAGACGTAGAGGAAATGAAGAAAAGAAATCTACTCTTTTCAACAAGGGGTTTGCTGTAGATAACAACATCTCAGATCATTGTTGATATCTTTTTGTGGCTTCTGTGATTACAGGAAAGGTAGCAGGAGATACGGCGTGATTCAATGTGATCCACTTGTTCGTAAAGGCCTTGATAAAACTGTGAGTACAGTATTTCGTGGGTATTCATTGCCTGCTGGGTGATAATGTGATTCTCCTGGTTAATCAAATTTTCTTAGAGGAATTGTAATTACAGTAAATTTGTGCTCGTGAACAGGCTAGACACATGGTGATTCCATATATGCCGATGCTGGTTCCTCCACAGAGTTGGTTAGGGTTAGTTTGTATATCTTTTCTTGTTTCCAGTCTGTATATTAGATACTTGAGTTTAGATGGTTACTCTATTCTATTTTCTCCTTTCTGCCCTAGTGAATAAAGGCTTCTGTTTTCTTTTCAAAAAAAGAATAAAGGCTTTTGTTCCCTGTTGGCTGGAATTTTAGTAACTTTGAGGTGTGTCAAGTCCATTCTCAAGATAATTTATGGAATGAGATTTCTCACTTATTCTCAATGCTAGAATTATTGATCGAAGTGCCTATGAGCCACCGTTGGTGTGTAATCTGTTATTGGTATTTGCTTCTTCCTGAAGCATATGGTTGAGCTTTAACGACTCATATGATAATTTTGCTCCAATGGTAGTTAGATGTGTGTTCAGATAAAGCTAAACTGATATGTGAATAAGGCGTATTGACTTTCTGTGGTTGGCAATATGTGGTTGGCAATATGAGCACATATAAGCATCGGTTGCCTGGTTTAGTAATATTGGGTCTCAACACCATGTATGAATTGGGTTAAAGTTTCATATTTTCTGGCAGGTATGACAAAGGTGGTTACTTATTTTTACCATCATACATTATGCGGACACATGGAGCAAAACAGCAGCGTGAAGCAGTTAAAAGAGTTCCAAAGAAGCAATTGGAACCTGTTTTCCAGGTTTGTCAGGCAGATGTTCCCTTTTTGTTTTGTTTCTTCTACATAGTATTCAATAGATTTCGAGCTCAACTCCATCTCATAACCCCCCCCCCCCCCCCCCCAAATGGAGAAAAAGAATTCAGGCCTCGTTTTTCACTTCTATATTTTGGCGGTTCAGGCACTTGACACTCTTGGTAATACCAAATGGAGGGTGAATAGAAAGGTACTTGGCATAGTAGACAGAATATGGGCTAGTGGAGGCCGTCTTGCTGATTTAGTTGACAGGGAAGATGTGGGTGACGACACTATGTTGAGATTATGTTTTCCCTTGCTTCTTGAGGTTTGTTTAACTACATGCATGTTTTCTTAGAGGTGAGTTGATTTCAGGTACCTTTACCAGAAGCGCCGGACACAGAAGATGAAGCAGAAATCAGGAAATGGAAGTGGAAAGTTAAAGGTGTGAAAAAAGAGAACTGCGAGAGGCATTCTCAGCGGTGTGATATAGAACTCAAACTAGCCGTAAGTTGTATCCTCATCTTAAATTCTTTTACCTTTTTTTCTTATGTTGATGAACAGAACTCCATGACCTTTTATTTTGAAGAGCAGGTTGCACGGAAAATGAAGGATGAAGATGGTTTTTATTATCCACATAATCTTGATTTTCGTGGTCGTGCATACCCTATGCACCCGTATTTGAACCATCTTGGCTCTGATTTGTGCCGTGGAATCCTCGAATTCGCGGAGGGGCGCCCACTTGGAACGTCTGGTTTACGCTGGCTGAAGATACATCTAGCGAATGTATACGGTGGTGGTGTTGATAAGTTATCATATGAAGGTCGTGTAGCATTCAGTGAAAACCATCTGGAGGATATTTTTGACTCTGCAGAAAGGCCACTGGAAGGAAAGCGGTGGTGGTTGGGGGCGGAAGATCCTTTTCAATGCTTAGCAACATGTATTAATATAGCTGAAGCATTGAGAAGCCCGTCTCCAGAGACCGCTATATCTTATATGCCCATTCACCAGGTAATAGATAATGTGAGAATGTTTGTGGTATATAATGTATGTTCACTTAGTTTGAACTTATTGAAAGCTCCTTAGATGAAAAGGACTGCAAGAAAGAAAAGCTAACTCTTTGGTGTTGCGTGATTTTTCTAGATTTACTAATTCTAGATGATGCGCACAACTAGTGTAGATGGTCATGCAGGGTGTATAGCTTGTGACTGTATGGTATATTGCTGTGAAGTCATTCTCATGGTTTTAGGGCTTCCTCAATCACTTTGAGAGGTTGATCAAAATTGCTTAGCCTTTTTTGTGGGGGGGGGGGGGGGGGAGTGTCTCTACGAGTGGGATTGATTGACTTCGGTTTGTGTGACTGCCCTCAAATTAATGGTGCCATTTAGATAGTTGAGGTCTCACTGTCATGAGATCTAATAGTCCATTAGTTCTTTTGTGCCAAATAACTACTGTGCCCTTTAATGTTATAAAAAACAAATAAAACAACAACAACAACATACCTCGTACATTCCCATATGTGGGGTTTGGGGAGGGTAGTGTGTATGCAGACCTTAGCATTTCTTAGGTCTGCCTCGACCTCATCTCGAACCCGCCATGGTCAACCTCTCACACCTCCTAACAAGAGCATAAACGCTTCTCCTCTTAACATGCCCGAACCATCTCAGCCCCGACTCCCGCATCTTATCCTCCACGGAGGCCACTGCCACTTTGTCCCGAATAGCTTCATTCCTAATCTTATCCATCGTGGTACACCCACACATCCATCTCAAAACAAATAAAATGCTGAAATCTGTTGGGGCTTTAAGAGGAACATGCTAATAAAGTGCGGGTTTTAATGAATAAAGGCGCCACCGGAAAAAAGAAGAAATATATGTGTTGCAAGAATGATAACTCTGACCCAAACCACAATTATGCAGTCGAAAGAATTGAAAACCATAGAATTAAGTGAAATGTTTTTATTTAATGTCGCTCTCTTCAAGGCAGAGGTCAAGGGCAATGGGGTGCATGCCTTAATGCCTGCATTTATTTGATCAAGCACCTTAGTGCCTGCATTCAAGTGCTGCTTAAACAAGGAGTAGCTCAAAACCCAATTTGCACCTGGCTTTAGGGCTTAAGCGCACCCCTCAAGAGAGCCTTTGACAACACTGGTACCATAGCCATGTGGCATTCTGCTACAATCTGATTGTTTAGAGTACATTTCACTTGCTTTGGCCTGAAAACTATGACTGGAGTCTGTTTTAGAGAGTTCCAAAAGGCACGACGCCGTTCTATCAATAAGATTATTTATACAGCTTTCACAAGTTTTGGTAATTCAAATTTTAACCAAATTACTTACAAAAAACCCATCAACCAAATTTAACCTTTGGTGTGATCTTTGTTTGATAATTAACTTTTGAATTATAGTTTCCTTGTACATAAATCAAACTGATATCTTAAATTGCATGGCATTCATATGCTATCACATACAATGGGAGTTAATGTGCCCGTTAGGCAAACATATTAAACGTGGGCTAAGATTTTGCAAAATGCTCTTTAATTACATGCAACAAGTTCCAACTTGTGACTTGTAGAAATTTTGTGCTGGTTCTAATTTTCTGAATGAAAGCTTCTGAAGCTGAATTATGCACATTGAGTTTCACAGTGAAAACTGGTTAAATTCCCTTGAAACACTGAGGTGATATGGTTTTCTTATTTATTCAGGTCAGATAGTGCTTTTGCTCGATGACAATTTTATTTTAGTTCTGTATTATTGGAGTTACTGACACCTACATATGTTGGCTCTTCTTTTGCATTTTCGGCATGTTTACATAAGCAGTAAGACATTTGAGTAAAGTGATTCTTGCTGTAGAACTGCCAACATACTGCTGTGTGATTTTTTTTTTTGGTAACTAATTTTTTATTAATCACCGTTTGTAAACTTTACAAAGCCATAGCTCGACAGTGTGATATTTGTTTTAGCTTACTGTCGATGGTTGTATGATATAGGCTGTAAACTCTCCTTTCGTTTTGTTGTTCTGGGTTATCCCTTTATTTTTTCATTAATTTAGTGAAATAGAAGTGGTTTTGTTGAAAAGGAGAACCTTAGAAAAAAACCGTGCTATTTTATTTGATTTTAGTGTCCGTGCTTTATGAATAATACATTTAGTTAATCGTTTTTAGTTAATAAAAAAATACATGATAACTAATATTTCTCGTGAAATCTATAGAAAAATTAAACTCGTGAATAAATAAATACCCATCTGTTAAGATTAACAATTGTTGAAGAGCCAACGGTTAATCAAAAGGATGAGGCTGAACTATACATTTTAATCTGTGGTAGCCTTACCTAAATGTTTTCTATGTTGAGCCTTACCTAAATGTTGAGTTGCATGCATATGACATGTTTTGAAGTTTTACCTAAACTTTGAATCTGATTGTCTGCTTATAACTTTTTAATGAAGGATGGTTCGTGCAATGGGCTACAACATTATGCTGCCCTTGGTAGGGATAAGGTAAAGCATGTCTTTTTTAGTTGTCTTCTTTGAGACTTTGTGAGATTGACTCACTGAACAAGCTGTCTCTGTTTGATGCGAAGTATGCCTGCTCTGGGCTTGAGTTGTGAGATTAACATGTTTTGAGTTGGCATAGTTTTGACTCAGTCTGGATTACTTTACAGTTAGGAGCAGCTGCAGTCAATCTTGTTGCTGGAGACAAGCCTGCTGATGTTTACTCTGGAATTGCTGCTCGGTGAGTTACTATTTGACCACTAAACCCGTAAACCGTACTTTCCCTCCTTTCTTTTCTTCCTTTCTTTTGCATTCACTCCTTCACAACAAGTATGCCTCAGTCCCAAACAAGTTGTGGTCGGTAATATGAATCTTAGAATCTTCAACGTGGCTCTCAGTTCTAGGAGATTCCAATCTGAGACGAGCTGTAGAAAATGCTTAAGTATGTTTGTTAAAATTCACTGTGTCTCGTCTTTGACGTAAGAAGATTATTGATTGATATCATTCTACAAAGGCTAACTAGTGATAGCTAAATACTTGGATGTAAGCTGTTGTAATAGTGATTCATGGGCTCAGGATTAGATGTAAATTGCATATATAGAGAGGATCTTTTTGTGTAGTAATGGTAACAGTATTGTATTACTAGTACTGCATGAAAATGATTCTCCTTTCCTATTTCAGTAACCTATGTAAAAGCTTCTGGATTTAGTTGCCAAAACAGCTTGGTTGGAACAACAATCACCCTGTCCTTGGTTGGCGGTTGATAGGAATGCCTTTGTGATTAATCTTAGTTCTGAGTCAACCTTTGACAGGACACTATGCTTTTCTGTATCATGATTGTAAGTTCCTTTGTTCAACCAGAGTTCTTGATATTATGAAGAGAGATGCAGCTAAAGATCCAGCAAATGATCCAAATGTGATGCGTGCCAGGCTGTTAATTAACCAGGTTTGCCTCTGACGTGTCTAAATTCTTCTGGTTTATATACTGTCCATGATGGAAAATTGTAACTTTTTGGAATGTCATGGAGTAATACACAATGAGCCTACTTCGATAATTGGTTTCTATATTCTAATAATTGCTCATAGATGCTGAATTATATTTCTTCTGTATTGTATTGCTTTTGATGTGCTAACTCAGGTGGACAGGAAGTTGGTCAAGCAAACAGTTATGACATCAGTGTACGGTGTCACATATATTGGTGCTCGCGACCAAATCAAGAAAAGATTGAAGGAGCGTGGTGTTATTGAAGATGACAATGAGTTGTTTGCAGCTGCTTGCTATGCAGCAAAAGTATGAACTTATATTATTTTAATCTGCTTGGGCCTTTCTATATGCATATAGTGGATTTATGGTAAATGATGTGCATGGCGTAGTAAATAATGCTCTATATATCTCAAAAGGATAATCCTTTCCTTGTGGTTAGTCCTGAAAGTGTGCCTACATTCTTTGGAAGGAAAAAATATTATGCTTTTAATATTATCTACTAGTAATATGGGGTCATCTTTTCATGATTCTCGATGCAATTTTTCTTCTATTCTATCCCGACTAAACACAAAGTCAATGTAGGGGTCCAACATATTCTCCTAGTTAATGTTAAAGCCTTATAGGAAGTCATATCCTATAAGGCTTGCATCCATTCTCCAACAGTCAAATTTAACTTTGGTTAAAACGCATTTCAGATAAATTTATGCTGTCTTACAAAATTTTAAATCTTCTACATAATAGTACTTCTTCCTAGTTTATCATTTTTCCATTCGGAGAAACATTTTTTGACATTAAGTCTTGAATTTGGCTTTGGCCGGCACCAACCTTGATCTTTGGTGTCATATTGGGAAATGTTTTGGGATGGAGTGAGTAGTTTGCAAAATGTGTAAATTACATTTAGAGGTCCATGCAATTGCTGTTGAATTTCGTGTCTATACTTTCTGATGTCTATTTAGCATCAATGTTTCTGCAATATGACCTTCCAATGCTGTTCTGTATCTGCTTTTGTACTTGTTCTAATTATCTTTTGTCACATGGTCAGACCACCTTGACTGCCTTAGGAGAGATGTTTGAAGCTGCTAGAAGTATCATGAGTTGGCTTGGAGATTGTGCAAAGGTTTGCTTTTATCCAGTTGTCACATTGAGTAGTTAGTACATTGATTATATTTTGAGTTAAACTAAAGTTGGCATAGTTAACCCGTTGTTCAGAATTTTAAGTTTGATGTATGATACATAATTTGTGTCAGTGGTTTGTTTGTTTATTGGCTCTGTAGCCTATCCGCTGATCCTAGTTCAGTGACTTCCTTCTTATGATATTAGTACAGAAACTGGTCTTTAGGAATAAATAAAAGGGAATTAAAAAATTATCTGATTCTTCTGCTAGTTCTCTTCTCTACTGGATGTGAAAAGCAGTAGCATAGGCTAAAATTGTATATAACAAAAAGGGCTAAAATTGTATATGACAAAAAAAATAATTTGTATTGCGTTACCCTCACTCAATGTGGTGTTAGTCTATGTTGCTCGGACTTTCCGAAAATCTCGCCGGCAGGGGCGGATTTATAGGCAAGTAAATGGGGCACGTGAACCCATGGTCTTTTCCCCAAACTAAGTATTTTTATGTACATATTTTTTAGAATTGGTCTAATATTATCTACTGGCACCCGTTCTCCAAAGAGACTAAATGGTGCACTTGGTTGAATGGTGAGTTATTTAGCTAGAGGAGTAGGGATCAAATCCCACTTATTACATTTTTTTCTCCTTTCTTTAGTGGTGCACCCATGTTATAAAAATCCTAGATCCGCCTCTGCTCGCCAGGTGTGTGTCAGATCCTCCAATATAGGGCATTTTTGGAGGATATGACACGGGTGCGGCAACATTTTCGAGAGCCCGCGCAACATAGGTGTTAGTCAATGAATTTGAAAGTACTTTGTTGTTCCTGTTTTAAGTTTTAACTTTAGGGAGAAAAACCCTCTTCAGATGGGGAAGATTTTGAAGGTAAAAGAATGAAAAGAAATGTCAGGCTAGTACAAACATTTTTAAAAGCTGCATCATGAGTTCAGTCAAATCCCCTTTCTTCAGTAGAATTCAGTTAACTTCGACTTGCTCTGATAACATATCTGTTTTACTCTGACATCAGTATCACCTGAATATGTTGCTACTGCTTTTTTCCTTTAGGATGGATTTGAAGTTTTTATGTTGGATAATTTGCTTTTTTACTAATGGTTAAAACTTCATTCTCCAGATTATAGCCATGGAAAACCATCCTGTACGATGGACTACTCCACTTGGACTTCCTGTTGTGCAACCTTACCGCAAATTAGGAAGGCATCTTGTAATGTCCTGATATATTCAACCTTAAATTGCATGAAATTTCAGAACAGTCTAGTCTCTAACAAAAATTTCATATTTAAATGTCACTAACTATTTGTCAATGAACTCTCTGCAGATTAAAACTTCCCTTCAGATTTTGACATTACAGCGTGAAACAGATAAGGTTGCCTCTGCATCCATTAAAACATGTCTTTTCCCTTTTTGCTTTTTCTTCATTGATGATACTTTTCCGGATGCAATAATTTGGATTCTAGTGAAGCTATTATTGGTTTATAGCACATTGATTATCTTTCTATGTAACTTTCTCCTTGTACTATCCCTTGGAGAAGGTGAAAGTTTAAAGACGTATACAATTAAAAGATGGACAGAGTCAACATACAATACCACTGTTCGAAAGTGTGAAACTAATTGGAGATGTTGGATCATTGTACTATGAATTGCATATCTTGGACTTTAAGTTGTATGTTTCAAGTGGTGCTATCAGTTATTCATGCTCTTTATCATAAATTACAGGTAATGGTTAAGCGACAGAGAACAGCATTCCCTCCAAATTTCGTTCACTCTCTCGATGGCTCCCACATGATGATGACTGCCATTGCCTGCAAAGAATCTGGCTTAAGTTTTGCAGGTTTGTAGTGCTGCCTATTTTCGTTCCAGTCGCATGAAATGTCAAGCGTCCGTGTGAATAAGCATCTGACTAGACTTGCTAATGCTTTTTACCCGATATTGGTGGCAGGGGTGCATGATTCATACTGGACACATGCCTGTGATGTTGATCAAATGAACAAAATCTTGAGAGAGAAATTTGTTGAACTCTACGACGCACCCATATTGGAAAATGTAAGTTTTATGGGGAAAAAGATAATCATTTACTGCTGCTTTTGCAGAAGTTTCCCTTCAAGACATTCATGATTCTCAAAATAAAGGAACTTTAACGTATATATCCTGCTTGTAGCTTCTCTTATCCTCGTCAAATTTGCATTGGATTTTGCTCATGTTTTTTTTCAAGTCAAGGCTGCTAAAGTTTATTGTGTTACAAATTATTAACGCCACTGCTGATTGTTAACAGTTACTGGAGAGTTTTCAGCAGTCATTCCCTGACTTGCAATTTCCTCCCTTACCGGAGCGGGGTGATTTCGATTTAAGAGAAGTTTTGGAATCTCCCTACTTTTTCAACTAGTCGTGCAGTCTTATATTTTGATTTTGTGTGGTCGAGTATTTGCTTTGTCCCTTATAATGACGAAACTCATGGGAACTTCAAACGCTTGGATCCATTGCGCTGCAAGTGAGGGAACACGAGCCTGTACTGACACATTGGCTGCTCAGCCTAGATGACCATGCCATATGCTAGCGTAGAAAGCGGTATTGACCATTCATGTTAGACAAGGAAGGATATCTGGGTATGAGTTGGGTTGCTGTGCCTATATGCTATTGGGAAATATAAGCTGCTCTACAAAAAGTTGCACCGGGTGAAAGCAGTCGGCAACTGGTTTCGATGAAATATTATTTGTGTACAAGCATCTAGAGGTGTAAGCTAAAGCGAAAAAGCCTCCGGCATGTGTACATAGAGCAAGGAACCGGCATGATTGTGATGGAATGCATCAACTTCCTTCAATAATACTGGAAAAACAAACTAATGAAGACTGACCTAGATGGCTCTACAGAGTGCTGAGTAGAACAGTAAGATAGTTTCTTCCCTTTTTCCTCAATAAAAATTGATTATTACTTGCTTTTGTACCATTTACATAGTAGGTTGTATATATGTTTTGTGGTGGAATGTCACCTCATTTTTTTATACCTCTGAGCTTTGTCCTGAGCTTTGTCCTGAGCTTTATTGTAATAAGAACACAGTTCTCATGTTTTAATAGAAAGGAGATATGTTCTTGTTCACTTTTCATACAATTACATTTTATGCCAAGCAAAGATCTACTCTTTTCTTTCCCCTCTCCCTCAATTCAGTGATAGTCCATATTCTACTAAATAAGAAAAAAGAACAAGACGAAAACACTAGTAGTTCACACCAGAGGAGCCTTGTAACAGCTCTGTCCACTAGTGATATTGTCCGCTTTGGGCTATTTCTCGATTTGTGCGTGTCTTCCTTGCGTAGGGGCTATGCTAATCTTCTCTGTATCGTTCCAAGTGACGCATTTTAAAGCCGTGAGGGCCTTGGGCCAAAGCGGACAATATGACTAGTGGACAGAGATCTTACAAGCCTCAAGCTTGTAAGGTATATGCAGTTTTACCTAAAAGATTTAACTATCAAACCAAGTGATTCTTAGCCAAGATAGTTGCAGACCATTTACAGAGAAAAGTGAAGAAAGATCAAATCCGCGGATACATGTTTCTTATGACCAAAGTAGATACATCACAATAAATGGCTACCAAAATTGCAAACACAGCCAAACCAACCACTTAGACAAGATTTGTAGCTATGCCATGACAACATGAAACGACGATTATTTGAAAGTAGAGGCCCTGCAGATGGAAAGAGGAGGCCATCGAAGTTGAGACGAAGAGGGTAAAAACTGGTATTAGGCCTATCACAGAAATTTAACAGTCGTTTCGTATAAACTGAATAGCAAATCATTGAAATTTTAGTTTGTAAATCCAACTGAATAGCAAATTGAAATGCTAGTTTGTAACACTACGGTTCAAGTTGTGATGGTCAAGGACATGCCAACTATCCTTTGATTAATGAAAGATGAGCTCAGAATTTGTTATATGTGATAGGCTTATGCTCTTATATGTGAAAACAGATAATATAGTTGTTTTCCAACCAAAAAAAAAAGGACTCATTAACTGTAGCAATTTCCTGGATTTTGCATTTTGGCCACCTTTTTGTTAAAAAAAAGAAATTTATTTTCATACACGAATCATGATAATTTTCATATGAACCACAAAATAGTAATGATTAAATGAGGCAAGTCATTGACCTAGTACTATTTACTGACGAGATTAACTTTTGTGCACTGATAATGCATAGTTTTTTATATATCATTGGGTGCAAATAAGTGGTAGAGCCAGAATTTTCATCAAGGGGTGTCAAAATATAAATAATTAGATATATCGAAAAATTAAGGGGAGTCAATGTATAGTAAATATACATAAAATAAAAAAATTATCTAGCAATATAGTGTAATTTTACGGCGAAGGGGTATCGCTAGACACCCCTTGGTTCAATGTGGCTCCGCCACCGGTGCAAATGACCTACAACCGTAGGTAATTGTCTACCATGATTATAATTTGGTAACGTCCGAAAATGCAATAAACAACATGCTATAACCAATAAAAACATGATAACGTAAAACTTGTTTACATTGTTAGCGTATATAAGTTAAGCCGTTTACCGATTTAGGTTAGTAGAAGTAACTAGAGTTAGAATGAGCAACTTTCACAAACTTCTAGATCAACTGTAACTTGAAATTTAATATCCCCCCTTCTAGACATAAAGTCAGTGAGGATAATTAAAAAGAAAAGAAATTGATGATATTAAGATATAAAATTTCATTCTCAACAATTATTTAAGCTACTAAATAAAAGTGGCAGCCATTATAAGATAATAAAACACGCCAACAGGCAGGAGATTGATAACACATCAATCATATCTTATGAGTTGAATTGATCAAAGTTGATGCAACTCTCCACCCACTCAATATCTACATGATAACTCCATAGAAAATGAAGTCCAATTAATAATTTCTTCTTCTCTTTTCTTGTTTTCCCCTTTTTTTGGGGCAACTATCATGACCCAAGTCCATGAAACGTATTGTCCGCTTTGGGCTTAAGCCCGCACGGATTTATCTTCCGGGCTGCGCCACATCGAGCCCCAAAAGCACACGTACCTTGTGAAATTCTTTTATGCCTTATAAAACTCTTCACTTTACTCTCCCATTTCAATGTGGGATTCGCCTGAGGTGATATGTGCACCCCTTCTTGCCAGCCTAGAAGTCTGTCAATCATGCTTACCCGCCCTCGTCAGCCTTGGAATCACATTCACCCCCTCCTCGTCCCCCGGGACTCGGCGTCCTCGCTGAGGTTTGCCCACCATCTTACTGAGGGAGATTCGGCTCTAATACCATATTTGTCATGACCCAAGCACATGTCACACATTCTCCGCTTTGGGCCTAGGCCCGCACGGATTTGTCTTTCGGACTACACCATATCGAGCCCCAAAAACGTGCGTACCATGTGAACTTGTGTCATGCCTTATAAAGCTCTTCACTTTCCTCTCCCATGTGCGATTCTCCTAAGGTGACATGTGTACTTTTTTCATAAGCTTGCCAACCTAGAATCCTGTCAGTCCTGCTTGACCCGCCCTCCGTCGTGGGCATCACAGCTACAAATTGTTAATATTAAGGTGCTGAGATCAAGTTGATGATCCTACTTGCTCAAATACTAAAGTCAAATATATCAAAATAAAATAAACTAAAACCAATGGAAAAGTTAATAATATCTTGTCTTAGCACAGCTGACTAAGTCCAAGTCTTTGACTATTGATTGCTTCATCAGACTAACTACATAAGCGAAGAAACCTCGAATTGACATCAGAAGATTATAGTATACAGTAATTGTCCACAGGAAAGACAAATTTACACTCAGTGAAATGAATAAATGTACCAAGGAGATTTAGAAGTGACTGATTCAAAGTCATCCCTTAAAATGTCTTCTTCTTGATTTGGAGAAGTACCATATTAATATAGTTATAGAACTTGCAACACACTGAATTCACTGAGGAGATGGCAATTTCTGGCAGTACAGACTCTGATTTCATTCAGGTAAGTTCTCTTTTATTTCCTGCAAATTTTCCACATTCAAACAAGATGCTTTTAATTGTTCTCGCTCATGTTTGATTGATTACATAGTATTAAGAGGTTCTAAATAAGTATATGATAATAGTGAAGTCATTACACTGATAACCAATTGTTTAGTTCTCATCCAACTTTTATCAAGCTTAGAAGTATTCTTGTGAGAATTTTTTTTCAAAGGACTCCAAGAAAATCTTTCAAAAAAAAGGGCAGCCCGGTGCACTAAGATCTCGCTATGCGCGGGGTCCGGGAAGGGCCGGACCACAAGGATCTATTGTACGCAGCCTTACCCTCCATTTATACAGGAGGATGTTTTCGCGGCTTGTGACTTCCTGGTCACATGGCAACAACTTTACTGGTTATGCCAAGGCTCCCTTCCAATAAATTCTTTAGTTATAACTTATAAAAAGGGTGTGGTTAAATTCTCTAAGCTCGGATTTTAGCTTGATGATAGCTGAAACAATGTCACATTTTCTTCTTCAGATCAATGGAGAAAGGGACAGAGTTGGCCTACTTGCTGAATCTTTATTGGTAAATATTTCAGAGTTTACAAAATCAGTGGTTTCAATAGATATAGAAAAAGAGAATTTCATTGAGATAGGAAGCTACTTATACCGCGCTTCTGCAGTCATAATGGAGTTGCAAATAGGAGCAAATGCAACATCAAATGTGATAGACAAATTACAGTCTATGTTAGAAAGTGTGCATTTAGCTAATCAGCTTATAAAAAAATGCCAAAACTATAGGCAGAAGAATCAGTTAATTGAACCAACTTTTGTCATAGAACAACTTCAAGTTGTGAACAGACATATCGCGGAAGGATTAAGTCTCATACCATCCTCTATTTATGGAGAACAAGAATGTGCAGAAATCGCAGCTAAGTCTCTCTCGAAAGATATGAATGGTGCAGCATTTGTAGCCAGAAAAATTCTGGTTTCAGACCAAAACGAGCTTGAAGTTCACATGTTAACTTCAAGGGAATTTTTGACAAATGAAACAGCAGAAACAGATCTTTACTCAATCGATATTGAAGTTTCCATGGAAAACATTCGGTTAGCTGATTCAACCAATATTTATATAAGTGACAATTCCAGAAGCAGTATCAGCAGAAGCTTAAATCTTCAGAATCATGGAAACTGGAGCGCTCGTTCTGAATCTGAGTACGTGGAACCTCTATATGAAACATTCTTTTGTCCGTTGACAAAGAAGATTATGGAGGATCCTGTCACAATAGAAAGTGGAGTAACATATGAGAGGGAAGCCATTTCAGAATGGATCAACAAGTTTGATAACCGCGAAGAAATATCCTGTCCAAAGTCAGGCCAGAAGCTAAAGAGTACAAATCTGAGCACTAATGTGGCGTTGAAAGCAACGATAGACGAATGGAAAGAAAGAAATGAAGCAGCAAGAATCAAGGCTGCAAGAGCAGCTTTGTCTTCAGCCAGTAGCACACAGGATATAATACTCAAAGCAATCGAAAATTTGCAAATCATCTGCCTCAGAAAGCCATACAATAAGGTACAAGTTCGTAGCATTGGTATAATACCACTGCTTGGAAATTTACTGGACAACAGAAGCAGAAGCATAAGATGTGCAACACTGGAATTGTTGCGACATTTGGCTGAAGATGATGATGAGGTATAGGTCATTTTTTTCTATCCTTGAAAAGTTTTAAGTTTTAGTAGGCACACAACTACTACTAACATTTCACATTTTATTTGTTTACTCAACATTTGCTTTTAACACTACTTTTCATGTATATATACAACAAGAATTACAGAATTAGAGTATCCTGTAGACATGTACTGAGTTGAGATACTTCACAAATGCAGGAATTAATTGCCCAAATTATCGATATTTCTACAGTCACAAGGATGCTGACGAGTAATCACAGACCTATTAGGCATGCATCACTACGCCTTTTGCTTGAGGTTTCGAAATCCCAGTTTCTGTGTGATAATATTGGGAAAGTTCCTGGAGCCATCCTCATGCTGATAACAGCCAAATATAGGCATTCCGGTGATGCATTAGTCGCAGATAAAGCTGACGAAGTCTTGAAAAGCTTGGAGAAATATCCGTGCAACATCAAACACATGGCTGAAAATGGATATCTAGAGCCACTTTTAAATCATCTTCTTGAAGGTAACCACATATTCTTTTCTTTTAAGGATCAATCACTAAGTATACTAGAATAGAGACGACATGAACTAAAGACAGGTATCAAAAAGTAGAGACCAAATTGAGTTTTTTGGTGTCAATTCTGAATTCAAGGAACTGACTGTTACTTCTACTACCAAAAACTTGATATAGGCAGTGAAGAGATGAAAATGGAGATGGCACGATACCTCGGGGAAATAGTGCTTGGACTTGACAGCATAACCTACGTTGCTGAGAAAGCTTCTCCCTCTTTGATCAAAATGGTAGAGAGTGGAAATTCCTTGAGAAGGAATGCAGCATTTAGAGCTCTACAACAAATCTCCTCTCACCATTCAAATGCTAACACACTTGTGGAAGCTGGCCTTGTCCAAATCATGGTTGAAGAGATTTTCACTCAAGCAATTCACGATGAGCAAATCAACTCGAAGAAAGAAGCGGCTGGTATACTTGCAAATGTGCTCGAGTCTGGATTAGAGCTAGAGAACCTTCAAGTTAATGGGCGTGGCCACACATTGGCTTCGGACTACATGATATTCAACTTCATTCAGAGGATCAAAAACTCGACTCCTGAAGAAATGAATTTCCACCTTGTCAGAATCCTAATATGCTTGATGAAGTATCCCAAAGCATCATCTACCATTATTTCTGTGATCAAAGAGACAGATGCGAGCTACAATCTAATCGAGCTCATAAATAATCCCAATGAAGAACTTAGCATTGTAGCGCTGAAGCTTCTTATCGCTCTCTCTCCTTTCATGGGGCATACAATTTCAGACAGATTATGCAAAACCAAAGGACAACCCGAGAGCCTAATTCATGCTCCAGTTGGAAATCCTCGAATCACAGAAAAACAAGCAGTCTCTGCCACTCTTTTAGCAAAGCTTCCCCACCAAAACATGACACTCAACCTAGCATTGGTCAATAAAAACACAATTCCTACAATCATAGAACAAATCAACAAAATCCATGTAAGCGGGACAAAAACAAGCAGGTACACAAGTGCATATTTTGATGGTCTTCTAGGAATTCTCGTCAGATTCACAACAACGTTGTACGATCATCAAATTTTGCACATAGTAAGAACGTTCAACTTCACGTACATATTCACAGAGTTACTCGTGAAAACATCAAGCGATGAGGTCCAGAAGTTATCCGCGATTGGGCTAGGGAACTTATCAAAGCAATCAGTCAATTTATCAAAACCACCACCAATCAAGAACAACAAGTCCATTAAATCTTTTCTGCTAAGAAGATGTATGTCTCTTCATTCTAAGTCTGAGAAAGTACCTTTATGCTCAGTTCACCGCGGCGTTTGTTCTGCTGAAGACAGTTTCTGTTTAATTGATGCTAAGGCAATTGAAAGGCTACTATCTTGCTTGCATCATGAGAATGTTGAAGTAGTTGAAGCAGCATTATCAGCTATATCGACGTTACTAGACGATAAAGTTGATATGGACAAGAGTGTTAACTTACTGATTGAGATGCAAACCGTTCAGCATGTGCTGAATGTGGTGAAGGAGCATAGAGAAGATGGTTTGTGGCACAAATCATTTTGGTTGATTGAGAAGTTTCTTTCAAAAGGTGGGGACAAATCTGCTTCAGATATATCACAGGACAGGTTGTTTCCTGCTACTGTTATCAGTGCATTTCAACATGGAGATGTTTGTACTAGACAAATGGCTGAGAAAATCTTGATGCATTTGAACAAAATGCCATATTTTGCCAATACTGCCAGTTTTACCACATAAAATCTGTAGTACCATTTTGTAAAAAAATTGTTTCACATCACTTTTTGTTCATTTTACTTTTTGTTCAGAATTTGTTACTCCATTTGTCCCAATTTATTTAGCACCGTTCGATTTCGAGATTCAAACATTTTAGTTTTGACCGTTTCGGACGTGAAATGTTTAAGTTTTTGAAATAAAATTTAGATATTTGGATATAAGTCGCAATGATTAACAATTCAGAATATTTAAAAAGCATATGAAAGAATTGGTCAAAGAAAAACTAAAATGTTTGAATCTCGAAATCCGAACGGGTGCCACACAAATTGAGACTTGGGGAAGTATAATTATAGAAATGGTGAACTGTTATACCATGTTTGTGTCAAGTGGTTTTCTTTATATTTCTATGTGTAGCAATTACTTAAAAATATTGCCCCATTATTAATGGTGAAAATCTTGAATCTTGATCATTATGAAAATATATAATTGGGTAACTGGTATTTACATTTCTGATTTCACAATAGTCTGTCGGTATACTCTTTTTACGTAAATAAGTTCGGTAAAAGCAGCTGTTATTTGACAAAGAACGAACTTGGTCAATATCGTATGACAATTAATGGTTCCATACTTAATGGAAAAAGAAACCAAACCTACAATGTCAACTTAAAAAACATACAATAGTTTAAATTCTATTCATGGACGGTGTAAAAAAATATTTACACAATCATGTCAGTTATTCAATAAATATCTTGATAATCATTAATTGATAATCTGGTAAAATTTAATGAGCGTCCAATATACAAACCAAAAATTCTTACACTTCAGTGGATATACAACAACAACAACCCAGTGAAATCCCACTAGTGGGGTCTAAGGAGTGTAGTGTGTACGCAGAACTTACCCCTACCCTGAAGAGGTAGAGAGATTGTTTCCGAAAGACCCCCGGCTCAAGAGGACAAAAAGACAAAAGGAGACAATATCAGTATCACCACAGAAATCATAGGAAAAATAGGAACATGAAATCCAGAAGAAAGATGCAAAGCAAAAAACGATAGCTAGTAAATAGGTTCGGCACTGAAACGCAAAATAGTAAGACATGACATTGCCACTAGCTAGCTTAGACAAAACCCTACCAGACTAGTCTCACAACGGTACGAAGTAAGGCAGGACTTAACTACCTCCTAACCTACAACCCTAATACTCGACCTCCACATCTTCCTATCAAGTGCCATGTCCTCGGAAATCTGAAGCCTCGCCATGTCCTGCTTGATCACCTCTCCCCAATACTTCTTCGGCCGCCCTCTACCTCTTCTCGTGCCCTCCACAACTAGCCGCTCACACCTCCTTACCGAGGCATCTGGGCTCCTCCTCTGTACATGCCGGAACCATCGGAGCCTCGCTTCCCGCATCTTGTCATCAATGGGACGCGCACCTTCTCCCGAATATCATCATTCCTGATCTTATCCATACTAGTGTGCCCGCACATCCACCTCAACATACTCATTTCTCCTACTTTCATCTTCTGGATATGTGAGTTCGTAACAACCCAACACTCAACCCCGTACATCATTTCTGCTACTCAGTGGATATAATTTTTTTTTAAAAAAACATGTCGATTTTTTTACAACGAGGTGGTTTTTTAACTTGAATTTCTTTTCGATTTTTCTTGAACACCCTAAATGATGAACAGTCGATAGTGAACTTGTCTGACCAAACAGAAAAAAAATTAAAGAGCACAACTGGTTCAGCTTTGGCAAAAATGTTTGGCCGGCAGTTGTGACATAATCGCCAACAAAGATTTAAATCTTTTTATTTAAAAGCTTTAAATATTCAATTGGCCCCTCTGATTAAACTAAAGAAGATTTCAGAGCAAAGTTATCTTTTTCCATTTGTCAATATTCCCATTTTCCAGCCTTTATTTCATCCTTTTAAGGTCATGACTAAAACCCAAAATCTTAATTTTTGGAAAATATTCCACCAACAGTATACCGTATGTCAAAAAATGCTTCAGTGTTAATATATAAATGCTATAACGTCTGCTACGAAAGTAGATATCTTTATAGAATCCTTCAACAAAAAGAAAAATTTGTTTATCGTTAGCAATTGAAAGATCTTATGAGTGAAGCAGTTCATCAATCACTATAAGAATGCACAATACATTGAGACAGGAGTTAACCACAGCCATAGACATTGTCGAAGTGAATGTATTTCAAACTTGGACATATAAACTAATAAGTGTGTACATTCATTGATTGCATATATACACAGGTCTTTCTTCCAAGTCTCTCTCTGTTTCTCTGCTTCAGAAAGGAGATGGCTTCTTTCGCGATTGAGGACTTTATTGGAAATGGATCGCTGCAGGGACTTATTCCAAAGCTGTTGGAGGAAGGGTGGGATGATGTACCAACACTGAAGATTATGACTGCAGATGATATGAACGAGTTGAACATGACTCAACGGCAAAAGGTTCTCTTTACTGATAATTCACCCTTCTTGTATATACCTCAAGAAAATCATCTGGGGTTCTTCATATTCTTTTGCAAATCTTTGTAAACAACTAAGTAATTCTTGTATTTCCCTAGAACAATATAAAGTATCAGAAAAATAAAGTTCCAACAAAAGAAATAAGAGATCATTAAAACATCTTTGTGCGCAATCAAAAATCCTAAACTCCTCCATTCCATTTCTACGTTTTTACTCAAAATAAACTTTCAACAGGCACATCTGAATAAAGGTAAGAAACAAAATAAGATATTGTTCTGATTTCTATTTCTTTCTTACTCAAGGATGCGCTGGAAATAAGGTCATACCTGCATGATCATGCACTGATGCAATATGCAGATAAGCTTGAGGAGTCTGGGAATTCCCTTTCTGAGCTTCTTAACTTGAGTGCAGTAGATCTTACTGCAAAGTATGGAATGAAAAGGGGCCATGTTGCCCGTTTTACAGACAGAACTGCAGCTTGCGGGGGAGATTCTTTGCCAGAAGCCAACGATCTCCAAGTGAGGAGAAGAAGTGCCTCGAGGAATGAGAGTCTTTACAGGAGAGAGATTTCTGCTGTCAACTCCAGGAAGCAGAGTATGACGAGATCCCTTAGGAGAACCAATACAGCTAATGATGTATCCCTTGAACAATCATTGGCTGATTTCAAAATTAAAGATGGACATGTTTTTAAGGGAACAGTAGCTTCAATGCCAGATGAGCCTAGAGCATGCGGCTGTGTGCAGGCCACCCCAGTAGTTGAGAATGTTGCTCCTTATTCTACCATTGAGAATATCTCAGTTCAGAAACTAACGCCAGAGTACAAGATTGGAATGGAGCGTTTGGTGAAAACAAAGACTCCGCCACTGAAGGCTTCAGAGCTCTGGCGTGATAAACCAGCAGTGATTATATGCATTCGTCGCCCTGGGTAAAGCATCAAATCATTTCTGCAATTAACACCTATAATTTGTTAATTGTAGTTCAATGGATATGCTATGTCTCAGACACAGTATATGCAATGTCTCGGACGCTGCCTCTTATAGGATATAACAGATACTAGGTTAAACAGAAATAAAGAAACCTCTTGCAAGAATTTCACAGGGAAACTCAAGTCAATACCTGCATAAAACTTCAATCACAATAGAAGATCCAACAATGCATGTGATCCCACTAGACTCTGGATACATTGATGAAGGATATAACCTAGGAATGTTTTTCCCCTTTAAAGAACAAATGGTATTTATATTTTTATAAGAAGATGAAATTAAATCTTTTTCTATGAGCATGAATTACTGAATCTAATCCCAAAAAGATGATGGAAACAGGTGCATTATGTGCAGAGCTGAAGCCCACCAACTTTATGCAAAGAAACCAATATTTGACGCATTGGGGTTTCAATTATTTGCTGTTCTTCATGAGCAAATAGAATCAGAGGTAACTTTTTACTACTTTTTTGCTGACATTTCTTTGGAAGGACCTGGTTCATTATGCTGGGTTTTGTAATCCAGTTAAAGGATTTCTGGCCACGATACTGGGGTGGCGTAGTCCTCTTTGACAAAAGCATGGCATTTTATAAAGCTCTGGGAGGAGGAAATCTGCTAAAAGACAGGTTCATATCAGGCTTTCTATTTAATCCTCGAGCTATTGCAAATTATAAGAGAGCGAAAGCCATGGGGGTGGAGCAGAACTTCAGGGGTGAAGGTGAGATAAAAGGAGGACTTTTCATTGTCGGCAAAGGAAAAAGTGGAGTTGCTTATCAATTTATTGAAAGGAATTTTGGAGACTGGGCACCCCTTGCTGAAGTTTTTGAGATTTGTCACCGCTTGCAGGTAAAGTTTTCTAGCTTCTCTAATAATCTCATTATCGCATACCCCTAAATTTTAGTCTAATGAGATTTTTCTTCAAATATTCTAGAATCCGCCGGAAAGTCAGTCAGAGTTGTTCCCATCATTACTACAACGGGATTAGATATGGTTATTGCTTCTATGGAATAAGCCCTTGTTTGAATCTCAAGCTGAAAGAAGCTATATCTCTTTCAAACTTAAAATTTTATGTTTCACTATCACAGCTTTTTTGTTGTATGTATAACTACCCACAGTAAATTCCTTGATGATACTGGAATTGTATTGGTGTTAGAATCTAGTCAGACTGGCAATATATCTATTTCTTTTGAATCACATAAGGCAGAAGTGCCGATATGTAGATTGTACTCAACTAGTACATCAGGTATGCATTGGTAACTTATAAACACTTAGGACAAAGATTGTAAATCATCTCATATAACAATATGAAAGGCAAATAAAGAAAATTCCCAAAAATCAGTAGCTTTTCATCCGAAGAGCAGAAGACTGACTCCCTTTTACAAGATAAATAAAAATCATCTGCTTCTCCTATCCAAAAGCCAATAGCTGCAAGTTAAAGCTTTCTCATATTGATGTGTTTATGAATCAAAAGTTACCAACAGAACTATATTTTCTCCCAAAACTAACAGAATTAGATAACAACGTCAATGTCTAAAGGGCTGTAATTTGTCAACATAATCAGCTATGTTATGGTTAACTTACGTTGTCAAGAGGATTGGTAGCCTCATAAATCAGATACTCCATGTTTCACGCTTGCATGCTACTCAATATGGAAATTGATGAGCTCTGAGTCGTGGTGCTTCTGAGAATGGCTCCGCAGTCTTCTGTAATTTGAGCTAATATATAGCAGACATAGCCAAGTCCTCTCATGGGAAGCAAATGTATACTTTTAAAAGAATCAGTGAGATTATTCGTCTCTCATATAACGTGCAAACACAGGAACCAGCATGATGCATGTAACAGTTCCCTTTGATCAAATGGAAGGATGGATTCCTGCCTTTAGCGACTTCATTCTATCACTCCTTTACTTGTTCGCTATGGCTTGAAAATTAATCGCATGAGAGAGCAAGAGATTGAAAAGAGGATAAGTGGACCTCGTTACTGATCTGAAATTATGGGCAAATTATCACCAGAAATCTCCACAAGAACATTTTCCATCCTTAAATAAATGAAATCTAACTGCATCTCTTACAAGAATTTCTCTTTGGGTGATCTTAGAAATGATTTTAGTTGCACTATGGCAATCACCACATACCCTTAGGTTTTTAACCACTCTTATTGGGAGCCCAGGGGGGATAAAGATCAAACCAAAGGCAATAGCAAGCCTCTCGCTGTGGTGGTTAAGCAATTTAATTTTATCGGACACTTCAACGTTATGCATGACATGAGTTACATCCGGTACATAACCCTCGTCTATCATTTTAGCGTTCAATTTCTCCAGTTCTGCATATATTTGATTTGAAAATGGACTTGACTTGTCATCAGCAGAGAAAATGTGCACTCTGTTTTTATATTTGATCCAACTACATCCTGGCTCCTTCCTCATACCTCTATCTCTCATGGCCCTCCTTAAACGAGCCACTTCAGCCCAATTTCCTTTCACAGCATACATGCTTGTGAGTAAGACATAGCTGGCAGGATTTTCTGGCTCAAGTTCTAAAAGGGACTCTGCTGCCCATTTGCCAATTTCCATGTTACCATGGGTTCTACATGAGCTCAACAGTGTAGCCCAACCAATTGCATCTGGCGTGCAAGGCATCTTCTCTATAAAATCTTTTGCTTCTACTAAACGACCAGCTCGGCTGAATAAATCAATCATGCAAGTATAATGATCAAGAATTGGCGTAATTCCATGTTTTTTCACCATCGATTCAAAATAAACTTTCCCTTCTTCCACAAGTCCTGCCCTACTGCAAGCTGAAAGAACCCCAACAAAAGTTACTCCATCTGGTTGAAGACCATGTACCAGCATTTTCTCAAATAACTCAATTGTTTCGGTTGCTTTTCCAAACTGAGCATATCCTGACACTAATGCTGTCCAAGAGACCTCGTCCTTAACATACATCTCATCGAAAAGCCGGTGAGATTCTTCTATGCTGCCACACTTACCATACAGGGTCACAAGTGCATTAGAAACAGTAATGAAAGATATCAAGCCTGATACTGATGCTCGACCATGAAACTGGGCTCCTTCTTCCAAGCTAGCCAGATTTGCACATGAGCTTATAACACTTCCTAAAGTAAAATCATCTGGCTCAACCCCATTTCTTTGCATATCACAGAAAGCCTTAACAGCTTCTTCGCTATAACCATTCTGTCCATATCCAACGACCATTGCAGTCCAAGAGATGATATTTTTGTTCGACATTCTACTAAAAGTGGTCTCGGCGTACTTGATGTTTCTACACTTGGAATACATGTCAACAAGGGCACTACCTACAAACACGTTGTCGCTGTGAGAGGTTCTGACTATATAAGCATGAATCTGTTTGCCTTCTTCAATAGCCTGGAGGCCTCCACAAGCAGTCAAAATGCTCCCAAAAGTGAACTGGTCAATAGCCAGCCCCTCTAACCTCATTTTCCTAAACAATACAAGTGCTTCCCTATCAAGACCATTCTGTGTTAACCCCGTTATCATCGTTGTCCAAGAAATGGAATCTCTCTCAGGCATATCCTGAAACAAACTTCTCGACTCTCTTACCATCCCACACCTCAAAAAACCCATAATCATCGTATTATACATCACCATATTCCTCTCTGGCAACTCACTGAAAACCTTTTCAGCCTCGTAAATAAACCCTGCTTTGGCATACATATCGACCAAAGGATTACCCACGAAAACATACTCCTCGAATCCACATTTCTTTATCTGCCCATGAATTTGCCTACCCATCCGAATCCAATCATTGTCTGAAGAAAATATAATCACTGCCGAAAATGTTATTCTATTCAAACTCATTCTTCCATCTTCTAACATCAACTTATACGCCTTTAACGCATCGATACACAAACCCTGAGATGCATACCCCGAAATAATCAAATTCCAAGACACCCCATCTCGTTTTGGCATCAGATTAAATACCTTCCGCATTTGTACGAAGTTTCCGGACTTGGAATAAACAGAAAGAACGGTGTTCCATGAGAACTGGTTTGGTTGGGGAATTTGTTCAAACACTTTGTGTGCATACTCTTTGTTGTTGAGTTTACTATACGTGTTTATGAGATTGTTTAGCAAAAAGGTTTCTGGGTTTGCTATGGTTTTGAGAATGAAGCAATGGAGCTTCTTGATTTGGTTTTGGTTTTGCGTTTCACACCAAAGTTTGAGCAGAGAGCAGTAGTGGTTGGAAATGTGAGACATATTGTTCAAAAGGGAAATTGGCGGGTAGTTGGGCAGTTTTATACTCGACGGATTCGAACTCACGTGGATCGATCACGTGCTATTCTAAGAACAAAAGGAGAGCAATGGCCGATGGCTAAGAAATCACAAAATCTTTTTCCTTTTTTCTTTACAAACTATAACATAGAAGTTATAAAAATTATTTTTTGTTCCAATAAAGTAACTGAGCTTTACTCACTATACAAGTAAAGTTATATAATGTTTACGGTTAAAATAACTTAGAGGCAGCAAAATTTGTGACTCTTTAATCTATCGATTCATTTTGTCTTTTTAATATCCTTGATATTTTTCAAATATTTGTTTTGTAATTTGATTGATCTGTTTTGTTCAAAAACAAAGTACAAATAAAACGTGCTTGGACAAGAAAAAATAGTTTTATAGCAAAACAAATCATTCTGAGAATTTGGTAAGTTTTAATTATTATTTTTGCTTTAATATATATATATATATATATATATATATATATATATATATATATATATATATATATATATATATATATTTCATGGACAAAAGTAAAAGCAAAGCTAAGTTACGGTGTATTTGGCACTTAATTACAATTAGCTCTTATCATATAGCCCTAACATGAAGTTAATTTAATATATGTTAACGTGAGATGACACTCAAACTAAAAGCTTAAAAATAGAACAAAAGTTAAAGGGAAAAATATTTTTATTGATGAAACATAAAGAAAATGAAACAATAGGTCCCAGTTATCAACTTCGAAAACTTTTCCATTGCTTACTAGAGGAAAAACCAATATCATAAAAAGGTAAAATCTGTTATGAAAATAATTATATTGTGGATGTCCATTTATTACTCCGCTATAGATAATTTTCCTGAAGAAGATTATCCATTTAGTATTCTGTTGAAGTTTATCTACAAGCAGTTGATGCAGGCAGGTTGCAAGCAGCTCAATGAAATGATTTGCAGCAGCTTCTTATTAAACAGACAGCTTACAAGCAGCTAAAGAAAAGCTTTACAGCTGCTTCCTTTCTTCTATAAATAGAGGAGTCTTCAGTTCATTATGTACATAAGTTTGAAGTCAGAATAATATATCAGTTTCTCTCTATACTTGTCTTTACTTTACAGTCTTTATTTTATAACACGTTATCAGCACGAGACTCTGCCATCTCGAGAAAATACTTTGAAAGTATCAGAGGTACGAACTTTCTTTTTCTAAATAATGTCAAATCTTTCTAAACTTGAGTTTGTAGCCCTGGATATATCGGGCAAAAGCTACATGTCTTGGGTGCTTGATGCCGAAATTCATCTTGATGCGATGGGTCTGGCAGACACCATCAAAGATAAAAATCAGGCATCAAACCAAGACCGTGCCAAAGCAATGATATTCCTACGCCATCACCTTGATGAGGGCCTGAAAATGGAATATCTTACTGTTAAAGATCCAGTCATACTGTGGAATAATTTGAAAGATAGATATGACCACCTGAAGATGGTCGTTCTTCCACAGGCACGTTATGATTGGACTCATCTAAGGCTACAAGATTTTAAATCTATCAGTGATTATAATTCTGCTATGTTCAGAATTATTTCCCAATTGAAACTATGTGGTGATAATATTACTGATCATGATATGTTGGAGAAAATTTTCACCACTTTTCATGCCTCGAATATGCTCCTGCAGCAGCAATATCGAGAGATGGGATTTAAAAAGTATTCTGAACTTATCTCACATCTTCTTGTAGCCGAGCAACATAATGGGCTATTAATGAAAAACCATGAAAGCCGACCTACTGGTTCTTGTCCATTCCCTGAAGTGAATGAGACGAACTTCCACCAAGCTAAATGTGGAAGAGGGCGTGGCCCCAGTCGTGGTCATGGCCGTGGTCGGGGAGGAAACTCTAATCGTGGTAATAATAATGCACCAAAAAATCCTGATCACCACCAGCAGTGAAAAAGGAAGGAACAAAAGCATGAAGCGGTGCAAGAAGTAAAGCAAAAAAATGCATGCTATAGATGTGGAGGAAAAGGGCACTGGTCACGTACATGTCGTATGCCAAAGCACCTGATTGAGCTGTATCAAGCCTCCCTGAAGAAGACAAAGAAAAATGCTGAAGCAAATTTTATTTCTGAAGATAATTTAGACTTCATGCATTTGGATGTAGCTGATTATTTTGCACTCCCATAAGGAGAAACAAGTCATGTGATCGGTAGTGAATCTGTAAAAATGTAAATATTTTAATTTTTGTTGTTTGTAGTAGATAGTATGGTTATGTAATTGTTGTATATAAATAAAAGTTATGCTTTGATAATACTGTTTACTATCATATTTATTTTGTTTATGTCATTTTGAAGAATATGAATAATCTTCAAATTATGTTTGGATCAAAGACCAATCATGAAGATATTTGTGTAATTGATAGTGGAACAACTCATGCCATATTCAAAGATCAGAAATACTTTTCTTATTTGCATAAGGAAAAAGCAAATGTTTCTACAATTTCTGGTAATATAAGTTTGATTGAAGGCTCCGGAAAAGCTATTGTATTTCTGTCTAAGGGAACAAAACTTATTATAGACAATGCATTATTCTCCTCCAAGTCCCGAAGAAACTTGTTGAGTTTTATAGATATCCGCCGAAATGGGTATCATGTTGAGACAATAGATGAAATGAACGTGGAATATCTTTGTATTACAAAGAATATTTCTGGCCAGAAATGCATTGTAAAAAAGTTACCAACTTTATCTTCTAGCTTATACTATTCAAAGATTAGTACAGTTAAAGCACACTCTATCGTAAATCAGAAGTTTACTGATTCAAATACTTTTGTACTTTGGCATGGCCGTTTGGGCCATCCTGGATCAATAATGATGAGACGAATTACTGAAAATTCGAGTGGGCATCCATTAAAGAACCTGAAGATTCTTACAAATGATGAATTTTCTTGTGATGCTTGTTATCAAGGCAAAATGATCACTAGACCATCACCAATGAAGGCTGGCATTGAGTCCCCTACCTTTTTAGAACGTATACATGGGGATATATGTGGACCTATTCACCCACCAAGTGGGCTGTTTAGATATTTTATGATCTTAATAGATGCATCTTCAAGATCGTCTCATGTTTGCCTAATATCATCTCGCAACCTGGCGTTTGCAAAGTTATTAGCCCAAATAATTCGATTAAGGGCACAATTCCCAGATTATCCTATAAAGGCTATTCGCCTTGATAATGCTGGAGAATTCTCATCTCAAGCTTTTGATAATTACTGTCTATCAGTTGGAATAAAAGTTGAACATCCTGTAGCTTATGTTCATACTCAAAATGGCCTTGCAGAGTCATTTATTAAACGGCTGCAATTGATAGCAAGACCACTACTTATGAAAACAAAATTGCCCACTACTGTTTGGGGCCATGCTATCTTGCATGCAGCATCACTTATCCATCTCAGACCGACACATTATAATAAATATTCTCTGTCACAATTGATTTTTGGTCATGAACCAAATATTGCCCATCTACAAATTTTTGGATGTGTTGTATATGTGCCAGTAGCACCACCACAGCGCAGTAAGATGGGCCCCCAAAGAAGATTAGGAATATATATTGGGTTTGAATCACCCTCTATTATTCGCTATCTTGAACCATTGACGGGAGATTTATTTACTGCTCGATTTGCAGATTGTCGATTTGATGAAATAAATTTCCCACAATTAGGGGGAGAGAAAAAGGAAATCAAAAGAGAAATTGTGTAAAAAGTTTCATCATTATCTCACTTTGATCCACGTACCCCTATATGTAATCAGGAGGTCCAAAAAATCATCCATTTACAGAATATAGCAAATCAAATGCCAAACGCATTCACTGATTTTGAAAAGGATAACTAAGTCGCATATCCCTGCAGAGAATGTGCCTATCCGAATTTACATCCAAACAGGACCATCTACTAGCATGAGAGCTAGTGAACCTAAAGCACGCCTGAAGTGTGGTAGACCTTTGGGTTCTAAGGATCGAAATCCTAGAAAAAGAAAATCGACAAATGATCAAAATGATATTATGAAGGGATCTCCTGAAGAGACCCAAGATCTGATTAGTTCTGAGATTCCTGAAGAAATCAATGAACCCAAGACTCAAGTGAGTGAGGAACTTTTAATAAGTTCTACTGGTGATGGGATTAATTTAAATCGATCTGAAATAGTGGTGGATAATATTTTTGCATATAATGTTGCACTTAACATTATGCAAGATAATGAGAATCTTGAACCCCAATCTGTCGAAGAATGTCGACAAAGATCCGATTGGCCAAAGTGGCAAGAGTGAATTCAATCGGAATTGAAGTCACTTGCTAAAAGAGAGGTTTTTGGACCAGTAGTCCAAACACCTGCTGGTATAAAGCCAGTTGGTCATAAATGGGTTTTTGTGCGAAAAAGAAATGATAAAAATGAAGTTGAAAGATACAAGGCCCGCCTTATTGCACAAGGATTCTCACAACGACCCGGAGTCGATTATGAAGAAACATATTCACCAATTATGGATGCCATAACATTTCGATATCTCATCAGTTTAGCCTTACGTGAAAGGCTTGAAATACATCTAATAGATGTGGTTACAGCTTATCTGTACGGGTCACTTGATAATGAAATTTACATGAAAATCCCTGAAGGATTTAAAATGCCTGAAGCATATTCAAAATCTCGGGAAATGTACTCAATCAGATTACAAAGATCTTTGTACGGTTTAAAGCAATCTGGGCGCATGTGGTATAATCGCCTCAGTGAATATTTGCTGAAAGAGGGTTACATAAATGATGTTATTTGTCCATGCATTTTTATAAAGAAAATGGCTTCAGAATTTGTTATACTTGCTGTTTATGTTGATGACATAAATCTTGTTGGAACTCCAGAAGAGCTCCAAAAGGCAATTGAATATCTTAAGAAAGAATTTGAGATGAAAGATCTTGGAAAGACAAAACTTTGTCTTGGTCTGCAAATTGAACATTTAGCAGACGGGATCTTTATCCATCAATCTGCCTATACAGAAAGGGTCCTAAAACGCTTTTACATGGACAAAGCGCACCCATTGAGTACACCAATGGTTGTTAGATCACTTGAAATGAATAAAGATTTGTTCCGACCTCCAGAAGAGGATGAGGAACTCCTTAGTCCCGAAGTACCCTATCTCAGTGCAATTGGTGCACTAATATATCTTGCTAATACTACAAGGCCTGACATAGCATTTTCTGTTAATTTACTAGCAAGATATAGTTCTTCTCCTACACGGAGACATTGGAACGGGATTAAGCATATTGCGATATTTAAAGGAAACTCTTGATATGGGTTTGTTTTATGCTAACAAAGATAGTGCAGATCTTGTTGGTTATGCAGATGCAGGTTATTTATCTGATCCCCATAAAGCTAGATCTCAAACCGGGTACGTGTTTACATGTGGAGGTACTATCATATCATGGCGCTCCACAAAACAATCTATTGTTGCTACTTCTTCAAATCATGCTGAAATAATAGCTATTCATGAAGCAAGTAGGGAATGCGTATGGTTGAGATCAATAATTCATTTTATTCGAGAAAAATATAGTTTGAAATGTGAGAAAAGACCCACAATTTTATACGAAGACAATGCGGCATGCATAGCCCAATTGAAGGGAGGATTTATAAAAGGAGATAGAACGAAGCACATTTCACCAAAATTATTCTACACACACGATCTTCAAAAAAATGGTGACATTGATGTGCAACAAATCCGTTCAAGTGACAATCTGGCAGATTTATTCACTAAATCTTTACCAACTTCAACTTTTGAGAAGATGGTATACAAGATTGGAATGCGGAGACTCAAATATTTGAAACAAGGTTTTCATGAGGGGGAGTGAAATACGCGATGTACTCTTTTTTCCTTACTAAATTTTTTTCCCACAGGGTTTTCCTTATAAGGTTTTTAATGAGGCAGCTAGCAATGCGTATTACTAAATATGTGTACTCTTTTTCCTTCACTAGGACTTTTTCCCACAGGGTTTTTTCCTAGTAAGGTTTTAACGAGGCACAATACCTTTTAAATGAACATCCAAGGGGGAGTGTTATGAAAATTATTATATTGTGGATGTCCATTTATTACTCCGCTATAGATAATCTTCCTGAAGAAGATTATCCATTTAGTACTCTGTTGAAGTTTATCTACAAGCAGCTGATGCAGGCAGGTTGCAAGCAGCTCAATGAAATGACTTGCAGCAGCTTCTTATTAAACAGGCAGGTTGCAAGCAGCTCATGCAGACAGCTTACAAGCAACTAAAGAAAAGCCTTGCAGCTGCTTCCTTTCTTCTATAAATAGAGGAGTCTTCAGTTCATTATGTACATAAGTTTGAAGTCAGAATAATATATCAGTTTCTCTCTATACTTGTCTTTACTTTACAGTCTTTATTTTATAATAAAATCCAGTATATTTTTAAACTGTTGAATTGTAGAAAGATGTTTGGTCAGTTGGCCTTGTATTTACTAGCCAAAAAGTGTAAGAATATATACATATACATATACATACATTAAACTGTTGAATTGTAGGAAGATGTTTGGTCAGTTGGCCTTGTATTTGCTAGCCAAAAAGTGTAAGAATATATATATATATATATATATATATATATATATATATATATATATATATATATATATGTATATAACGCCATTAATACAAAAAATAAATATATATCGATAATTATTTTTAGAAGCAACTAAAAATATACATTTCTCTTTATTTTAATTGTTTAATGATTGATCTTAATGGCCAAGGACCGGACTGCAGGGTACTATATATGACCTCTGTCCAAAATTTTAGATCTTTCTTTTTCTCCCTTTGTTTGATGGATTTAAGACCGACGGTGTAAGTTTTTTTATATTATCGATAAATTTTAATTTGTGATAATATGTTAATTATCATTTTATCAGATTATTAATGAATACTTATTAAGAGATTGACCTATAATTACCTAATAGTAACTTATTTGTGTAAATATGTTTTACGCCCTAAATATGTAAAACTTAAACTCGATACAGGAGCAAGTACATTTTCATCCATATCTTTCTTCCATCTCTCCTCTCCAATATAATCCTCGATCAAACTTGTGTTCCCCATGCACTATGAAATGATGGTCTTTTCTTTGCCTATCGTATGTATCATCTTGGCTTCGTCCCGAATCAAGGAGGTATTCTGACGGACACATGCGTATAGGGAGGCCGACGACTACATAAACTAAAAGACTGCGATTGTTTTTTAATGTGAAGTTTCATGAACAGCATGTACTCGATCAAACTTGCGTTCCCCATACACTATCATGAAATGATGATCTTTTTTTTTGCCTATCGTATGTATCATCTTGTCTTCGTCCCGAATTAAGGAGGCATTGTGGCGTACACATGTGTGTAGGGAGGCCGACGACTACATAAACTAAAAGACTGATTGTTTTTTAATGTGAAGTTTGATGAACAGCCTGTAATAGCACAACTCTTGTCTTAACATGTCCAATGGAGAAATTTAATTGTAATTAAGTACGTTTCAAGTCATTATTGTTCAGTCGTAATCAATAAAAGGACAGTCACTTTAACAATCGTATTCTCAAAACTAAAAGTCATTTCGTGTTTAAATAGGTACATCTTCACTTACACATGAATTTTGATAGAGTGAAGAAAAATTCCTGTAAAATTACTCTTGGTACACTGACCGTACCTCAAGGCTCAAGCCGACTCTTAGTTAAAAGTTTCGGGTTCGAATCATGCATGAAATAGCATTTATTAGAAAATATTTTACCCTTTAATGTAAGACTTTTGTGCGCAAATTCAAGTTTAATCTTGCCCAATATGAATACTGAATAACGACTATCAAATCGACTTATTTGGTTGTTTACTTGGGCCTTCTCAACATCATGAAACTAGGTTAAAATAGCACTAGCTAGCCAGTTTTCGGACTGTTAACTAAAAAATAGCCAACATTTGTAAAGTCATTGAAAAATAACCATTATTTTGCTAAAATACGGAAAGTTCCAGCATAATATGTGGGATTATGGAGCTCATGCGTATAAATTTCCAGCATATTATGTTGGAACTCCAGCACACGCATAGTTCCAGCATAATATGTGGATCATGAAGTTCTTGCGTATAAACTTCCCGCATATTATGTTAGAACTCCAACACATTATGAAATTTCAGCACATTATGCTGGAAGCTCATATGCAAAAAATACGAATTCAAGCTTATGCTGGAATATTTTCGAATTTTTAAAGGTATTTTTATTTAGATTTTATCTTTACATAAAAAAGAAGTGACTAAATTTCGATTACTTTTGAAACTGTAGCTATTTTTTAATTATCAGTTATAAATGTAGTTATTTTTATTTTTTTCCCTGAAACTAGTAAGAAGATGTTACACCAAGCTGAACAATAAAAAAAAATAATTATAATAATAATTATAATATTAATAAAACTTAATGGCACCGCCATTTGGCAAGTAGACTTGAAAATTATTTTTTTCCCACATTGGAAGTCATAAAAGATCAGATAATTGATGAATCTGGGGACACAGCAATACTACCAACTTTAACTTTAGGTTGTGTATATCATATCTGATTCTGCTATCCATATAGCGGCTATCTAAGAAATATGTATGTGCCACGTATAAATAATAATGGTGTCTGATTATTTCACGAAATAACTGCTACCTCCTATGTAATTCTATCTTTCAAGGTGTAAGTAGATCGAAAAAAATCACCTTACGTTTTTTTTATCTCTATAGGAATTTAAGCCTTATTCTCTAGTGATTTTGTTGACCGCTAGGCCTATTCATTACTTTGTTGAGCGCTAGGCTACACCCTTAAATGCATACGAATATATTAACATCCCTTTGGTTCTCTCCAGAAAGTGAACTATTTCCATTTGATATATTTGGAGATACGATCAAACATATCGAAACTTGTCTCTTCCTCTTGTCCTACCAAGATTTTTTTTTTTTCATTTAAATTCTGGAATTTGTAAGATGATCAAACATCTGACACACAGAATCTTATCAACTCAGATTTTATTTCAATTATTTATGAATTCCATGGTCCCCTATTTCCCTGATTGAAATGATAATGCATGTATGAAAGTTTCAGACCTTTTCTACCATTTTTCAGTATTTATAACAGATAAAAAAGGACCACTGATGAGATAGGCCACCTTGCAATTAACAATATCAAGATTCCAGATTTTATTTCTCTACAATAACAAGACAACTGATCCAGTGTTCACTAATATGCAACAACAACAACAACAACAACAATAAACCCAGTGAAATCACACAAATGAGGTCCGGAAAGGATAGTATGTACGCAGAACTTACCTCTACCCTAGGAGGACATAGAGGTTGTTTCCGATAGACTGTTCATTAATATGAAGTAACTAAAAAAGTTTTTTATGTAAAGAATGCTTTGGAAGAAAAGAAGTGTGTAACTTCATTTACTTTTCCCAGGCCATACAATTTTCAGGTTCTTTCACATGGAATGAACAAGAATATAACCATCCCCTCCCCCTCTAGCTCCAAAACAAAAGATTCAAGAAGCAAAACATCAATTCTTGATTCTTCATTTGTTGTTGTTGATGGGAGAACGTCAATCTCGTGGAACAAATTCACTCTCGTGGCAGCCGATTGTGTCACTTATATAAAAAGGAGGTGAATGCACCATTAATAAAAACTCATCTTGGACTTACTGTACAGGATTTCACTGATAACTACTTGATGGGGGTGTCGCGCAATGTGAAATAGGAAGAGCTCTCGATGCAATAGCTTCTCGGATGTTTTTCTTTCCCCAACACAAAAAACATAGTCACCGCACATCAATCCCCCAACAACGGGTAATTTTAAGCATTTGGTATCTATAACGAGTTCAAGGTTCTGCTTTCATCTGGCATGCTGGCAAAGAACCTACAAACAAAGATGTTTGAGATTATTAGAGAAGCTGATGCTAATTCAGAGAAGAAAAATCATGCAGGAGCATTAAATTACCACTTAAATCTTCACTAGATAGAGGTATACTTGAATTTAACCCCATTTGAACAATATTATGTAGCTCATTATCCCATACACTCGGTCCCTGGATTATACAAATTAATGCAAATGGTTAGTCAGACCACCGATCAAGATTGCTTATGCTACAATAGTCCAAAGAATCATGCATAAGCCAGCATTACAACTTGCATGTTATATTCCTCAAGAATATGATCACTACAACCTAAAGCACTCATACAGGAATCACAAATGTTACCTCAGATGAAGGATCCTTGTATTCACTAGGCCCACCACTAGTAGCAGCTAAATGGGGAGTGATAGCTCTACGAAATGCATCACTAGGAATTCCATAACCAGGCTGTGGTGGATGTAAGGGAGGATACTGCATGGTCATATCAGGTGGAAAAGCGAACGAAGATGAAGGACCTGCTCGAGACTGGAGGATCTGCAACAAAAAGGTATATATTTATCTCAAGCATTAGGAGGAAACTTATCCACAATGTTCAGCTACATGTCATTCTCAGAAGAGTGAACTACTTACATTTTTGGCCAGGAGCCCATCAATATTAAAATCAAGCTGTGGGTTTACTGTTGCAAGCTTCATTGAGAGGAACTGAAATAAAAAGGAGTCTAGTCATCCTTAAGCACAGACTAAAGGATAAGATACGATACGAGTGCGGCGGAAATTTAGGAAGATCCGAGCAACATAGATTATAATACAGATTAACAAAAACATTTAGACCAATCAAAAGCTAGAGTTCACATATTAGTAACTCGAACGCATGTATTAAGAATTCATTAAGACTACATATTATGCAGCCACCAGGATAATCAAGACAGCACTATGTGAAGCAATTAAATCATCAATAAAAATTTTGAAATTGGGGGGGCTTCTGAAGGAAAACAGGCATAGTTATTAACGTGAAAAGTGATATTGGGAAAAATGTGAAGAAAAATAAATTATTAATTGCATACCTCAACCTGCCTTTGCAGAGACTGTACATAGTTAATGATTTCATCCAGCATTACAGCTTTGCCCGTGACCTGCAAAGTCACCACCTCTTTCTCTAGTAATTTAAGACAGAAAATGCCTACTAAAATTTCTAATATATGATACACCATTGCTAGTTGATTCCAATAATACCAACCTTGTTGCAACCAGGTACAAGATCCTGAAGAAACTTCATCCGTTCGCTAATTTTCTCCCGCCTTATCTGTAATCAAAATCACTTAAAGTCAATCCCAAAACAGATAAACTATGAGATTCCATAACTTATAAGTTTTAATATGAAGTCTTACTCTTTCTGCAAGACTATGGCTATTTGTTGCCTGGCCTCTTCGAGCTCGAACATGTATGTAATCTTCTTTTGTTGGATCTGACGCTTGAGACCCCTGTTTAACATTCTTTCCGCCGGACTTGCCGGTAACTGAATTCAAGTTTTGTTCCCCTTTCTGAATTTCAATTTGATCCTTACCAGATTCAGCCAGTGGCTGCTGTGGTTCAGTATCCTGCCAAAAAGACAGAGAACTTTCAACAAGGAACTATCTTGTGGACAATCAAACAAAATATACCAACAATGTCCTACCTTACCACCTCTTTTCCTTTTCTTTGAGCCAATGTTCTTTCCATAAGACTCCTCACCTGCACCATCCATCTCTTCTTGACGGCCGCTACATTCGGCCTCACCAGACTCATTACCAGAGACTGCAGCTACTTCATCAAAATTTTCACTCTTCTTCTCATTTTTGAGGGGGCTTCTTTCTGTGCCCCTATGGTCAACAGTTAAAGAAACATCCTTGGAACTTTCAGCCACATTACTCAAATGCTGCTTCTGAGCAGAAGGTGATTTCAACCCATTACTTGCTAAAACCTCTTGAGGACCCTGCATTGGTGGGGGTCCCCTGTAGTAAGGATTCATCGACTCGGGCAAGCTAAAAGGGTTCATCATGTCACCAAAGTTCCCCCCACTAAAGCAAGAAAACCTTGCAGCTCTTTCAATAAAACCCGAATCAGCCGGAAACTGAGCTAAGCTTTGAGGGAGCATCATAGGAGCAGGAGGTAAAAACATTCCCCCTTTCAACATTGCATTTGGAGTCCAATTAGAACCGAGTGTTACCAATGGATTTGAAGTGCTAGGATTTATTTGAACATTAGCATCACAAAAGCCTAAGCTCGGCGAATTGGTAGGCTGATCCCAAGAAGTAGGGCAAAATGAATCAACCATTTGATTGTTACTTTGAATCATCCCCATAGATACATTAGTCAAATTGCTCCCACTTAATTGCCATTCTGAGGAAACATTTGGTGACTGATAGTTCATAACTTCTTCATTATTCCTCTTTTCTGGTTCACTATCATTGTTGCTAGCTATATCCATATTTTGAAAGTGTAGCAAATTTACCCAAACCTAAGAAAAACTCCTCTTTTACCACACCACAGCACTTTTAAGTATCAAGAAAAAAACCTAAAACATTGAAATTCAACATGCTGGATACTTAAAAAAGTTCTCATTGTCCCTTATTTGACTGTCTTCAACAAAGATCAAGGCTTTTCTTTATATCCTAACTTTTGAACCAAGACTAAGTTAAAAAAACAAAATAAAAAATATTAAGAGAATTACATAAAAACCCAAGTATCAAAAGTTCATACAAAAAAAAAGGAAACAACTAGTTCCAAAGCATTTCACAAAATCCCAAGCACCCCACCCCCCCCCCCCCAAATGTTCAAGAAAACACAACCCCAGTTCAACAAAGAGCTCAAAAAAGTGTTTCAGAAGCAGTAAATTGAACAAAGTCGTTAACTTGGAGCATCATAAATATAACTCATTTAAGGTAAAAACCCTAGTCAGAGTAAAAGTGGGTGAAGAGGAAAAAGATACCTTAGTTCAGATTGTGTACTACTTTTGGTACTCTAGTACACCATTCTTGAACTTGAACAGCTTTTTTTTACTGAAGGGAAGGGATAAAAATCAAATCTTTTAACTTTTTGGCTACTGTTTTTCTTGAAAGAGTTATTTACAGTTAGTTTCTATATTGAAAAAAACAAAATAAACGGGCAATAAAGATATATAAAGAGATAAATTGAAAAAGTAGAGTCAAAAGGGTCCAAAGAGGAGAGGAAAAGAAGTAGAAATTTGGGTATTTGAGGAAACCGAAAAAGAAAGATTATTAACTTAGGTCCCCTCCTGCATTTATACCCACGCCTGCATTAAAAAAAAGAGCTCTTTGAATGATTAACCACCGCCTCTTCTACTGCTAATCAAATTAAGTATTCAAAGAAAACATTAGTAGTAGTAATTTATAAAGATGGAGTAAAATTGGATGTACGAAGTATTTTGTATTTATGTAACGTTTGGGAAGGATCGCGCTCCAAGTAATAATGTAGACAACATATTTTAATATAAATATTAATGACTAATTTCATTGTTCGAACTCGTAATCTCTAAGTCACACGAAAATAATTTTATCCTTGTTCGACTCCTCTTCATGCAGGATCCGAGAAATAACTGTACTCCATGAGATATAATGTGTATAATTTATTCTAATACAAGTATTTTGTGGCTATTTTCGCAACTCAAACTCATCCCAAACTTCCCTTCAAAGATGGAGTAAAGAAAAGAGAACAGTAAGTCAGTAATTATCAAAAGTTTTGATAGAGTAATAAGTATCTATCGATACTTAACTAGAGGTTCGAATTCTAAGTTATGGGAATAAGATTATTTTTGGAAGGAAGCATTATACTTTCAAAGTGAAACTTAATCCAGATTAATCATATGATAACTGAATATCGAATAAAAATAAAAATAAAATAAAACAGTGGAACTTTCCCTTTTGTTTGTTTTTTCTAGTATCTTTTTTGAAATACTTGTTTATTTGTTTGTTTCTTTAAGCTATCTTGTAACTTTATAGCCTACGCTAGCTTTATTTACTTGCCTAGTGATGTGTACCTCGCTTTAGGTCTATGACATTACTGGTCACTACTTTAGGGGTCGTTTGATTTGAGTACGCAGTTTATGGCAGGATAAGTTATGATGGGATAATATTATTCTCATAAGTTATGCTGGGATTAGTTATAATAAGATTAGTTATACCAATATTATTTTTTATCTACTGTTTGGTATGTTGTATTAAAAATGATAATTGCACAATTTCTAAGAAGAAGGTATAAATTATCCCGACACTAATTACCCCACCCCCTATAAGGTATAAGTTATCTCGATACTAATTTTAATCCTGGATAGCTTATACCAGGTTTGCTAACCAAACAAAGTATTAAAGTGATATTAAAATTTTATACATGCACTATATCTACTTATACCCCATACCAAACGACTCCTTATAGTTTATGGAATAGTAGTTATATTAACTATTGATATTTTATAGTAGGGGTGTAAAAAAATCGATAAATCGCACCAACCCGATAAATCGATTCAAATCGGAAAAAAAAAACCCGATTGTGGTTTGGTTTGATTTGGTTTGGTGTTGGAAAAAAACCCGACTATAATTGATTTGGTTTGGTTTTAACTAAAAAAAAGTCAAACCGAAACCAAACCAACCCGATATTACATTTATACAATTTTTTAAAATATTTTATACATATAAATATTTATTGTAATATAATTTATAAATATTTTTTAAACTTATTCATAGTTTTATTTTTAAACGTATTATTTAAATTTTGGACTTAACATTCTTGAATGGTCCAGTAAATTTTATAGCTCATAAAGGTAGTAAGTCAAATAAAGTTCAAATCAACACTAATGCTAATAAGGAAAATTCAATTCAACACTAGGAATGACAATAGTGTTGGATATCTATTTTTAAGTTTTGCATTGATTTATAATGAAAATGTATAACCTAGTTTGTTTTTTTCTTAGTGCTTAGTTGTGTAATTAATACTAGTACTTATTAGTTGCACTTATTTTAGCATGACCTATATAGTATTTTTAGATTATGTTAATTTTTATTATGGTGAATTAATTAGTAATATTTTTTTTGTGCGATTTTATTATCTATGTTATTGAATATTTTAGTACAATGTTATGATTCATCTCATATTATTATTTTATTTTCTTGAAAAATATATTATATAGTTGTATCCTACTAGGACTAAAATAAATATTTGGAGCACAAGTTACATATTTTGTGCTATTAAGACTTTACCGGAAAAAAAAAACTGAAAACCCGAGAAAAACCGAGATTGAAAAACCCGACTTTATTGGTTTGGTTTGGTTTATAAATTTAAAAATGCGACACCATTGGTTTGATTTGGTAATTGAAAAATCCGAACCAATTTGACATACGTATACCCCTATTTTGTAGTACTATAATTTAGACTCGCATTTCAATTTACATGGCTTAGTTTATTTGGCAAAATATAAAATTGATCAATTCGCCGAAACTACTTGCATTTACTAGTCAAAAAATATATAAAATATGTATATTATATGCATATAATACATATATATACAAAAATATATAATATTTTATCAGCTAATTATTTGTTGGAGGCGATAAAAAATATGAATTTCTCTAATTATTGGACGTAAAAGTTTCAAAAAAGTAAATTTTGAAATTTATAATTTTGAATATGTTTGAACATTTACGTGTCGATAAAAATTTTAAAACTTGTTATAATTAAACGTCATATTATTTGTGGAGCAATAAGATTTTGTTCATTAAGTGTAAAATAAAAGCTCAAGCTAAATTCTTTTCAAGTTTAAATGTTGTCATTCTTTTATTAAACATATTAATAAAGAAATAATTTCATTCTTTTTTAAAGAGGGAATAATACTTTTCCTGTAGTGTTTAAATGTTATACTAATTGTCATTCTAAAAATTGATTTTTTTTTTACTTTTAGCCCGCGCCAGAAACTATTTATATTCGGAAGTCAGAAAAGTATAATAAAATTTGTATAATTTTTTTACATAGCATACAGAATGTACATATATATATATATAAAAAACAAATATTGGATTATATTTTGAGAGCCGTTATACATTGTCATTTTCCCTTAAAACATTTACTTAACATCCGAAACTAAATGAGTACACACTCTCTTGATCCACGACTAACCGATGGTTTTTGCTGTAGTAATATTTCTAGTGATGATCTCTTCTAGCAATTGTATTTTTAGACGTGGGATCATAGATTTAAAGATTCATACAAATAACATGTCAAATGTTTGCTTATAAGTAATCAACTAAAAAGAAAATGAAAACGAATCGTGATTGTACGTTCTGGAATCGTAAATTATTAAAAAATAAAAATGAGCAAAGTGTGATCAGCAGAGAATGATGAGTTCAGAATTCAGACAATGGGAAATTAAAGGAGGGTACATGTTACTTGATACCTACATTTAACTCTACGATAGTATTTACACTTCAAATATTATTGTGATGATTTTAAAATTCGATAAATCATTTGCAAATATTTGAAGATGAGACTACTAGAAGCCATATTGGAAGAGAATTTAAAAATTATACCGAACACACAAGGTGTGTGCTGATGGTTACATTTTCAATTAGAGATCTCGAGTTTAAACTATGAAAATAAAAAAAAAATTAGGAAAGACGTGCTTATTCACATAAAAAAAACGAATTTGAATTAATTAAATCTGTGAAGTTCAAATACGGAATAGTTAAAGAAAACCCTAATAGAGACTTAATAAGCTAGCAATAGAGACTTAATAAGCTAGCACCTAACGTTGCCAACTCTTGCCAGTGATTAGTTTTAATTATCTCTATGATAATTATTATATTGTCCTGCCCTTTCTCTACACCTAGGAGGAAGAGCTTATAGTATAATCTTAATTAGATTTATATATTTAATTTGGTCAAGACACCTATGGTATAGCTTGTTTTCACACACACTTTTATAGCCACTTGTGTTGCTTCTAGAGGTGTAGCTACACTTAGTTTTTTGCATCGTTAAACATTGATAACTTCCCCAGCTTATCCATGCTTCAGGCTAACGTAAATGTAAACTGCAACAAAATGAAAGATACACTAGCCATTATTACAACAATAATAAACTCAATGTAATTGAATAAGTGGGGTTTGAGAAATGTAGTATGTGTGCAAATATTACGTACATTTACCTGAAAAGATAGAAAAGACTGTTTCTGATAGACCACCGGCTCAAGGAAAAATGAAAAAAAAGCAGTAGCAACAAGTACTAATAACAACAAGATAATAAGAAAAACGAAGCGAAAGAAGCAACAGAAAGTAATAGGATTTTAAGAATAAGAAAATAGAAGACTAACACTAATACTATTGGTATGGATCGAAAAGAAAAATGCTTGACTACCTCCTTACATTTTACCCTAATTAGTGACCCACACACCCTCCTATCTAGGGTTATATCATCAGTAACTTAAAGCAACATCATGTCCTACCTAATTAATAATGACCTCCAACACTAGCCATTATTAATTATGATAAAAACATAAAATGAAAATTCTTCTAGGTTTAGTTTTTCAATCTGTTATTATTGCTCATTGTGCAAATTTCTTGACTAATGGCAGCACGACTACTACTACTATACATTATACAATACTTGAAATCAAGGATTCTCTGTCTTCAATTCCACCTTACGTAGATTGGAATTTTTCTTTGCCTTTCTCACCAACTTTTATAGTCCCGTATTTGGTAAAGTGGAGTGTTTAGAGAAGATAAAATAACATATAAATAGAAATATAAAAGAAACAGAATTTAATCCGAGCCCACTGAATTCACAGTGTTTCATTAAAGAATTTAATCCTCTCTTAGTACTCAAGGTTGTGGATTATTTCCTCCCAGGATAGAACGAATTACACATTGGTATAGCGATACTTCAAACTTCATTGTTTCAGCGAACACAAAGATCGGTAGCAAATCACACTTACTGTTGCTTTCTTTGTAGTTAAAACAATGCAGAAGAAAGGAGGAGAAGTCAGAAATTCGTATGAAAAATCTGAGAGAATGGACTGGTATTTATAGCCAATGTTGAGCTCAAACTGAAGAGGTACAACTCTTCAAAACTGAAGAGGTGCAACTCTTCAGAAGGGTTGTTTGTGTAAAACGGCCATAAATTAAATGACTTTTACAAAAAACAAAGGGCATATACTATTCCGTTGGATTTAATATTAATTTTTTATTTTAAAAAATGGATATTTAATAACATTTCTGTTAATATTTACTATTAACAAATAAATTTGGTCCAAAAAATTAATTAATAAATCGATCATTTGACCGAATCCGAATCCGAAGCTGAAGCCGAAGCCAAAGCCGAAGCCGAGCCGAGCGACAACGACGACGCGAGGCTTGCCTTCTTCTTAACTCTTTAAGAGCTAGAAGAAGTGCAATTGTATATATACCCATCAAAACCTTTTCTTCTTCCAATATGGGACAATGTCACTTTGTGAAGGAGGGAAACTCAAATATTTTCAATTTTCCTCCATTTTTCATTCACCCTCTTTTAAGCTACATTTAAGCTTAAAACCCCAACAATCCCCCACATGAATGGGGAATGGCTATATCACGAAAATATGCATAAAAAACTGTGTGATTCGCAAGCAAGGATTAATTACATCTGGATAAGTAGGTTTCCCTTTGAACTTTCCGTAGTGAACTTATGTCGGATATACTCGGTCAATAGGTATATTTGATATCTTTGAATCGTCGAACTTTGGTGTATAACTAGACAACCATAAGTTACACAACCAACCCTTAACCGTTTTTGGCTCTCATTGTTGTATTCGTTTCAGCCATGAACACCGCCTGATTTCATAAGTGCGTAGAGAATTGGCCTTACAAAATTCTCCTTGAAGCAGCTAACACTTCACACTTACATAGGTGATTCCTAAAAGTGGCATCCCGTAGATACACTATTTGATATACCCCGTATCAAATTTAGAAATCATTAAAAAGCCTTAATGCTTTATCCTTGGTACTGAACATTATCTCATCACGAGAATGGACTAAACTTTTAGTTGACAATGTTGAACCATCATTAATGACTTTGTTTGATCTCCTTGAACCTAGATCTTGGGATCTCTAGTCTTCTAGGTAGAGTTACCACCATGATGGCTTGTTCTCGGCCATAGTCCCATTCCTCTTGATAATTTCTCAACTATCTTTCTAGTTAAACCTTTTGTAAGTGGATCCGATACATTATCGCTTGACTTTACATAGTCAATCGTGATAATTCCTCTAGAGAGTAATTGCATAACGGTTTCATGTCTTCATCATATATGACGAGATTTACCGTTATACATCACGCTCCCAGCCCTTCCAATTGCCACTTGACTATCGCAATGTATGCATATTTGTACCAATGGTTTGGGCCAAAATGGAATGTCTTCCAAGAAATTTCGAAGCCATTCAGCTTCTTCACCGACTTTATCTAAGGCTATGAACTCAACTTACATTGTAGAGCGGGCAATACAAGTTTGCTTGGACGATTTCCAAGATACCGCTCCTCCATCAATATTGAATACATATCCACTTGTGGACTTAGAATCAATTGAACCGGTGATCCAATTTGCATCACAGCATCCCTCAATCACCGTATGATATTTACTGTAGTGCAAAGCAAAGTCTTGGGTATGTTCTAAATATCCCAAAACTCGTTTCATTGCCATCCAATAAGATTGACCTGGATTGCTCGTGTATCGACTCAATTTACTTATAGCACAAGATATATCTGGTCGTGTACAATTCATGATATACATTAAGCATCCCAACACACGAGCATAATCCAATTGTGATATGCTTTGGCCTTTGTTCTTTGCTAATGCAAGATTCACGTCAATTGGAGTCTTTGCAACTTTAAACCCTAAGTGCTTGAATTTTTCAAGTACTGCCTTAATATAATGAGATTGTGACAATGCCAGACCTTAAGGAGTCTTATTGATTTTAATCCCTAGAATTAAATCACCAACTCCAAGTCCTTCATATCAAACTTGCTAGTTAGCATACGCTTAGTCGCATTTATGTTGGCAATGTCATTACTCATTATCAACATATCATCCACATATAAGCAAACAATGATTATGTGATTTGAAACATTTTTAATGTACACACATTTATCACATTCATTTATCTTAAAATCATTTGAGAACATTGTTTGGTCAAATTTCACATGCCATTGTTTGGGTGCTTGTTTTAGTCCGTAAAGGGACTTAACAAGTCTACATACCTTCTTTTCTTTACCTTAAACCACAAACCCTTCAGGTTATTTTATGTAAATTTCTTCCTCCAAATCTCCATTTAAGAAGGCCGTCTTAACGTCTATTTGATGAATTTCAAAACCATAAACTGCAGCTAATGCTACTAACATTTGTATGGACGTAATTCTTGTAACTTGAGAGTATGTATCAAAATAATCAAGACCTTCTAACTGTCTATACCCTTTGACTACAAATCTTGCCTTATATTTATCAATAGTGCCATCATCTTTCATTTTCCTCTTAAAAATCCATTTTAAACCCAAAGGTTTATTTCCAGGAGGAAGATCAACCAATTCTCATGTATGGTTGTTCAATATGGATTACATTTCACTATTGACTGTCTCTTTCCAAAACAATAATTTCGAAGAAGACATAGCTTCTTTAAATGTTCGAGGCTCATCTTCCAATAAGAAAGTCACAAAATCAGGTCCAAATGAATTAGACATTCTTTGACGTTTACTACGTCTTGGATCCTCCTGATTAAATGTACTTTCTTTTTGTTTCTTCCTGAGGTCGTTTAGATCCTTCACCAATCGACTCGTATTCCTTTTTATACGGGTATATATTTTCAAAAAACTCAGCATTATCTAATTTTATAACCATATTATTATGAATGTCGGGATTTTCTAATTTATGAACCATAAATCGATATGCTTTACTATTGGTCGCTTATCTTATGAAAACACAATCAATGGTTTTCGATCCTATTTTTATTCTTTTGGGTTTAGGAACTTGCACTTTTGCCAAACACCCACACACTTTGAAATAATTCAAGTTGGGCTTCCTTTCTTTCCATTTTTCATATGGAACGGATTGTGTTTTGCTATGGGGTACTCGATTTAGTATCCGATTAGCCGTAAGAATGGCTTCCCCCTACAAGTTCTGTGGCAAACCAAAACTTATCAACAATGCATTCATCATCTCCTTTAATGAACGATTCTTTCTTTCTGCAATCCCATTGGATTGGGGCATGTAAGGGGCCGTTGTTTGATGAATTATTCTATATTCTAAACATATTTCTTCAAAAGGATATTCATATTCACCACCCCTATAACTTCTTATCATTTTGATTTTCTTGTTAAGTTGCGTTTCAACTTCATTTTTGTATTGCTTGAATGTGTCTATTACTTCATCTTTAATATTAAGTAAGTAAACATAGCAATATCGAGTACTGTCATCAATAAAAGTTATGAAATACTTCTTTCCACCGCGAGATGGTATTGACTTCATGTCGAAAATATTTGTGTGAATTAAGTCTAAAGGATTTGAATTCCTTTCAGCTGACTTATAAGAATGTTTAACATACTTAGATTCCACACATATTTGACATTTTGATTTGTCGCAATTAAAAATAGGCAATAATTCCAAATTAATTATTTTTCGCAAGGTTTATAATTGACATGACCCAAACGTATATGCCATAATTCATTTGACTCAAGTAAGTAAGAAGAAGCTGAAATTTTATTATTATTCTCAACAACCATTACATTCAGCTTGAAAAGGCCCCCAGTAAGGTAACATTTTTCCTACAAACATCTCATTCTTACTCATTACAACCTTATCGGATATAAAAACACACTTAAACCCGTTCTTAACAAGAAATGCAGCAGAAACTAATTTCTTTCTAATCTCGGAAATATGAAGGACGTTGTTCAAAGTCACCACCTTACCAAAAGTCATTTTCATAAATATCTTCACATATCCTTTAATTTTTGGCCGTTGCAGAATTTCCCATAGAAATCGTCTCTTCGGGTCCAACAAGAGCATATATAGCAAATGCGTCTCTAACAGCACAAGCATAGCGAGTGGCTCCAGAATCAATCCACCACTCCTTAGGATTTTCCACCAGGTTGCATTCAGAAAGCATGGCACACAAGTCATCGATATCTTCGTGCTTTTCAACTATGTTTGCTTGACCCTTCTTCTTGACTTTCTTTGGAGCATGACAATCTGCAGATCTGTGTCCAGCTTTTTCACAGTTGTAGTAATTTTTGTTGAACAGCTTCTTGCTTGGATTGTTTTTCGGTCCATAAGCCTTCTTCCTCTTTCTATTCTCAACAATGTTTGCTCCCATTATTGTTGAGTTTCCATGGTCTTTCTTTTCAGCAGCTTTGTTGTCCTCTTCGATTTTCAACCGAACAATGAGATCTTCAAGGGACATCTCCTTGCGTTTGCGTTTCAAGTAGTTTTGGAAGTCCTTCCACAAAGTAGGCAACTTCTCAATCGTTGCTGCAAATTGGAATGCTTTATTGATGACAAGACCTTCAATAAAAATTCTGTTAGTAGAAATAATATAATTAATACTTTCAACATTACTATTAATTTGACGTATACCTTCAGCAAGGAGATCGTGAATAATCACTTATAATTCATGGACTTGGGTAATAACATACTTGTTATCTACCATTTTATAGTCCAAAAATTTAGCGGCAGCGAATTTCTTTAACCCGGTATCTTCCGTTTTGTATTTCCTTTCAAGCGCTATCCACAATTATTTTGACGTCTCCATATTATTATAGACGTTATACAGATCGTCCTCTAGTCCGCTAAGAATGTAATTCTTGCATAGAAAATCAGAATGCTTCCACGACTCAGTCACGAGAAAGCGTTCATTTTCTGGAGTTTCATCGTACAGAACAGGAACATCTTCCTTAATGAACTTCTGCAGACTTAAAGTCGTCAAGTAGAAGAACATCTTCTGCTGCCACAGCTTGAAATCAATCCCGAAATTTTTTTTGAATTTTTCTGCCGGTGCCAATGCCGGTGTTGTTTGGCTTGTCGATGCATTGGCAGTCACCATAGGAACAGTCTGGTTCCCGTTGTCATTTATTATTTCTGTAAAAGAATGACACAAATAAACGTTAAAATCACGTAGATTTTAATCTCCACTGGAGTAGAAAACCGCACAGGTTTTAGTCTCCAGAAACAGTGAGTATAACACAAATACAGAAAACATTAAAATCCTTACGTTTGTTATTATTCTGTATTTGTAAAATAATTATGGAGAAGATAAAATAACATATAAACAGAAATGTAAAAGAAACAGAATTTAATCCGAGCTCACTGAATTCACAGTGTTTCCTTAAGGAATTTAATCCCCTCCTAGTACCCAAGGTTGTGGATTATTTTCTCCCAGGATATAACAAATTGCACACTAGTGTAGCGATACTTCAAACCAAGTATTTCAAAGAACACAAAGATCAGTAGCAAATCACACTTATTGTTGCTTTCTTTGTAGTTAAAACAATGCAGAAGAAAGGAGGAGAAGTCATAAATTCGTATGGACTGGTATTTATAGCCAATATTGAGCTCAAACTGAAGAGGTGCAACTCTTCAAAAGTGAAGAGGTGCAACTCTTCAAAAGGGTTGTTTGTGTAAAACGGCCATAAATTAAATAATTTTTACAAAAAACAAAGGGCATATACTATTCCGTTGGATTTAATATTAATTTTCTGTTTTAAAAAAATAGATATTTAATAACATTTCTGTTAATATTTACTATTAGCAAATAAATTTGGTCCAAAAAATTAATCAATCAATCATTTGAACGAATCTGAATCCGAGTGAGCGACGACGACGCGAGACTTGCCTTCTTCTTAACTCTTTAAGAGATAGAAGAAGTGCAATTGTATATATATACTCATCAAAACTTTTTCCTCTTCCAATATGGGACAATGTCCCTTTGTCAAGAAGAAAAACTCAAATATTTTTAATTTTCTTTAATTTTTCATTCTACCATCTTTTAAGCTATATTTAAGCTTAAAAACCCAACGCCGTTAAACAGACCTAGCCCTAAAAAAAGAAGAGGAAAATAAGTACTATTGCGCTGCTTTAAAATAATGAGTTGAAGTGCACTTTGCTTTTATTCCTTGAGACAAAGTACAATACATTCGTTACGCTAGCTTTTATCTTAAAGTTTTCATTTTTAAAATTCAAGTTTCAGTTAACGTAAACTAAGCCAGTGATCTTGTTTTAGCATGAGTTGTTTAAAGTTATGTGAAAAAGAAAAGTCAAAAGAAAAAGGAAACCTCCCATGTTAAAAGAATAATCTAAAAACACATAAAAACACATCCCCCCCCTATTTGAACAGGTAAAAGATAGCAAGTACATAATAGAATAATCGTACTTGCAAATTAGCTCGGACACTACATTCTATTTAAAAAAAGTTTTTGACCTTATGCTCTCAATGCATTTTCTTTAGAGATATTGTCGGATTTATTGTTTACCTTTTCTAACTGCTATACATAAATTATACATGATTATACATATATTATACATGGTCATACATATATTATACATCAATCGAGTATATATAAAGTGTGTGTTTGGACATAAGAATTGTAAAATTCCAAAATAGGGAGAAAAAAATTCAAGTGAAAATGATATTTGAAATTTAGAGTTGTGTTTGGACATGAATATAATTTTGGGTTGTTTTTGAAGTTTTGTGAGTGATTTGAGTAAAAATTTGAAAAATAACTTTTTGGAGTTTTTTAAATTTTCGAAAATTTCTAAAATGCATTTTCAAGTAAAAATTGAAAATTTTATGAACAAACGCTGATTTAGAAAAAAACTAAAAAATTTTGGAAAAAAAGGAAAAAATTCTTATGTCCAAACAGGCTCATAATTTAAGTGGTTGGGTAGACGACTATTTAGTTAAATTCTCTTTTCTCCTTTTTAACCTCCCCATTTGCATCTCACACTTCATAGTTACATTAGCTTAAGCAAGGTGCATTTTGAGTTCTAGAGAAGTCAAATTGAGACTTGAAAATTGGAGGAAATTATTTATATATATATATATAATAAAATAAAATAAAGACAGACAATTGATTGATTCCATAGCTGGCAAGAGCCAAAGGGGAGTAGCAGATAGCCAGCTTCTCTAGCAGCAAATGGTCAAACTTGCCAGATGACTTTCTCTTTACCACTTTGATTCTCTATGTTGTTTTTGACTGAAATCCCTTAAGCTTTTTGCAGGGGGGGTTTGGTAACAACTTCAAGAAGGTAATCTAATTAATCTCGAGGCTTAGATCTTCAAAATCTTATTATCAAAGTTGACTCATGTTTAAAATTCTTAATCACTTTGATCACCCCATTAATACTAAAGATCTTTTTTTAGTTTTTCATCCGGTTTTCGATGCATGCATTAGGTCCGACTAAATTTGAATTCGCGTTTGGAAACCCCGTATTGAGTGGTAATTAAACATTCCTTTACGAAGACAACTATATATCTGGAGCTCAAATCAAAATTATTTGGTAAAAAATGAAATAGTACTTACCACTCTATCATAACCTATATTAGTAATATTAAAAATTTAAGTTATATATGGCTATGCTACCAATATAAGGCGTTTTATACCGTCAATATGGTTTAATTAGTGATACGAAATTAGTTGAAGTACATTTTTTATCAAATTATGAGTTAATAATCTTAATTTTAATTTTAATTTATAATTATATATTATATATATTTTTTAAAATAATCAATACATTCAATTTGAAGTCTATTACTATTCATTGTTAAGTATTCTTTTAAAAAAAAAAAAAACTATGGACTGCCCCTCTTTCTTTCTCTCATGGCATTATTAGTTGGACTTGGGACTTGAAATCACAGAGACCTAAACCTTATTAGTAATTAGAATAATGAAATCTCCTCCACACTTTGCTTTATAAAAATTCCTAGTACTCTATGTTTAAGCTACAAGAGTAACATTATTAAAATTAATAAAAGAGACACTGTAAGAGGTGAAATGATTTGTATTGATTGGGTTGGTTTTACTAGGTGTTATCAAATGGAGAGCCAATTAAGTATTATACACCAATATAAATAACTCAATTTCTTCTTATTTTGATTCAAAAAATAGATCTCATATAATTAATATTTTCTATACGCGTACATATGCAACAACCCAAGAGTAAAATCCCACCAAAGAATAGTCCAAATAAGAAGTCAGATGAAAATTCATTGCCATTCCCTATATTATACTAATAAACTAAAGGCGATTAAGATTCCTTAATAATCTTTCTCCAATTAGAAAACCCCGAAGCTGGTTATGCCACCAATGACATACTGACACGTGTGATGAAGTGCAACATCTATTAATTGATGTCGTACAAGTGAAAAATACTAAATAATTTTACAAATAATCTCTCCGATCCACAATAAGTAATTTTTGGTTATTTTCACACAGATTAAGAAATTCACCTTTTAACATTAATTAACAATAAAATTGACCATATTAACCTTTATTATCTCTTTACATAAATACTCCTAGCACATACTACAACACTATTTACTCCAATTAATTCATTCTTAAAATCTAAAAAAATCACTTATTTTGGACCATAAAAAAAGGTCAAAAAATTACTTATTGTGGACCGGAGGAATAATAATTAAACTATGTAAAGGAGTAAAGGTTGGCATGGCTCTTCTTTTGGGAAAGCTAACATAATGAAGCAAACAAAAATAATATAAGGGAGATATTAAAGAACAAATCCATTCAAAACAAACATGGGATTGGGGTTGGGGATTTGAGATATCTTAATGTGAGCTTTAGAACTCTTTTTAACATGAATGAAAAACTGTTCCAAATTGATGATTACTCTCTTCTGTGTGTTCGAGTCGTATAATCTACTACGGATACTTGCAAATCAAGGTACACTGCATGCATCACACTTCTAATTTGAAGTGTGGTTTTCCTAGGGTGTCTGTGTGAACGCGAGATGGTTTGTGAACCGGACTGTCCGTTTTCTCTTCTTAAAAACCTCTTTATCCACCCACTTTAGAGTAATTTAGAGACGAAATTATGACAAATTTTGATCGCTCAACTGAACTCATTATTTTTTTAATTCGAATTATGTATACATAAATGAAAAAAATTAAAATGTATATATTTATATAATAATAATATTATACAGCCATGATCTAAAGTCACCAAACCACTCTAAATTTTAGATTCACCTCTAAAAAAAACACCCCAAATTCTGTGTGTATGTGCATGCCTTAGCAATATTAGCAAAGTGAAACTTTAATCAATTAAAGGTTGCACGTCTGGAGTGTTTGAATTATGTCAATCTATAGGCATACTTAAAAAAAGGTATAGAACACTGAGCTCATTATAAAAAGTGAATCTTTCGTACTAGTAATATTTAATTGAGTATGAACATGGGATTATATATTGTACTTTTAATAGTCAAACCGACTACATAACAGCTATTGGTCAATGTTTTTCCTTACAATTTGTTCTATGTAAATAATGTTTTAACTTATTATATAGGAGTATTATATTAGAGACGTAATTATTATGAAATATATATGGGAAAGTTAAATAAAGTCTTGAAAATTAGCTGGACTGACAGAAAATTGGGTGCCCCTCATAAAAAGAAAAAACACACGAAAGTATGATACTGACTACAGATGCAAAAATCAAATAAGGTCTGAAATAGATAAGATCCCTTTACCTTAATCACAAGTATCGAGTTTAAGTTTTGAGAATAGAATTTTTTTTATTTTATTTAGGGAGCAATTCTTACGCAGCATAGATCCAAAATAGATGGGACTCAATGTGAATACATGTACCGAATGAGAAAAGAAAACCTAGAGATACAATGATTAATTCTGAAGGCAGAGGACCTATGTTGTAAAAGAGGGGTCACCGGCACCCGAAAAATTCGGCAATAAATTTATGTATGTATATCTATATTTGTGAAAAATAGTGATATATTAGTAATGTCACCTTATATACAAAATATATTTTGGTTGAATGTAATAATACCCTTGTAACATTCAAATTCTGAGTTCGCCGCTGCTCGAGAAAGGAGAAGAATTTCTGATGTTACGCAGAGGAAATGACTGTAGTACTATCCAACCTTTTCTCTTTGGTTGTTGTTGATGAATTTCATGCAAAAATTATGGGACAAACATGATTGATAGTGTATATGATTGTAGCCTAAGTCTTTCAGCTCCTTTTGGCCAAACCCTAAATTTCAAAAGAGGCCCTCCTTTTACTCGATTAAAAGGCTGTCCTTTTTAAAAACTTTTTAACTTCATATTTCGTTTTCTGAAAATGAGGGGGCCTCCAATACCTTGGTGGGGGACGAGAGTAATCGCGACGCCAAAATTCAGACGAAGGGTGTTCAACGAATCATCCTTCATTGGTGGCACCAATTCCGTTCTTAGATGTGAGATGGATTGGTACTTGTATTTATTTGGTATTTGTATGCATATATTAAAAACTAACACAATGTCGCTCCTCCAACAAAAAGGGGTATAAATATGAAAATTTCTCAGCCATTTGGATCGGAGAATTTATGGAGGAAATTGGGTTTTAAATTTCCAGAAATTAACCGCATGATTATATAGCCAAAGGGAATAGACCGCGTTTAAAATCATTCCAAGCATCGCTAATGTGGTTACTAAGCTATTTCTATGTGGTAGAACAAATCAAGAGTAAATGTCAGGCTAATTAACTCGAAATAGTATTTAGCAATTTAGCAATAGTTATTTGTTTAATTACTCAATCTTTTTTCGTATCACTACAAGAATATAATTATCATCCTTATTGCTTATTAACAGAAAAAAAATATATCACATTAAACACTTTAAAATAGAATTCACCTGCAAATTACAAAGCGTTTTCTGAACCTAAGTTCAAAATTAAGAACAAACTATGTAAGATAAGAAAAACGAAAGTATAAAATACGTAATATACGAAAAGTCTTGAATCTCAGCACAATTACTTCAACTAGTCAAAGATTTAGGTATAGAAGTTTGTTGATACAAGAAACCACCCAAAAATCATATTCTTGAAAAACATTCTACAACTTGAGTAAGAAGCTTCTGAAATATGTATCCAGAGAATTAATAGTGTTTACCATTTACATTGGCGGATCCAGGATTTGAGTATTTATTCGCTCGAGATCGGAATTTTATTTCAATCTATTTTACTTATTGGATTCCATCTATTTCTGTACTATTTAGTAAATTTTTTAACCTTTCAAGATACGAGTAAGATATGCGTACGCACTATCTTCTACAGACTCCACTTGTAATATTCAACTAGATTTATTATTATTGTTTGTCAGTGAATTTTTAACGTATATACTGGGTTCAAACCAAAGATACTCGGCTCCTTCCTTACATCCGTCCCTGGTCATTTAGGATATAAATGGGGACCAAAGATTAGCAGTTTGATGTTGACTGACATTGCCAATACTCCCAACTTTGTCCCCTATTATTGAAAATGTTAATAAACCAAATTGTCAAATGAAAATTACAGGTTACAGCTAAGATTGTACAGACCACAGTCTGTCCAGAGGCGGATGTAGCGTATTAGCTACGGGTTCAATTGAACCCATAACTTTCGACGCGGAGTAAAAATTTGTATATAAAAATTCATTAAAATTGCAAAAATAGTAGATATGAATCCATAACTTTAAAAATATAATGGGTTCAATGTTAAAAATCTTAAAATTGAACCCACAGAATTTAAATCATGGATCCGCCTGACCACTCATGCAAAATATTATGCATGTTGTGAAGTACTATATGGAGTTCGGTAATTTCGGGAAATTTTTCATTGTTAAATAACTTAATGATGGGGTTTTGGCTGGCTTAGTACAAATTAGAGGTCAACAACTTAAGGTAACATGTAGTATTAAAGGTAAAACTAAACTATTATATATGCATGCAATTATACCAAATACAAGCAAAAATTATTAGATTCATCTGAACACGTACATAATATTATAGCTCCTTCCCGCTTATTAGCTATGCGTTTTCTGTTGTTACGTGCATATATAATATTAACGCACTCTGTTTCATTTGGGAAAACATATCTTACAGTTATTTTCGAAAAAATTTATGTGTCTTACTTGTTGCAAAGTAACGCGCCCGTGCAAGTTTTTGTCAAACAATGCCGAATTGTACATTATGCATGTGTATATAAATAGTATAATTATATATATATAATTGGTATAGAGTTTTATTTTTAATTGTATGTCAACATAACTTTTTACGCAGTAAGTATAATAATGGTATTAAATAGTCTATAAATTACAATGGTAATTTTAGTATATTAAAATACAGAGTATAGTGAATACTTCAGCCATTGTATGTATATATTGTGTTTTAATGTAATAATAGTAGATAATTAAATATATACATGGAATAAGTATAACATGGTGTGTGTATATATATATATATACATGTATGTGTGGGGGGGTATAATAGTGGTATTTAATATACATATATATGGTATAATATATGTATAAATAATATATATGACATATTTTATTTATACTATTCATATAATATTCACAGTACTGAAAATATTCGGAGAATATTTGAATGCTAAATTAAAAAAAAATAGAGAGATTTGAATGCTAAATTAAGCAACTATAGAATTTAGAATAGAAAATAGGAGGAGAGAGAACATAAAAAGATAAATAAGGATAAAACTGATTCCATACACTATGCTAATATTGTAAAAGAATATGCTATATATGGAATAAACAACAAATCATGCCATTTTCTTCAATACTTTTAAAAGAAGCTCAGTAGTGTATTTTTCTCTCAAATATATTCTATAAGGATCTTTACACAAATAGTGGTCGAATTAACTATTTATTTTTTCTAGACAATATACATAAATTATATACGATTATACACATATTGTACATAGATTATTCATATATTATACATATTCAGCTATTTTTAATTTAATTGATTGGATAGGCGTATATTTAAGTTAATTCTGCTGTATTATTAACATGAGTGATCTATATCAAACACTAAGAACAAGTAACCCATCTGCTTCTTGGGCCTATACCCAATTTATGGACCACTAATCACTTTCATGTTAAGGCCCATTATATTGAAAAAGACATTGTTTGTTTGATGAACTCTAGCTTCCCAAATTCAAGAGAATCTGACCAAGAAGTTGTTAAGTGTACATAACTTTAGACATAAAATACTCAGTCACACAGAGTATTTATACCAACAGGTAGGGCAGAGCTAAGTTGAAGAAAGAGGTTCAATTGAATCATCTTCGTTGAAAGGTTACATTATAAAGTAGGCAAAACCAATTTTTTTGTCATATATTAAATCGTTAAACTCTTGACATTAGAATTTTTTTTTATTAAAAATGATTAAAGAGGCTCAAAATTTGCTTTAGGTTATCGGTATGACATTCTAATACATTTTAGATCTCCTTGTGTAAATTCCTTGATCCACACTCTACACCAAACAATAAGTGTAAAAATTGCATGAGACGCCTTATTTGGTCGCCCCTTCTTAACTTGTATCTGCTTTATTTTTCTGTTTGCATACGTACCCGTTTTTTATTAAAAGTATTTTAAAAAGACGATTTTGCCCTTCTTTAGCAAAAGACTACTTTCTCTCCAAGTATACGACATATTGTCTCTTGTCTCTGTCTCTCTCTCCTTCTTCATGGTTAGATTTGTTCTTCTTTAATCAAATGGTTTTTGGCATTGCATTCTGCTTGATTTTGCAATTGTTTCTTCCCCAACAACATTAAGTATAATCACAGGTAAAATTTTAATGGTTGATTTTGTACATTGCATTAACTTTGTATGTGATTTTAATTTAGGATTAGTTTTATGATTTAATTTCTTAATTTTTTGTTGATAGTAATCTTAGTTGAATCGTTTTCCTTTTTTATTTGTGCTAAAGTAGTTTTCTAGGGTTTTACTTTGATTAGTGCATTAGTTTTGTAGGTTTTACTTTTACGATTAGTGTTTTAAGGTTTTTTGAAACTGTGTTTGTATTTTTTATGAAAATTCTATATATTCTTCAGTAATTTTTGGAGACGTTAAAATTTTTAAAAATTTTGAGACTCAGATAGATGATGCTATTAAAGTGTGAAGTTTATAATATTTCAAGGATAACTTAATTCTAGGAGCTGAAGTTTTGTTTCGTATTTTGTAAAAGTAAAGTATGTTTTGTCTGTAGTTTTTGTTTTGTTTTTTATGAACTTCAGCATTATTGGAGTTGAATTTGTGTTCTGTATTTATAAAACTATAACATGTTTTGGCTGAAATTTTTGTTTTGTAATTGTTGACCTTCAGTATTCTTAGAGCTAAAGTTTTGTTCTGTATTTGCTGAACTTCAGCATTCTTAGAGTTGAAATTTTGTTCTGTATTTCTCTGAAGTTAGAGGGCTTTCAAATATAACTTAAGCCAAATTATGTTGAAGTTTTAACTGATTTTTTTGATAATGTTCTCAAGTTATTTTTCCTACCTTTAATTTTTTTTTTGAACAGATGGCATCTACCAAATCCAAAGCACCGAAAGCACCTAGAATACATAAAGCTCTTTCAGTCCCTGTTGATGTACCTACAGAAATCATGGGAGAGATATTATGAGTTTCGAGATTGGTTTAACTGTCGTGCTTACTGGAAGGAGAGCCACGATTTGAAGGGTTTAATTATAACTTTCTCGACTCCTGTACAACGGGAGAAGCTGAATAATGGTACATTTCGGTATATCATGGCTATGGAGAATTTTCATTGCAGCATGAAGTTGGTTCATTGTTTGATTCTTTCTCGCGTATTCACCAATGATCGAGATTCTATTAGTTTCAAGATTTTTGGCTGTAATGTGTCGTTCAGCCTTGAAGACTTTCACATTATGGGCGGTTTGAGGATCACAACACATAATGTTAAAAAACCAATTAAACGAGAGAGTAAGATTCTGAAGCGCTATTTTGGGAAGTCTAAGGGTATGACCTTGAAGGACATTCGAGAGTATATGATACGAAATCAAATTAAAAAGGATGATGTGAATTTCAAACATATATGCGAGAGTGATGAAGATGTTGTGAAGCTTATGAAAATTCTTATTGTGGAGTCTATTTTGTTTGGAAGGAAGAATGAATCAACTGTGTTGGAAGAGTATGCAGCTATTGTTGAAGACGATGAGGCTTGTGTTAATTATCCTTGGGGTAATGCGTCTTATGAGAAACTTATTACCTCAATGAAACATGTTTTGGACAACAAGGACAAAAGTAATCCAACTGAGTATATTGTAGACAGATTTCCATATCCATTATGTGTTTGGTTCTATGAGTGTTTCCCAGATATTCGGGACAAGTATTTAAAAGATGACGACTACCTTGATGTCCCTCACGTTCCTAGGATGTTACGTTATCAATCTTTGGGAGAGCCTAAATTTAAAGAACTTCATGTGGACTACTTCCGTAATCATGGTGTAAGTTAATGTTCTTTATTTTTCCTTTTTTCTGTACTTTTGTTAATATGTTGACGTATCAGTTTTATTTTATTTGTCCTAATATAATTTTTTATATTAAATAAAAATATCAGACATTTAGGGTAATGGAGATAATTCCTACAAAAGAGGAAATGAATTCAATGACTTTAATTGGATAATTACCATGCAGCCGCATTCGTTCGAAGGTACTGAATTCGGTTCCTTCAACTGGTAAATCACCACGTAGTCAGAGTCGATTAAAAGAAACCAATCGAACTCCTGTAATTGGAGAATCACCTCATACACATAGTCATTCTAAACATTCTACAACGACGTTTGATGATGAATTAGTTAACACAATATATCGTGTAAGTTTTTTTTTTTTTTTTGTGTTTAATCTGAAGTTTTTCATAATATTTTTTCCTTAATTATAGGATGTTTTATGTAATATTTTTGTTCTGTATTTTGCTCAACTTCAGCATTATTTTTTTGAGCTAAAGTTTTTGTTCTGTATTTTGTAAAACTACAGCATATTTTGTCTGCAATTTTTGTTCTGTTTGTGATGATGAACTTTAGCATTCTAGGAGCTGAAGTTTTGTTTTGTGTTTTGTAAAGGTAAAGTATGTTTTATTTGCAGTTTTTGTTTTATTTTTTATGAACTTCAGCATTCTTGGAGTTGAGGTTGTGTTCTGTATTTGTAAAACTAAAACATGTTTTGGCTGAAATTTTTATTCTGTATTTGCTGAACTTTAGTATTCTTAGAGCTGGAGTTTTATTTTGTATTTGCTGAACTTCAGCATTGTTAGAGCTGAAGTTTTGGTTTGTGTTTCTATTTTCTAAAAGTGTTGTAGTGTTTCTATTTCTATACTAGAGGGTAATGAGGGAGGTTAAAAATTATGCAACAGAAGAAAGACTCATGATCGCAAAATAAGTTGTTCAAGAGTTCCGACGGGATGAGCAATCTGCTATTGTGGACGAGGTTGTGAAAAAAGTCAAGATAATCTTATTTACAGAGAAGTCTTTTTTCCTGCTAATGTTATTCTTTTATTTAGAATAATCATTGTTAGTAATTTTTTATAGGAATATTGTGATGAGAAGTTTGAAAGGTTGATTAAGATTGTTGACAAGTCAAAAGGAAGAGATGATAGCGATGCAGATTTTGAATTCATGAGCTATCGACAATATGATAGGATGAACGACTTCAATATGATATTTATGCTGGTCATGATGTACTGCATAAAGTCGCAGATGAAAATGTAAGAGGTGAGGAAGCAGCTCTTGAAGGCCACGTTCAAGTATTCTAGCAAGTTCAATGTGTTGAACGGCAAGTTAAAGCGGAATGTTCTAGTGGTTATAGACTGAGCAAAGTTGCGGGATATGATGTACAATTATCAACCGAGAATGTAGGAAGCATGGAACGTGCAGATGATGAAGTTGTCGGTACTAAAGAACATGTACCGACTTGTGCTTTGGGTAGTCCTATTGCAAAAAGCAATGTGTTTGCGGATGCAGATGATGAACCTGTTTGTCACGATCCAAAACTTAGCCTATCGTGATGGCGCCTAACGGGGTACTAGGCAGGCCGACACCTCAAAATATTTCTAATACTTTTAAATGAAAAATGAGATAACACAGATTTAAATAGTTAAAGCTTTCATAAACTAGATAGAAAGTCAAAACCCAATACGGAAGTTCCCAAAACCAGGGTGTCACTGAGTACATGAGCGTCTATATAACACAAGTGTGAAAATACTGTCTATGAAAAACTGAAACTAAATACATAAAGCTGAAATATAGGGAGGGAGAGCCAAGGTCTGCGAACGCCGTACAACTACCTCGAAATCTCTGAATGATCAAGCTGCTCAGATAATCAGCACCCACCGTATCTGGAAACACCTGGATCTACACATGAAGTTTAGGGTGTAGCGTGTGTACAACCAACTCAGTAAGTAACAAGACTAACTATTGGACTGAAAGTAGTGACGAGCTTCACGGAGACAGTTCAATTATAAAAATCACAATACATGAAAATAGGCATGCTTTCAAGTTCGACATTTAAAGCCAAAGAAGTTAATTCATGTCAAGTTCAATTGGAACAAGATATAATATCTCTCAGGAACTACATAATAGTGATATATGCCAGTTGAAGTACACAATAATGAAATCAGGTGCATTTTTGCATAGTAACAGTCACTCAATCCTCCCATCCACTCCAACCTCATAGTCACTCATTCCGCACAATCACTCGGCACTCGCACTCATACTCAGTATGTACCTGCTTATGGGTGTGCAAACTCTGGAGGGACTTCTTCAGCCCAAGTGCTATAGTAAGCCAATCGTGGCATAGATTAATAAAACATGTTGCGGCGTGCAGCCCGATCCCAATGAATATCCACACAATCTGGCCCTCGGCCTCACTCAGTCATCAATTTCTCGAGTCTCTCGAGCTCTCAATAATTATGATAATCAACCCAATCAATGATGATATAGTGTATCAATAAAGAACAATAGAGATTGAGATATAATATGTAAGTAAAAAACTGTGACTCAGTACAAAATGGCAATTTAGCAGATAATTCAACATGTACCACAACCTATGTGGGTCCCTACAGTATCAACACATAGCCTAATCATGATTTCTACCATGATTTGCACTTCCATTTCTATAACACGTGGAAAATATATGGATAACAATAGATTATTCAACAATACTGTTTCATGGAATTGACCAAGCACAATTACTATGGTGCACGCCCACACGCCCGTCACCTAGCATGTGCGTCACCTCAACACCAATCACATGACACAAAATTCGGGGTTTCATACCTTCAGAACCAAGTTTAGAACTATTACTTACCTCAAACCGTGCAAATCCCTACTCCAACATGCCCTTGCCTCGCGAATCGGCCCCCAAATGCCTCGAATCTAGCCACAAACAGTTCGATACTGTCACAACCCGAAATTCCCACCTTTGGACCGTGATGGCGCCTAACATTTCACTTGCTAGGCAAGACAATGTTGGAATGATATTAACCAATTTTTAAACAATCTTTAAGTTTATTAATAACAAAGAAATAAACGCGGAAGTAAGGTCTGAAATATAGTGATTAATCCATAAAAACAACGGTGTCTAAATACCATCCCGGAATTTGGTGTCACAAGTTCACGAGCTTCTAGAATAATACAAATAAAGGTCTAAAATAAAATAAAGCTGTTTGAAAATAAACACACAGCTAAAGTAAAGTAGACGGGGACTTCAGAACTGCGAACGTCGTGCAGTTATACCTCAAGTATCCTCTGAGTAGCTGAAATCCGAGCAAGTCTATGGTACGCCGCTGGAACCAACTCTAAAATTTGCACAAGAAGTGCAGAGTATAGTATCAGTACAACCGACCTTATGTACTGGTAAGTGCTGAGCCTAACCTCGACGAAGTAATGACGAGGCTAAGGCGGGTCACTTACATTACGTGTATGCAATATTAGTAACAACAACAATAATAAAAATAAATCAGGTAATTCATTTATAACAATTGAAGCCAACTCAGCAGTCATAACCAATTGTCATTTCCATCAATTCAATTGCAGCGTGCAACCCGCTCTCATAATATATTCACATTTAATTCTGTTGCAGCGTGCAACCCGCTCTCACAATATGTTCACATTCAATTCTGTTGCAGCGTGCAACCCGCTCTCACAATATATTAACATTCAATTCTGTTGCAGCGTGCAACCCGCTCTCACAATATGTTCACATTCAATTCTGTTGCGGCGTGCAACCCGCTCCTCCAATATATTCATTTTAATCAAGTCTGTTATATATTTATTTGAATCAAGTATATATAGACTTTTTAATAAGTTTGTTGCGGCGTGCAATCCGATCCCCCAATATTGACTTTTAATAAGTCTGTTGCGGCGTGCAACTCGATCCTCCAATATGGACTTTTTAATAAGTCTGTTGCGGCGTGCAATCCGATCCCCCAATATTGACTTTTAATAAGTCTGTTGCGGCGTGCAACCCGATCCTCCAATATGGACTTTTTAATAAGTCTGTTGCGGCGTGCAACCCGATCCTCTAATATATCCATTTCAATCAATTTTGTTGCAGCGTGCAATCCGATCCTCCAATATATCCATTTACCAATTCTTATAGAAGAAATTTTCCCAATAAATGCAATAATTGATATAAAATTTTAAGACAACAAGCATAAAATAATTATGATTTAATTATGAAACAAACAAAGGCAAATAGCAAATTGTTATGAAAATCAGAGAGAAAATATGCAGTTTAATATTTAATATGCTAAATGTCAAATAACAATTAAGGAACATAATTCAAATAGCATGTAAAAATTAATGCAGGAATTCAAGAATTAATATTTGACAAAGAATAGGAGAGAAACAATTATTATAATAATTAATTTATGATTTAAAATAATTTATGATTTTTCAAGTAAGCAGAAAAACAATTAATTTGACGACGTATAGACACTCGTCACCTCGCCTATACGTCGTTCACATGCAATTCACATAACAATCAATTACATGCAATTCGCTTTGCAAATTCCAATCAATTACTCGACCACAACTTTTCCTTTTAAATTTATCTCCAAAAGCTTCAAATCTATTCACAAACAATTCGATATACTCAATACGAATAATAGGAATTAATTTCATATGAATTTACAAATTTTCCGGATAAAAATTTGAAATTCATTAAAATATTCAGCAGTGGGACCCACGTCTCAAATCTCGGAAAAACTTACAAAATTCGAACACCCATTCCGAGACGAGTCCACCCATACAAAAATTATCCAATTCCGATGTCAAATGGACATTCAAATCTAAACTTTTTGTTTCTAAAAAGTTTTACAAAAATTCCAATTTCTTTCATCTAAATCCGAAATAAACGATGAATATAGACTTAGATTTATGAAATACAATCACTATATGATAAAGAACACTTACCCAGTTCGAAATCATGAAAAACTCCTTTGATATCGCCCCCCTAAACCGAGTTCTAATTGAGGGTTTGTGAAAAATGAGAAAAATCTCATTCTGGTTCTGTTTTAAGTCACAGGCGTCAGGCCTTCTTCGCGTTCGCGAAGAGCCTGTCGCGTTTGCGATGAATAGCAGCTCGTGGCTTTCGCGTTCGTGAGTCCTCCTTCCCGTTCGCGAAGGCTTTTCCCCCTGGCCTTCGCCTTTGCGTGCCAGTGCTCGCGTTCGCGTAGAAGGACAACTGACCCCTCCCCCAGGCCTCTAAAGCTCCGCGTTCGCGAAGGGTAAAGTCCCCATATCTTCGCGTTCGCGACCCAATCTTCGCATTCGCGAAGAAGGAAAATTCAGCCAGACCAGTTTGCTCTTCGCGTTCGCGAGAGTACATTCGCGAACGCGATGAAGGAAATACCAGAAGCCTAAAGTTGCACAAAAACCAGATTTTCTAAGTTGAAAATCATCCCATAGCCTACCCGAAACTCACCCGAGCCCTCGGGGATCCAAACCAAACATGCACACAAGTTCAAAAACCTCATACGAACTTGATCGCATGATCAAATCGCCAAAATAACACCTAGAACTACGAATCGGACACCAAATCAAAGGAAGTTTTCAAGAAACTTTAAAACATATATTTTTACAACCGGACGCCCGAATCACGTCAAATCAACTCCGATTCTCACCAAATTTGGCAGACAAGTCATAATTATTATAGTGGACCTATACCAGGCTCTGAAACTAAAATATGAACCCGAGGTCAATAAATCCAACACCAGTAATTTCTTAAAAATCATTAAGCTTTCAAGCTTTTAATTTTTCATCAAAATTCCATATCTCAAGCTAGGGATCTCGAAATTCGATTCCGGGTATACGCCCAAGTCCCAAATCACGATACAGATCTACCGGAATTGTCAAAATACTGATCCGGGTTCGTTTGCTCAAAATGTTGACTAAAGTCAACTCAGTTGAGTTTTTAAAGCTCTATTTCACATTTTAATCCATTTTTCACATAAAAACTTTTTGAAAAATTGTACGGACTGTGCATGCAAGTCGAGGAATGATAAATTGTGTTTTTCGAGGTCTTAAAACACAGAATTACTTATTAAATTTAAAGATGACATTTTGGGTCATCACATTATTCACCTCTAAAACAATCGTTCGTCCTTGAACGGAGTTAGAAAAAGTACCTGAGCTAGTGAATAAGTGTGGATATTTACTCCGCATGTCCGACTCAGACTCCCAGGTAGATGCCTCTACCGGCTGACCTCTCCATTGCACTCGAACTGAAGGATAACTCTTAGACCTCAACTGTCGTACCTGCTGGGCTAGAATAGCCACCGGCTCCTCCTCGTAAGTAAATCTTTGTCCAATTGGACTGAGCTGAAATCTAGCACATGTGACGGATCACCATGATATTTCCGGAGCATAGACACATGGAACACCGGATGAACCGCTGATAAACTAGGTGGTAATGCAAGCCTGTAGGCTACTTCACCCACCCTTTCAAGAATTTCAAAGGGGCCGATATACCTAGGGCTCAACTTGCCCTTCTTTCCGAACCTCATTACACCTTTCATAGGTGAAACCCGGAGCAATATTCTTTCTCCAACCATGAATGCAATATCACGAACTTTACGGTCGGCATAACTCTTTTGCCTAGACTGAGCTGTGCGAAGTCGATCCTGAATAATCTTGACCTTATCCAATGCATCCTGTACTAAATCGGTACCCAACAACCGAGCCTCTCTCGGTTCAAACCAACTAACTGGCGATTGACATCGCCTTCCGTATAATGCCTTATATGGAGCCATTTGAATGCTCGACTGCTAGCTATTATTATAAGCAAACTCCGCAAGTGGAAAGAAATGATCCCAAGAACCTCCAAAGTCTATAACACAAGCGCGGAGCATATCTTCCAATATCCGAATAGTGCGCTTTGACTGTTCGTCTGTCTATGGATGAAATGTTGTACTCAACTCCACCCGCGTGCCTAACTCACGCTGTACAGCCCTCCAGAAATATGAGGTAAACTGCGTACCTCGATCTGAAATAATAGACACGGGCACACCGTGAAGGCGGACAATCTCACGAATGTAAATTTCAGCTAACCTCTCTGAAGAATAGGTAACTACCACTGGAATAAAATGTGCTAACTTGGTCAACCTGTCCACAATGACCCAAACTGCGTCAAATTTTCTCTGAGTCCATGGGAGCCCAACAACAAAATCCATAATGATACGCTCCCACTTCCACTAAGAAATTTCTAACTTCTGAAGCAAACCACCAGGTCTCTGATGCTCGCACTTAACTTGCTGACAATTCAGACACCGAGCTACATGTGCAATCATATCCTTTTTCATTCTCCTCCACCAATAATGTTGCCGTAAATCTTGATACATTTTGGCAGTACCTGGATGAATAGAATACCTGGAATTGTGTACTTCTTCAAGAATTAATTCACGAAGCCCATCCACATTAGGCACACAAATACGACCCTGCATTCGCAGAACCCCACTTTCCCACACAGCAACATGTTTGGCATCACCGTACCGCACCGTGTCCTTAAGGACAAGTAAATGAGGATTATCATACTGCCTCTCTCTGATGCGCTCATATAATGAAGACCGAGCGACTGTGCAAGCTAGAACCCGACTGGGTTCTGAAACATCCAACCTGATGAACTGATTAGCCAAAGTTTAAACATCTGAAGCTAATGGCCTCTCACCAACCGGAATATACGCAAGACTGCCCATACTCACAGCCTTTCTACTCAAAGCATCGGCTACCACAGTGGCCTTTCCAAGGTGATACAAAATGGTGATATCATAGTCTTTCAACAACTCCAACCATCTTCTCTGCCTCAAATTAAGATCCTTTTGTTTGGACAGATACTGAAGGCTACGATGATCAGTAAATACCTCACACGAGACACCGTAGAGGTAATGCCTCCAAATCATCAGTGCATGAACAATGGGTGCCAATTCGAAGTCATGAACAGGATAATTCTTCTCGTTTAACTTTCAACTGCCGCGGCGCATATGCAATTACCTTGCCATCTTGCATTAATACTGCACTAAGCCCAATGTGAAATGCGTCACAATATACCGTATACGATCCTGAACCTGTGGGTAATACCAACACTGGCGCCGTAGTCAAAGCGGTCTTGAGCTTCTGGAAGCTCAAGTCACACTCGTCTAACCATCTGAATGGGACACCTTTCTGGGTCAACCTGGTCAATGGGCTTGCTATAGATGAAAACCCTTCCACGAACCGATGATAATAACCTGCTAAACCCAGGAAACTCCGAATCTCTGTAACTGAAGTAGGTCTAGGCCAATTCTGAACAGCCTCAATCTTCTTAGGATCCACCTTTATGCCTTATGCCGATACAACATGTCCCAAAAAGGCAACTGAGTCTAACCAAAACTCATATTTTGAAAACTTGGCATATAACTAATTATTCTTCAAGGTGTGAAGCACACTTCGAAGATGCTGCTCATGTTCCTCTCGACTGCTGGAGTAAATCAAGATATCATCAATGAATACAACCACAAAAGAATCCAAATAAGGCTTGAACACCCGATTCATCAAATCCATAAATGTTGGTAGGGCATTTGTCAACCCAAATGACATCACTAGGAATTCATAATGCCCATACCGAGCTCGAAAAGCTATTTAGGGATATCAGATGCCCTAATCTTCAACTGATGGTAACCAGACCTCAAATCAATCTTCGACAATACCTTGGCACCCTGAAGCTGATCAAATAAGTCATCAATTCCTGGCAGCGGATATTGGTTTTTGATAGTGGCCTTGTTCAACTGCCGATAGTCTATACACGTCCGTATATAGCCATCTTTCTTCTTTACAAATAATACTGGTGCACCCCAGGGCGAGACACTGGGTCTAATGAATCCCTGATCAAGCAAGTCTTGTAACTGCTCTTTCAATTCTTTCAACTCTGTCGGGGCCATACGGTATGGTGAAATAGAAATAGGCTGAGTGCCCGAAGCCAAATCTATACAAAAGTCAATATCTTTGTCGGGTGGCATCCCCGACAAATCTGCAGGAAATACTTCTAGAAATTCACGAACAACTGGTACTGAGTCCATAGCAGGAACATCCGCATTGGGATCGCGAATATAAGCCAAATAGGCTAGGCACCCTTTCTCTACCATACGCCAAGCTTTCATAGAAGAAATAACCCTGCTTGCAGAATGATTAGGAGTTCCTTTCCACTCTAACTGAGGTAACTCTGGCATAGCTAGGGTCATTGTCTTGGCATGACAATCCAATAAAGCATGATAAGGAGACATCCAATCTATACCCAAGATGACAGCAAAATCTACTATCTCAAGAAGTAGAAGATCCACACTAGTCTCAAGATTACCAATAGTAACCACACACGAACGATAGACATGATCTACCACAACAGAGTCTCCCACCAGTGTAGATACACATACAAAAGCACTCAGAGAATCACAAGGCACAACCAAATATGAAGCAAAATAGGAGGACACATAGGAATAAGTAGATCCTAGATCAAATAGAACTAAAGCATCTCTATGGCAAACTAGAATAATACCTGTGATCACAACATCAGATGAAGCTGGAAAAGTATAAAATCGGGACTGGGCCCCACCACTCTGAACTGCGTCTCTGGGATGGCCTCTAATTGGATGGCCTCCACCTCTAATGGTCTGACCTCCACCTCTGATGGCATGATCTCCACCTCTAATGGCCTGACCCCTACCTCTAGCTGGCTAAGTAGGTGGTGAAGCAACCAGTGCCGGTATGATGACACGAGAATCTTGTCGAGACCTGTTACTCGCCATTCTAAGGAAATACCTCCTGATGTGACCAATGTTCCCACATTCATAACACCCATCCAGATGTCGTGGCTGCTGAAGTTGAAGTTGACCCAAATAGGGCGGATAACCGCTGTAGTAACTCTGGAATGGTGGTGCACTAATAGGAGTTGAATGTGAACTGAATACTGGCTGCCCAGAGTAAGGCATAATAGGACCGTGACTCCCTGAAACACTAGGAGATACATGAAGTGCTGAATGAAACGGTCTGGGAGGATGACCCATACCGAATTTACCTCTGCCTCCAGATGAGGCACCACTGAAACCACCGAACTGACGAGGCCTCTTATCGGACCTCTGCTCTTTCTCCTGTGCAAGAACCATCTCGATCCTCTTTGCGACATTAGCAGCCTCCTGAAAAGAAATCTCACTTCCGGTCTCCTTGGCCATCTGAAGTCTGATAGGGTGAGTGAGTCCCTCAATAAACCTCCTCACTCTCTCTCCCTCCGTAGGTAGTAAAAGGAGAGCATGATGGGCTAAATCCACAAAACGGGACTCATACTGAGTAACAGTCATACTGCCCTGCTGTAGACACTCAAATTGCTTGCGGAATTCCTCCCTCAGTGTGATAAGGAGGAACTTCTCCAGAAATAGCTGAGAGAACTGCTCCCAAGTAAGTGCAGGTAATCCGACTGGTTTGGTCAAGGTATAATCTCTTCACCATCTCTTGACGGAACCCGTCATCTGAAATACAGCAAAATTAACCCCATTGGTGTCAACTATACCCATGTTCCGCAGCACCTCGTGGCAGCGTTCAAGATAATCCTGTGGGTCCTCAGAAGGTGTACCAATGAAGTGAAGTGGAAAGAGCTTAGTAAACTTATCCAGTCTCAATAAGCCCTCAAAAGACATGGCGGGCCTATCACCGATCTGTGCCGCAATAACTGGCTGAACTACCCCAACTGGCGGGGCTGCTGGAGCCTGATTCTGGGGAGCCATCTGCTCCGGAGCGGGAGTAGTGGAAGTTTGTGATCCTCCCCCAGCCTGTGAAATGACCGGTGCCATTGGAAATATACCATTTTGGGCCACACCCTCCATAAGATTCACCAAACGGATTAGAGCGTCCTGAAGCACTGGAGTAGCTATGAATCCTTTCGGTCCACCTGAGGTTCTGAACTGGAACCTCCTCCTGAAGGTCCACCTGAGGTTCTACAACAGGTGTAGCTGCTCTAGCTCTGGACTGAGCTCTACCTCGGCCTCTAGCACGACCTCGACCTCGACCTCTACCCCTGGCCATAGTTGCCACCGGGGGTTCTAGTCCCTGTCCATCGGTAGAGGTATTACGTGTTCTCACCATCTGCGAGAGAATAAGAGTAGAATGGTTCAATCATCGATGATAGAATAAAATCGCACGACAGAATAAGAAAGAAGTGATATTATTCCTAAACTTCATAGCCTCTGAGAGATAAGTACAGATATCTCTAAACCGATCCTTCAGACTCTACTAAGCTTGCTCGTGACTCGTGAGACCTAAGTAACCTAGTGCTCTGATACCAACTGTCACGACCCGAAATTTCCACCTTCGGATCGTGATGACGCCTAACATTTCACTTGCTAGGCAAGCTAACATTAGAATTATATTAACTAATTTTTAAACAATCTTTAAATTTATTAATAACAAAGAAATAAACGCGGAAGTAAGGTCTAAAATATAGTGATTAATCCATAAAAATAACGGTGTCTAAATACCATCCCAGAATTTGGTGTCACAGGTGCACGAGCTTCTAGAATAATACAAATAAAGGTCTGAAATAAAATAAAGATGTCAGGAAATAAACACACAACTAAAGTAAATTAGACGGGGACTTCAGAACTGCGAACGTCGTGCAGTTATACCTCAAGTCTCCTCTGAGTAGCTGAAATCCGAGCAAGTCTATGGTACGCCGCTGGGACCAACTCCAAAATCTGCACAAGAAGTGCAGAGTGTAGTATCAGTACAACTGACCTCATGTACTGGTAAGTGCTGAGCCTAACCTCGACGAAGTAATGACGGGGCTAAGGCGAGTCACTTACATTATGTGTACACAATATTAGTAACAACAACAATAATAGAAATAAATCAGGTGATTCATTTATAACAATTGAAGCCAACTCAGCAGTCATAACCAATTGTCATTTTCATCAATTCTGTTGCAGCGTGCAACCCGCTCTCACAATATATTAACATTCAATTCTGTTGCAGCATGCAACCCGCTCTCACAATATATTAACATTCAATTCTGTTGCAGCATGCAACTCGCTCTTACAATATGTTCACATTCAATTCTATTGCGGCGTGTAACCCGCTCCACCAATATATTCATTTTAATCAAGTCTATTATATATTTATTTCAATCAAGTATATATAGACTTTTTAATAAGTATGTTGCGGCGTGCAATCCGATCCCCCCAATATTGACTTTTAATAAGTCTGTTGTGGCGTGCAACCCGATCCTCCAATATGGACTTTTTAATAAGTCTGTTGTGGCGTGCAATCCGATCCCCCAATATTGACTTTTAATAAGTCCGTTGCAGCGTGCAACCCAATCCTCGAATATGGATTTTTTAATAAGTCTGTTGCGGCATGCAACCCGATCCTCCAATATATCTATTTCAATCAATTTTGTTGCGGCATGCACCTTTTTTGGTCGCCACAGTTAGAGAGTGTGTCTGTAGATTCATTGAGGGATTCAGGCATGATATTCGGTTAAGTATGGCTCAGGAGTTAGAGTCAGATATTTCATTTCAGCAGGTGGTAGGGATCGCTCGCCGTATAGAGGACATGCGGGGCCATGAGAGAGAGTACATGCGAGATCGGGAGAGAGAGGACAGGGAGGTGAGGAGGCCTCGTAGACCGGAGAGATCTACTGGTCCTTATTTTGGAGGCAGGGTATGACATGGTATAGATTTTGTGGGTCAGCTAGTTCGGTTTGCACTTCAGGCTTCACACAGTGTGTCAGGTACTCATGGGTCTCAGAGTACCCGTACCACACAGTTCCCACAGCCACGTTAGTAGAGAGGTTGCTTCGAGTGTGGAGATACCAGCCACAGGGTGAGAGATTGTCCTCGATTCCGGACAGGTGTGTCACAGCAGAATATTCAGGCGAGTAGAGGGCGTCCAAGATGGGAAGGCCCGGCCCGGCCTGTTGAGGTGTTTCATATAATAGGCTTGAGGCCACTGTGCCAGATGATGTCATACAAGTATGCTTTTGATTTGTTACATAGGGGCACCATTTGTATTTTGATTCGGTTTTGCTTATCGGGGCGAGTTCCCCTATTTGTTGTCCCACCTATGGGTGAGTTCATGACTTAGTATTATGTTTAGGTGTTTACCCCTGTTGGGAGACTCTATGAGTGGTAGCCCGTGTCTATAGTTTGTTTCTATTCATTATCAAAAGTTTCGAGACTAGAAGTGAATTCATGTTGTCCATTATGGCAGGTTTGATGTGATTCCTGAGTAAATTGGTTACGATTTGTAATTTGATACTCTATCGGGGGTGAGGGTTTAGTAAGTGTTGTGATTTTATTGGCAGAATTGAAGTAGTGAAAGATTTCAATTGGTATGATGTGTATTCGACTTGTGATTCAGAGTTGAGGGTGAGACCCTCACGATTCCAGGTGATTTGATATGTTTGAATCGGGCTGCGTGCCGCGGTGGAAGTTATATCAAGATGAGATTCTTGTGATTTGTTCATATACTTTGATTTTTCCTATTTAAAAATTGATTCGTAGTATGATACTGTTAGAGAGTTGTGCTTGTCGGGCTTGTTTGATATTTCTCTTATGTGTGTCTCTTTACGTATTTAGTCATTCTCGTTATGTGCTTCTTGAGTTTTTGCTTGTGGGGTGTATGCCCGGTGGTGTTAGTTGTGACTTGTTGATTCAGGTGTATAGTTAAGAGGACTTCGTGTTTTTTTGTATCGTTGTCAATGTTGTGGAGGTTGAAACATGGTTCTAACGGATATGAGGCTAATTGCCGGTAATGGTTTTGATTTCGGGCAGCTAATGTGATCAGAAATGTTATTATGGGCCTATGTGTGGTGTGTCTTGTTGTGCGGTCGTACCTTGTGGGTGTAGGCATGAGTTGTTACAGCTGGTTGAGCTTGATATCGATTATGGATTTAGAATCGGGTCTTTTGAAGACAAATGGAATGTGAGAATTTTTGACTCTAAGGCTTATCGATGTTGATAGAAAGGATAAATTACAGTTGGGATGATGTCGTTAGTCTTATGTGGATTGGGGTGATGTGGGGTCCCCCGCGGGTGTATGTTGAATGTGTGCTTTCGGTGATTGAAGACTTCGAGGCAATTCTTAGCACGTTCGAGGACGAACGTTTGTTTAAGAGGGGAAGGATGTAACGACCCGGCCAGTCATTTTGAGAATTTAAGTCCCGTCCGACGGCATAAGGCCCTGAGCAGCTTCGTATTATGTGCCTTGACTTGCGTGAGTGGTTGAATTCAATTATCGGGTGATTCGAACTAATTTGGGATACTTAGTCCCTAAATGAGAGCTTAAGTCTTCGAATTTAGACCATAGTCGGAACTATATCAAGACGGATCCGGAATGGAATTATGTCGATTCCGTTAGCTCCGTTGAGTGATTTTGATCTTAGGAGCGCATCTGGAATGTGTTTTGGAGGTTTGTAGTAGATTTAGGCTTGAATTGGCGAAAGTTAGATTTTCGGCGATTTTGGCCGATAGTGAAAATTTTGATATCGAGCTCAGAATGGATTTTCGAAAGTGGTTGTGGGTTCGTAGTGTCATTTGTGACCTGTTTACAAAATTTGAGGTCATTCGGACGTGGTTTGATAGGTTTCGGCATCGGTTGTAGGAATTTAAAGTTTCAAGTTCTTTAAGTTTGAATTGGAAGGTGATTCATGATTTTAGCATTAGTTGATGTGATTTGAGGGCTCGACTAAGTTCGTATGGTGTTTTAGAATTGGTTGGTATGTTTGGTTGAGGTCCCGGGGGGGCTCGAGTGAGTTTTGAGTGCTTAACGGATCAAAAGTTGGATTTGTGTTGCTGCTAAAGTCTTCAGGCATCTGTCATTTTCGCACCTGCGGTGGAGAGACCGCAGGTGCATGATCGCACATGCAGAGGAGATCGCAGAAGCGGACAATAGTCCGCAGGCGCGCACTCGCAGGTGCGGCCCTTTTTCCGTAGAAGCGGACCCAGCCCTCTTAAGTTGTTTCCGCACCTGCGAAGGAAATTCTGCAGGTGCGGCGTCGCAGGTGCGACCCAAGGTCTGCAGATGCGGAATAACTGGACAGAAAAGGGGCAGATTCGAGGGTTTGAAGTTCACTTCACAAATTTGATTGAGAGCTCGGTAGAAGGCAGAATTTGGAGAGATTTTCGGAGGAAGTTTTTGGGTAATGATTCTTAACTCCCTTATGGTTATATTCCACTAATCTATGCTAGAATTCATTGTTTAAATTCGGATTTGGGGTGAAAATTTGAGAAAAGTTCTTAGGCCGAATTTTGGGGTTTTGATCGAGATTTTGGTATCGGATTTTAGTAAATTCAATATGGTTAGACTCGTGAGTGAATGAGCTTTCGTATTTTATGACTTTTACCCGATTCTGAGACGTGGGCCCGTGTCGACCTTTTAGGGCGAATTTCGAAATTTTTGTTAAAGTATTGATTTAATTAATTAGATGAGTCTATTATGATTGTAAATATGATATGTAATTGCTTTTGGCTAGATTTGGGCCATTCAGAGCCGGATATTCGTGGAAAGGGCATTCTTACGGGTTGATTGAGCTTGACTCGAGGTAAGTATCTTGCCTAACCTTGTGTGGGGGAACTACCCCTTAGGATTTGAGTCATCTATGTTGATTGTAGTCTGTGTACACGAGGTAACGAATGCGCGCTCAGACTTATTTGTGGAAAGTTGGCCTTTTAGGGTTCTTATGTCCTTATATTCACTATGTATGATGTTGTTTTTGATATGTTTGAATTCCTATTTGCTAGTTTTACCTCTACATGCTTTGATTAGAGATAATTGCTTTAGGATTCACTCTTACTGTCTATTTGACCCTTATTCGACTTAACCAAAGATTTTACCTCTTCTATCGTCGTGCTATATTTTTCATAACTGCTTATCTTTAATTGAAATCATTATTTTCTCATCCTATAATTGTTTAGTCTTAATTGGAGTTATGATTATTTTCCGCTGCTTATCCTTACTTGAATTGTTGAATTTTCCTCGTAATTGCTCAACCTCAAAAGAGTTTAGATAACCTATATCTTAGTTGACTTGCCATTATTTGGAACTATTTGACTCGTATTGGTTTCTTATTGTTGACTTGAATATTGTGGAATTGTTGCTATATTTTTGTTTTGTTTTCCCTTGTTAAGTTGTTCTCCTTGTGCCTAGCATTCTTTACTGTGGTTATTCCTTGTGAATGAGTTCTACCGTTCTTGTGATTTAAATTCTTGAGTTGATTTGCTCGCCGTACCTTGCATTTCTGTCAATGTTGCTTTTGTACTCGTTGTGGTGATGTACGAGGTTTATGTCGTGTTATAGTTGTTATCTTTATTGTTTGCGCTGCATATTTAAATTGGGACTACAGACGTATTTCGGGAGATCCCCAGCACTTAAATTGGGACTACGGATGTATTCCGGGAGATCCCCCAGCACTGCATATTTATTTTGGGACTACAGACGTATTTCGGGAGATCCCCCAGCACTGCATATTTAAATTGGGACTACTGACGTATTTCGGGAGATCCCCCAGCACTGCATATTTAAATTGGGACTACGGACGTATTCCGGGAGATCTCCCTGTCTTGCATAATTAATTCGGAACTACGGGACGGTATCCCGATAGATTTCCCCTTTGGTTATATCTGTATTCAGAGCTGCTAATCTTCCATGCTTAGGTGTCATAGGGTGACTTATACTCGAAGGATATTACTTGAAGAGTTTATATTTGAAAAGTATTTATCTTGAAGGAACTATGTTTGAAGATATTTATTTGAAAGGGTTATACTTGAAAGAACTATGTTTGAAGGCTAATTATTTGAAAAGTTTATATTTGAAAGGTTTTATCTTGAAAGAACTATGTTTGAAAGATATTTATTTGAAGAAAGTATATTTCAAAAATAATTTCTTATTGGAAATGATTATATTCTAAAGACCTCAATTTAAAAACTTACAGGTGAAAGTTTACACTTGAAGGATTTGACTAATTTATTGGGGTTGTTGGCTGAGACCTGATGTGAAAACTATTGCAGCTGCTGAGTTACTACTTGCCTTTACTGTATTGTGATTTCTGAATTTGGGTTGTGTTTTCGTTCATTCTTCTGTGTCTTATTCTGGTGTTCCGCTGTTACTTCCTGTTTTTCCTTCCTTATTGCAGTTGCTATGTCGTTAGCCATATCGCGGGGTCCTTAGATAGGTGTCATTTTCTGTCATCCCTATACTTATGCTTGTTCAGTTTATTAGACCAGTGGGTGTCTTGACTAGTCCTCGTCACTACTTCACCGAGGTTAGTCTTGATAGTTACTGGGCACTGCTGTGGTGTACTCATGCTACTCTTCTGCACATTCTTTTGTGCAGATCCAGGTAATTGTTCGTTAGCTAGCTGTGTGGACTGTTGTTGCCGAGACTCAAGGTAAACCTGCCGCTGCGTTCGCAGGCTTCGGAGTCACCTTCAACTTTTCGTTTTGCACTGTTTATTCTTATTTCTGGACAGTTGTATTTAGAAGTTTTCTAGCAAACACTCTATAGAGCTTATGACTTGTACTACCGGTTTTGGGAACTATAAGAGATTCTATTTAAATAATGTTGTTGTTTTAATTATTGTTAGGCTTACCTAGTCCTTAAGACTAGGTGCCATCACGATACCCAAACGGAGGGAAAATTAGGTCGTGACAAATATGCTAAATATCAAATAACAATTAAGGCACATAATTCAAATAACATGTAACAATTAATGCAGGAATTCAAGAATTAATATTTGATAAAGAATAGGAGAGAAATAATTATTATAATAATTAATTTATGATTTAAAACAATTTAAGATTTTTCAAGTAAGCAGGCAAACAATTAATTTGACGACGTATAGACACTCGTCACCTCGCCTATACGTCGTTCACATGCAATTCACATAACAAATAATTTAAGGGTTCTATTCTCTCAAGTCAAGGTTAACCACGACACTTACCTCGCTTTGTAAATTCCAATCAATTACTCGATCACAACTTTTCCTTTTAAATTTGTCTTCAAAAGCTTCAAATCCATTCACAAACAATTCGATATACTCAATACGAATCATAGGAATTAATTCTATATGAATTTATAAATTTTTCGGATAAAAATTCAAAAATTATTAAAATATTCGGCAGTGGGACCCACGTCTTAAATCTCGTAAAAACTTATGAAATCCGAACACCCATTCCGAGACGAGTCCACCCATACAAAAATTATTCAATTCCGATGTCAAAGGGACCCTCAAATCTAAATTTTTTGTTTTTGAAAAGTTTTACAAAAATTCCAATTTCTTTCATCTAAATCCGAAATAAACGACAAATATAGACTTAGATTTATGAAATATAATCACTATATAATAAAGAACACTTACCCAGTTCGAAATAATGAAAAACTCCTTTGATATCGCCCCTAAATCGAGTTCTAATTGAGGGTTTGTGAAAAATGGAAAAAATCCCATTCTGGTTCGCGAAGAGCCTGTCACGTTCGCAATGAATAGCAGCCCGTGGCTTTCGTGTTCGCGAGTCCTCCTTCGCGTTTGCGAAGGCTTTTTCCCCCCTGGCCTTCGCGTTCGCGTGCCAATGCTAGCGTTCGCGTAGAAGTACAACTGACCCCTTCCCCAGGCCTCTAAAGCTTAGCGTTCGCGTTGAGCTGATCGCATTCGCGAAGGGTAAAGTCCCCATATCTTCGCGTTCACGAAGAAGGAAAATTCAGCCAGCCCAGTTTGCTCTTTGCGTTTGCGAGAGTACATTCGTGAACGCGATGAAGGAAATACCAGAAGCCTGAAGTTGCAGAAAACCCAGATTTTCTAAGTTCAAAATCATCCCGTAGCCTACCCGAAACTCACCCGAGCCCTCGGGGCTCCAAACCAAACATGCACACAAGTCCAAAAACCTCATACGAACTTGCTCGCGTGATCAAATCGCCAAAATAACACCTAGAACTATGAATCGGACACCAAATCAAAGGAAGTTTTCAAGAAACTTTAAAATTTATATTTTTACAACCGGACGTCCGAATCACATCAAATCAACTCCGATTCTCACCAAATTCGGTAGACAAGTCATAATTATTATAGTAGACCTATACAGGGCTCCGGAACTAAAATATGGACCCAAGGTCAATAAATCCAATATTAGTAATTTCTTAAAGATCATTAAGCTTTCAAGCTTTTAATTTTTCATCAAAATTCCATATCTCGAGGTAGGGACCTCAGAATTCGATTCCGGGCATACGCCCAAGTCCCAAATCACGATACGGACCTACCGGAATTGTCAAAATACTGATCCAGGTCCGTTTGCTCAAAATATTGACTAAAGTCAACTCAGTTGAGTTTTTAAAGCTCTATTTTATATTTTAATCTATTTTTCACATAAAAACTTTTCAAAAAATTTTACAGACTGTGCACGCAAGTCGAGGAATGATAACTGATGCTTTTTGAGGTCTTAGAACACAGAATTACTTATTAAATTTGAATATAATATTTTGGGTCATCACAATTATAATCAACATGATCTAAAGGAATCAATTCCATAAGAATATACTAAGTTATTAATTAAAAGTCAAAAAGTCGACTCAAAAGCCGCCCCCCGGGCCCACGTCTCAGAATTCAATAAAAGTCATAAAATCTGGAAGCCTATTCCGCCATGAGTTTAACCATACCAAATTTACCAAAATTCAACACCAAATCGACACCCAAATCTCCAATACTCTCAAAATCCCTAGCCTCAAACATCCAAATTACACCTCAAATCCACACAATCTAGGTGGACAATTCAGTGGGAAAATATAATTATTAAATAAATTTAACCACAAGTGACTTACCTCAAGAAACACCTCAAAACTCCTCTCAAAAACCGCCTAATCCTGAGCTTGGAATGTTCAAAATGAAGAAAAATTGCGAACCCTTGAATTTAAGGTTCTGTCGAGACCTTTTCGCTTACGCGGAAACTTAACCGCATCTGCGGCGTCGCAGATGCGACAATCCTTCCGCTTCTGCGATGAACCACTGGAACTGGGTCTTTGCACCTGCGGACCATGCTCCGCTCCTGTGCAAACGCAGGTGCGACCCTCTTTCCCGCTCGTGCACTGGCCTTCGCTTCTGCGCTCAACCTCTCCGTATATGTGACCACGCAGGTGCGGAAAATCCTTCGCACCTGCGACCACAACCTTCCTCACTCCTGGCCACATCTGCGCTCCCCTGCTCGCACCTGCAACCAAAGTTCTGTAGGTGTGATTACATCAGAAGACTCCCAGCTTCAGCAATCTTTTAAGTCTCATTTTCGATCCGTTAATCCTTCGAAACCAACCCGAGGCCCCCGGGACCTCAACCAAATACACCAACAAGTCCTAAAATACGGTACGAACTTAGTCGAGCCCTCGAATCGCATCAAACAATATCAAAAATACGAATCGTACCAAAATTCAAGCATATTGAAACTAAGGAATTCCAACTTCTACAAACGATGCCAGAACTTATCAAATCACGTCCGACTGACCTCAAATTTTGTACACAAGTCACAAATGACACCACAGACCTACTCCAGCTCCCGGAACCCCATTCCGAGCATGGTATCCACAAAGTATACTCTCGATCAAACTTCTAAATTTCCAACTTTTGCTATTTCAAGCCTAATTCAACTACGAATCTAATTCACAATCCGGACACACTCCTAAGTCCAAAATTACCCAACGGAACTACCGGAACCATCAAAACTCCATTTCGGAGTCTTCTACACATAAGTCAACATTCGTTTAACCTTTTCAACTTAAGCTTCCAACCTTGAGACTAAGTGTCTCAATTCATTTCAAAACCTCTCCGGACCCGAATCAACTACCTGGGCAAGTCACATAACAATAATTAAGCATGGAATGAACAATGAATGAGGGAACGAGGCTACAACTCTCAAAACGATCGGCCGGATCGTTACACTGTTAGTACTAAAGAACACGCACCGAGTGATGTGGGTACTTCTATTGGGAAAGGCAATGCGTTTGCGAAAGTATTAGCTATTTGCTAAGAACTTTTAGGTGAAGAGACACATGAAGTTGTCATTATAGGTGAGTGTGTGTGTGTGTGTGTGTGTGTATATATATATATATATATATATATATATATATATATATATATATATATATATAGAGGTCATTGATTCCCCCTATGAATATGCAGTGGAAGTTAAAAATAGTGGTGCTTCAATTGATACAACTCAAAAACTCTCCGATGACTTTGCATTGCATGAAGATAGAGTCGAGAAAATTCTTCCGCAGAATACTCCAATACTCCCCGACGATGTTGCACCATTGAATGAAGCTGGAGCTGTTGAGATCGACAAAGGTATGCAGTATGGCGATAGCGTAGTGAAAGGTAAACGTTAAGGTATTCTACACATCACGAACTTATTATATTTGATCCAAGTATTTATTTTCAGTTTGAAATTTTACATACTTTCTTTTATTTTTTGTGCCTTTTGATGATTATCCAGAAAGACTCGATGCAGCCAAAAAAAATTGGTAAGCTAATTCGGCTATATGAAAAAGGAGAAATACATCTCTTCACACCCGTTGGCTCACAGGCAGGTGTGAAGTGTCTTTGTAGTATTTTTAAAATTTAGTTAGTATTATTTAATATATTTTTTTGCATAAATATATAGGCATATCTGAGGGTAATGCAAGCGGATCTGTTGGTATACAAATACCATCTGTGTCGCAATATTTAAACCAGGTAGTTATTTGCTGCAATTCTATTACAAGGTATTTTTTTGCCTAATGTGTGTTTGTATCATTTATATTTATGTATATATTTTCCTTATTTTTTGCAGACCTCATCTGATGCATCACAACTTCTTCCAAATCCTAAGAGAAGGAAGGTGTCCAGTTCTCATAATGTTTTGTGTGACACTAGTGATATCCCCAACTTCAATTTATGTTCATTTTCGCTAGGTAGTACATAAAAGACTGGTTTAGAAGCTAATTCTGTTGTTGTTGGTGGTGGTGAAAAGAGACAAGAACATCATGAACAACAGGGAATTAGTCAAGTATCTTCCCCTATGGCTGTGGATTTTTTCCCTACTGCGGAACCGCAATAATTAGTTGCGACTGAGCAGCAGGAACAACAAGAAAAAAGAAAACCAACTAAAGTAGGGGAAATGATTCGTATAGAGAGTATTTGGTTGAAATCTCCTTACGTCATTCCTAAACAAAATGTAAGGGGGCAAGATTGGAAAGTAGGAAAGACTACACGAAGGTGTCCCTTCCATTATGTCAATCAAGACAGTGGATTGATGTAGAGATTTACAGACATGTTAAAGACGGATGCCGGGGAATATGATTCCAAGCTATTCAGATTAGCTGGAACCGATATTCTAAAGTCATTTTTTACCGAGCTTGTAGACCCTATCTCTGATCTTGTGGATGAAGTAAGTTATTAAGTTTGTTTTTTGAATTAGTTTTGAACTATATTTTCTTTAGCCTAAAAATGCAGAAGTTTTGTCATGCATTATGTATTTTTCTAATGAGTTTTTGTGAAACTTCAGACTTATCCTTTTAGGCTTGAAGTATTACTTTATATATATGAACACTTCATGCAGAAAGGTGTAGTTATATATCTATACTATACTAAAAGCACGAAGGCCCTATGGAAATGTCGTTTGCTTTTTTTACCCTTCATAAATGCATTTTATGTTGGATATATTTGTAATTATAATCATTAATTTCTTTTTTTCTTCCCAAAATCAAAAACTGCCGTGTACTTCCTTTTAGGTTTACAATTCTTTAGAACTTACACTACTTGGGATTCTTGCCTTACGATTTCTTTTCCTTTGGTTTTGTTTCCTTTAGTTTTAGAATTCTTATGTTTTTGTTTCTTTACTTTTAGGATTCTTTCTTTTTAATTATGGTATGTCTTTTTCCATTGTTTCTTTTGTATGGTTTAAGATGCAATTTTCATTATTTTTTTTTTTTGTGTAGGTTTAGGATTCAATTTAATATTAGTTTACCGACCGTAGTTTTATGGTAATGTTGTATCTTCACTTTATTTATATTTAGGATTCAATTTAGGTTTCTAGAATTTTAGAACCAAAACAGTTAAAATAAGGAGGAGCTAACCACTTTATAAAAGAAGCCATTAACATGCATTCTTTATTAAAAATCGTTTTAGTATCAACGTTTGCATAGGTAAATTTGCTTGTGAATTGAGGTAAATCTTCTACCTTGTTCTATATTCTTGAACTTACGTAATAATGATCTTTAATGCATTACTCATAAACAATTGCATATAGAAAGTTTGTCAATTGTGATTTTATTTACAATGTCTCATATATGATCATTGGTTTAAAATTGACTCATATACGAATATTGTACAGGTTCTTTGGATCATTGCATTCATCACATAAAATTGGTTAGACATTCTAACTCATATAAATTAAATATTTTATTAATTTAAGATTATTTTCACTTTGTGTTTGATAGTTTTAATTACTAATTGTTATGCCAGCTCAAGTTGCTCATATTTTGTAAGAAAAAATTAAATTTAATTACTTCTTTTAATTGACTATATTATACATATCACAATATTATAATTGTGTTCTTAAAGAATAGCTCTTGGCAATTGGTGTCCTTGCATATATCCAAAATTTTGACAGTTTTTACTGGTTCAGGTAACTTTATTTGATATTTACGCTACTATTAAAAATTAATTTTACTGTGCAATAAGGTGTGTTCTTGTATATGTGAACAAAAATATATTAATCCTCAATCCTCAATGTATGGTCTCCAAATAAATTCATAAATATAGGAAGTCAAAATTAAAGTCCTATCTCACCAAGAAATAATTTATGTTCGTCAATATTAGTGATGATGGATTGTAATTCTCCATAAAAAAAAATTACAACATTAGAGGATCCTAACTAGGTTAGAAGGGGTGACAAGGTAAAAAGTATAAAAATTAATAGTTTAGTAGTACGTGCATTTTGGTTGGATTAACATACGTTAAATAAATTTTTTTATTATGTTAAATCCTTATTAGTGCTTTAAGTATTTCTTTTAAATCTTCTTTTAAATAAATCTTTTAAATTATTTGAATATTGTATATAAAGAGATATTATGTAAGATATAACAATATAACTATTATTAAATCATAAAATATATTATTTATAATTACAAATGTTATATCACTACCTTAACTAATCAAAGTGTTGACTTTTACAGGTTTAGAAGATATCCAACATATTTGAATTCACATATTATATTAATGTAATTATACTCAATTTTTATTTCAATTGCATGTTGAATTTATTTGTACATTAATTACTATTATACATAGTTCGTTCTCCTCATATACAATATTTTTACTAATATACGCATCTTACACGTGCAACGCATGTACCCTAAACCTATATATATATATATATATATGTGTGTGTGTGTGTGTGTGTGTGTGTGTGTGTGTGTGTGTGTGTGTGTGTGTGTGTGTGTGTGTGTTAAAGATATGTATTTCACTTACAATTTTTTCTCGCTTAAGTGATTGCATACTTTTTTAGAATGCAACCAAATCTGTAAGCCCCTAACAAAAATGAGTGGTTTGTACTTCAAGCAATATATAAACGATTATTTTTCAATTCAAGAGCTTATTTTTTTTTCATTTCTATGAAAACAATCACATTTCCCATATATCAATCAATAGTGAAAGTCTAAATTCAGAATATCTATCCTCCTTTAGAATGAATGTTTTTCCAAGGATTATTGAACGTTGGAGTATTTTTCAGCATGTTTCTTGGAATATGGATGAGGTGCTGGAGAAGACAAACAAGTTGTTTTGTTATGCCCAATTTGTTTACATTGACTACATTTGGTAGACTTCAAACGTACTGATTCAGTCGCAAGGATATACCTCTTCTTTTGTCTTCTTCCTTGTATAATCTCTACATCGGGAGGTTTTGTGATTTGAGATTCTACATTTTGTGGTATATCCCATAAATTTTTATCTCCCACTGTATTGACATGTCATTCATATGTTTTGAACCATGTTTCCCTTGAATACCATTTTGAGCAGTAATCAGATTTCTGCATACATCTCTTATTGATAGTAGCAATTGCGTGTGGACAGGGCAATTCGTCAAGTTGGAATTCCAAGCAATCACAAGTTCTCTTCTTTAAGTCCACAATGAATTCCATTCCTTAATTATTTATTTTAAACAAAATTAAATCAAGACTGAACACCTAAGAATGAATTAAAAAGTAAAAAAACTATATTAGTGTATTATTGCTTCAAAAAGAAAAAGTATGAAGTTTTTTATCGGTAAACAGTAAATCACTGCAGACATAAAAAGTTGAAGTGATTATGCATTAGTTAATTACTTCAGATAAAACATGCTGAAGTAAATTATGAAGTTAATAAATATACTTACAAATATTTTACAAGCCAAGTCTATCTTCTTATTCATCTCTTCTTTTACCCATGTTGATACTTTGTAAAAAGTTTCATGTGCTATTTTTCTTCGTTCGCAAAATCATTGTCCCAACCTTTTTGGATGAAATCTAACATTCTTAAAACAAGGATCTCTCTCGCTTTTAGTAACAAGAAATTTATTGATTCTACCATGTTTGTTATCAGCATATCATAACATCGCCGTGGGAACCACGATCGAGCCCATCTCTCTGGCGGCTCTTCCATTATGTAATTGTATGTTTTCTTTTCAACACTTTTGATCTCGGACATTAACTGGTTAAAATCTTCATGTTTGTATGACCTTGCAGCGCTTTGAAAAAGATTTATTACCATATTTTTTGCATGTCTTTACTTTAAATTCTTCTCAAAGTGATAGAGGTAGATATAATGGTGAACTTCAAGATAAATTTGTCTAATCCCATTTGCGATAGATTGGTTTCTCTCTAATAAGAAAACCAGTTCACGGCGGACTTCAATTGCTTTTCTCATTTCCTCGAAGAACTAAATGTATGCATCATTATTTTCTGAATCTACTACACCAAAAGATAGAGGAAAAATTTGATTGTTTGCATCATTTGATACAGCAACAAATAGAACACCATGATATTTTGACTTTAAAAATATTGCATCAACTACAATCACGGGTCTACAGTAACGTCAACCAGCTATTGATGCCGCAAGAGCAAAGAACATGTAAGCAAACCTGTACAGGTGAAACACAAAAAAATAAATCATAAGGTGTGAAGTTTTCAATTAGGAACATTTGAAACTTCAGACCGATGGTTACTATTTTTTTGCTAACCGATTCTGCTCATCTCTTTTTATGCTAGTGTACACCCCTGAGTTTCTATGCCCCATCATGTGAAGAATGTATGAAGGAAAAATCTGATAATTCTCTTTCGGTGTTCCTCTTATACAAGTAATAGTTTTTTGAATAGTGTGCCATGCCTTGTGATATCCAATGTCAATTCCATTTTTTTTTTCATTTCGCTTTCTATAAAGGCTGGTGTAACCTCAATCTTTTTTTATCCCGAACATGTTCTAAAATTTGCTCACTTATAAAATTTGATGTAGCATGCTTCTGATATGATTTTCTTGCATCAACCGAGCATTTATGGTTGTTATGAAATTTTATCACCCTGAAAAGTGTGGAATTTTTATTCTGGTAGCACGTACATTCCAACCACATTTCTCCATGATGCATTTCAACTCGTATCTCTTTGAAATGATCTAATAGCAGTGAATTCAACTTTTTGGTTTATCTCCAAGCTTCAGAAAAATTTAGTCATGCTCTTCTTGTTCTAAATAAGTGATCCTACTTTTATTTTCTCAGGCAATGCATCGTGCCTAAGTATTTTACATGGTGGAGATTCTTTCAGCTTTCTCCTCACTCTTTTTCTTGATTTCTTAGAAACAGTAGAAGTTTCATCAATTTCTTCAATTGTATCTGATGTTATCAGTATAATTTCTGTATTTTTTTTTATCTTGGTTGTTGCTTATCATTGCAGGAGATAACAAAAACTTTGTTCGATTGTGTGTTGATTGTCTATTTGCATTATTAACTGTCCTTCTTCTTGTTGGGCCTCACCAAACTGGTATGAATTTATTGTAGCGGCTGGTAATTCTTGCAGCATTCCATATTCTGAATCAGCTGTAATGTTAGAAGGTTGTCGCTCGTTGTCTACTTCCATTATTGGCTGTTCTACTTCGTGTTGATAATCAACAAGTTATTATGAATCTATTGTATGTGCAAGAGATGGTTTGATTTTTGCAAATTCTAAAGCAGCTATACTGTTAGAAAGTAGTTGTATTTTTTCGACGACAAAATGGCAATTCTTTAAGGCTGAATCAGTTGTTAGCAAATGTATACATGTTTTGAGTTCTTCATCTGAAGTTACGAGCATCCCTTTTCTTGTATTTAGTTTGATATCAAATCATATTTTTAGTGAATATTTGGTTGAATCAAAATCTTTGATTTCACTAATTTTCTTCAAGAAAGAATTGAATGATACTTATTTAATAACCAGAACAAGTTTTGTATCATGATCTAAGTAGTTGTAATCAAAAGTCTACCTCTCATTGAAAGTAATAATAAGGCAAATCGAACTCATCCTACAGAATCGAAACTTCAGCATGTTTAGTGTGAAGTGTTAGAAAAATGAACAAAAAAAGTTAGCATGTATACATACGAAGTTTAGAAAAAATTCATTAAAAAATTACATACTGCAGGACAAAAACTTAAGCATGTTTGGTATGAAATTTTAGCAAATGAACTAAAAAATTTCAGCATAATGTAGACTACTTGACAAAACTTCAGCAAGTGTTGGTATGAAATTTTATCAAATGAACTAAATAACTTCAGCATCTATTAGCATGAAATTTTAGCTTCAACGTGAAACAACTTCATGCTACATTAGCATGAAGTCTTAGCTTTAACGTGAAATAACTTCATGCTACATTATTAGCATGAAGTTTTAGCTTGTACATGATTAAAACTTCAGATTTCAACGTGTAACAACTTTATTCTATATCTTTCATGCATTAAATTTGAAGTTTTGAAAAGTTTTTGAAGATCTATAAGTGAAAACTTCATGCTATATCCGTCAAACAACTTCATGCAAGTGTGATTAAATGAGCATAAGTGAAAATATCCATAGGCGTTAATTGAATTCAGATTTTGTTTTTTAAGTTTAAAATTTAAAAGTATGATGAATTACGAAAATAATTGCAGAAATATATATCATGAAGATCAATCAGTTTCACAAACTAATTTGAATCCTGAAGATGAATTACAATACTTACAATGTATTTTGTAATTTTGAATTCAGAATATGAATCTGGTTCAAGTTTCTAGTTTTTTTGATAAAGCTGCTAATAGGAGAGGAGATCTTCGACCAGGGTTGAAGGAGATCTTTTGAAGAGGGAAGGAGTGATAGAGGAGATCTTTTTTCACGAATGAGGTTGCAGATCACGCGATTAATGCATGATGCAACTTTTATATCTTTTGTGAGGGGTATAATTGTCATATTATTACAGATTTTTTGTCAGCTGGCTACTAAAATAATGATTTTTAAAAATAGGGTATATGTTAAAAGGTGGCACAAATATAGAGTATGACTGCAAATACCCCTATATAAGTTTTATCATAACTAATGTAAAACTTAAGGTTGAGTATATATATTAATTAACTATAATTGAATTATGACACGAGTTAATGTAAAACCAAATGTTATGTATTTAATGTGACATAATTAAGTTTTTTTTTTATTGTTTACTCCCCCGGTCCACAATAAGTGACCATTTTACATTTTAATTTTGGTCCAAAATTAGTGTTCATATACATAATCAAGAAGGAATTAATTTTATTTTCTAAAATTTGCCCTTATTTACATATTCCAATGTGTTAAGGCAATAATTAATTAAGATTAATTTAATAAATATTTTTTTTCTCTAAGAGTTCATATTTTCTTAATAGGTGTACCAAAGATAAAATGTATCTTATTGTGGACACAGAGTTTGTTTCTTTAGGTTCTCGTGAAACTTGAAAAGAACAATCAATTCTCTGATTATCTGCAGTATTCGAGAGTGCAAAGCCATGATTTTACTGTCTTATGCGGGCTACAAATGTAAGATCCATTTTTGCAATATCACAATTAGTCGTGTTCATAAAAATTCGAAAAATCGAACCAAATCGAAAACCGAACCAAACCGACTAAAACAACTGATACTTTTTAGGTTTGGTTTGGTTTGGTTTTGGTTTAAAATTTTAAAAACTGATCGAATTTGATTTGATTTTAATAAAAAAATAACTGAAAAAACAGAATCAAACTGACTATAAAAGTAGCTATTTAACTTTATTATTACACTTATATATATGTATATATTTATATAAAGTTTCTGAAATTTTATGATACATATTAGTCATTTGTATTTTTAGTCTAGTTCTTTGCTATTATAATAATCTAATTCTTTGCCTTTTAATTTGATTTGTAGTTTTCTTTTGCTAAGTACAAGAATTTATTTCATGTTAAAACTAATTAAATTTTAATTGAGTACTTAAATTATTCATCACTAGTTGAGTCAATTATCATTAATATATCTTGGTAAATGGTAAATGATAGATTTCTCAAAGAACAATTAGTTTGATAACGTTACGTTGAAAATGTAGTCGCCGGAATATGCGTTTGGTAGTGTATGTCTCATATTTAAGAAAAATCGATAAATAACCGAAAATCGGAAAAACCGATAAAAATCGACAAAAACGGAATCGATAAAAAATCGATTTAATTGGTTTGATTTTGTTCAAATATTTGAAAAACTCACTTACTTGATTTGGTTTCTTTTTAGGGAAAAACTGACCCAAACCGAATCATGAACACCCTTAATCACAACTATTTCCCAATCTACTTTCAATTTTTTTAATTCATTTTCCGAATTTGGTAATTTATTTCATTTGAGATAAGGATCTAGAAGGAAGATACTTTGATGAATTTATCTTGTGGACTCTCCAATTATGACAAGGACACGTACATTTATAACAACAACAACAAAGTATAATTCACTAGTGCGGTTTGAGGAGGGTAATGTGTACGCATACCTTACGTCTATCATGAGTAGAGATGTTATTTCCAATAGACCCTCGGCTCCCTCCCTCCAAGAACTCCTCACCTTGCTCTTGGGGTGACTCGAACTCACAACCTCTTAGTTGGAAGTGGAAGATACTCATACTAGATCAAGCTACTCTTGTCAAACACGTACCAATAATACTTAATCATATGATTAAAGAACGTTAATTTTGGACAAATATAAAACATAAGAGTAATGTGAATTTCTAAGCTGGATTTGAGCACTATTTTGGACGTTATTATTGTTTGGACCCCAACATCTTAGTCCCTCAATTATTGATTTTTGTACTACTCCTATATCCCACCACTAGCCAACGTGCGCTCCTGCTATATCATTTCCTTTCCACTAAAAATTCTTTCCTTTTTCTTTTCTTTTCTTTTCCTTTCAAATTCCAAAACTTCTTCACAATATCAAGAAATTCCAGAAGATGAACAAAGTACAAGAATATTAATGTTTCTTCTGAAACAAATGGTGAATTTCGTGACCAAGATTTTATGAAGCTCAATCTGATGTTTAGCTGACGTGGAGAGATGTCATTGGTTGGTCTGAAGGTTGTGGACCCCATGTTAGTACAATTTAGCCACCAACCTACCATGAGCCAACTTTCTTCAGGTTGACCCTTTAGTCCTTATAGATCCCAAAATTCTTTGCCACTTTCCAAATTTAACTGTATTCAAGTTATGAAAAAGGAAAGCTATTAAATGAGAAACGTGACTCTTAAGTAGCTTTATCTTCATGTTGTGACCATTCATTCAGAACCCCATAAGATTTTCTTCACAAAGGTATGTAGTTGAAATCTTGTTTTATTTCCCTTCTTGAAAATTGAAGCTTTCTTTTCATAATTTGACTTAGTTTTTCATAGTTTGCATAAGTGTTTGAGAATTACTTACTTTGGTATAGTTATAGTGTTTTTGGTGGATATAAGGTTTTCTTGTTTAGTGTTGTTTATAATATCCTAAGGAAAAGCCTTTAATTGCAGTGAAAATAAAAAATTTCACTGCAATTTTTATTTTTTGAGCATGGAGGAAGTTGAATTGTTTTGTCTCTTAACATTTGCATGTTTGTATGCTTAAAAACATACTGTTAATCTGAGGCAATTAAGCTCCACGTTTCTTTAGCTTTCCTGTGAGTCTGTGACAAATGTAAAGCTACTCAGAGCCAGAGCTAGAATTTCAACCTTACGTGTTCTGGAATTTAGAAGCATGACTTCAAGTGTTAATAACTAGGGTCTAAATTTAATATTTGTACGTATTTAATGAATTTTTTAACACAAATACACTGTGTCTGAACAAAAGCTACTGGGTTCGCCCGCCCGTAATCGGGCTACTAGCTCCGCTCTTGAAGCTACAAGGTGCAGCAGATTAAAAGAGCTTGTTGACAGTTTGTATGATTTCTAGTTTAATGGATAGATGAAGACAAGTTCTGTAGTCGAATTCTCAACATAGATAAGCAATTTGATGTCTATATTACTTGTTTAATCCTTTAATGTACTGTAGGAAATCATAATCAAGAAGAGTGTGGAGAAATAAACTACCTATAAGAGACTAAGGATAAACCTTTTGAATCATAATCTTCTTGATGGTTATTTAGCTCTTTTCTGATGTTTCTCAAAGAGCATACAGCTAACAGATTGTCGCACATTATCCTTGTTAAATATTCAATTGCAAGAGTGCTTTGGTTATTTGCGAGGAGAAAGTGAGAAGATGGTCTAAAGGAAAGAAAGGAACTGAACAATTATGAAACATTTTACCAAGTCATGAAGGTATGATAGAAGCTTGACTGAAAAAATCAGAATGTTAGCAAGTAACAAATTGACTGATTAGTTCCTTTGCTTGGATAAAAGATGTTACGGGGTTAGATAATACAAAAACATGCTTTTTATGGTAGACATATTGAGGGCTCAGAACATGATATGTTTGTTATTTTCTTAGAAAGCTAAAATGCCTCAACATTTGGACATATCGTTTTGGCTGTAAAAGGGGCTCATGGTGTAAAATATTCAAGTATTTGTACATCTGTGTGAGACTGTAAGCACGTCGATGATCTCTTTGGGTTTTAAAGTCTCGCTTACCTTTAATCCTGTCAAACTGTTTCTATCTTTTCTTTTGGCTTATTGTTTTCCTATCAAAAGTTAGACTTGTGTGCATTATAGCACTGTATTATTCAAGAGAAGTGGTTTCTGTTAAATTATTCAAAATCATCTATAGATGACCAATTGCCTTGGCACTTCTTAATGTAAAAGACATATAAATGGGATTTAGCCAATATAAGCTTATATAGCCTTTACTATACATTCCTTCAAGTTTTCTTTTGTTTCCTAGCTTCCTACTTATTCACTTGGTCTATTCGCTTTGGAAATTAATATGTGCTTGCATTTCGTGTAATGATGTTTCCCTTCCCATTTGCAGCTTCCCTATCGGAGGTGCTGATCAATGGAAATTGAAGAATTGACTGCACGTACTGATATTATCACTCCACAAGCAATGGAAACCTTAGTGAACGAAAGTCTCTCAAGTGAAGCTAAGGAGATGGAAGAGATGAGGAGTTCCATGGAAATCTTGAGTAGAGTAGATTTGGACCTTGCGTATTCTGATGAGAAATTGGCGAATCTTGACAATCTTTTGATGCGTATCTTGACCTGGGAAAATGAAGTTGAAGCAATTTCTTTCGAGAATGATGATATTTCTCCTGACTCAATTGAGAAAGTCCTGGCATTGGATCACTTATCTTCCATTTTGAGCTCCGAGATAAGACAACTGGACAATTTCATAGGCACTCTTCAAGACCTAGTCACTGGTGCGAGGCAAAAGATAACGTGCAGAGAATTGAATGATTTGCATGTGATAATGGAGAATAAATTTCATGACACTGAAGAGTTATTGAGACAATCAAAGGAGCGTGTCTTAGAAATGAAGATGCAGCTTGCCAAGTCGCAGATGACCTCATTAGCTTTCGACCAAAACGAATGTAAGTTACGAAACTTATTAGGTTCAAGAACGCGTTTTTTCTTTCTTTACTAACATGTTAAAGACTTTACATCTTTTTCTGGTTCATGTATTAACAGGGAGACAAAGGATGAGTTTGGATTTATCAGAAACTAATAATGTTTCAGCAAGAGGATTGAAGCCACACGTGCAGACAGTTGAGCAAAGACGTACATTAAGAATGTTGGAGAAATCACTTGAAAGAGAGCTGGATCTTGAGAAGAAGTTGACTCTGCTTAAACAAAACGAAGATGATCTAAAGTTGAAGCTGCGGTTGACAGAGCAAGTAGCTCTGTGTATGGAAGAGGGTGCAGAGGTTATATGGGGTAGGTTTTTAGAGTCGGAAAATGCAGCGGAGGTACTTATGGGAATTTCCAGAGAGATGGTGAGCCGACTACAGATTGTTAACTTCAATTTGAATGGTTCACTTCAACGAGAGCGCGACTTTAAATTGAAGATTGACAATTGCTTAGGACAGGTAAATGCCAAAGATATTACCATCCAAAACCTTAATAGCAGCATTAAACAACTTACTGCTGAAAATGCCGAAGTATCCTCTTTAAGGGACAGGCTGAAAATTTTAGAAGATAAGTTGAAAGAGTCCGAGTCTAAGTTGTTGAAAGCAAATGAACTGAATGAAGTAAGTGAAGAGCGTCTTAAAGAAATGGAATGTGTCGTAGAATCTCAGAAAGAAGACATCGATATTGCAGAACATAAGGCTGAAAATGCGGAGGAAAAGGTAGCACATTTGACGGAGACAAACTTGGAACTACATGAAGAGTTGGATTTTCTCAAGAGTAGTAATGAAAGTAATGCTAAAAAGGTCAGCATTCTTGAGAAGCAGGTTAGGGAATTAGAAATTCAGCTACAAAATGCTAAGACATCATCTGAAGCAGGTCAAGAACAGCAGAATATGCTGTATTCTGCCATTTGGGATATGGAAACTTTAATCGATGAACTAAAACAAAAGGTCTTAAAAGCTGAAAGCAAGACTGAGCATGCGGAGGAACAATGCATTATGTTGTCCGAAACTAATTTAGAACTTAACAAAGAAGTAGAGTTTCTAAGATCAAGAGTTGAAGGGTTGGAGACTTCTTTGAATCAAGCTACTATTGAAAAAATTGCAAGTGCAAAAGACATTAACATCAAAACCAGCTTTATCATGGATCTGGTCATGCAGCTAGCTATAGAAAGGGAACGAGTACAAAAACAGGTGTTTTGGTTTCCTTTTTTTGTTGCTTTTTGTATAGAAGTTTAAAGTTCGAAACGATGTTGAGTACTGACTGTTTTTCTTTTCTTCTTATTCTTTTTTGGGGCAGATTTTTTGTTTGACCAAGGAAAACAAATCATTGATCAGGAAGTTGGAGACAAAAGAGAAGCAACCGTCCATACATGTACTTGAGAATGGAGGTGGTGATACTGAGCTCTCATCTTCTAGAGTTGTCTCAACAATTGCCACCTCTACAGATAGTTCTCATGAAATTCAAACAGAATCCACACTGAAACGCTCCCAGGTATTTATTTCGTTTTATTGCATACATCATTTCCTAAATATGTTGTGTTCGGATATATGCCACTCATTATCCTACTTACTGTAGTGAAAGTAAGACACTGTTGGTTCTGTTTGCAGTTCAATGTGATTATAGAATTGTCTCTGGAGTTCAGAAGGAAGATCATCTAGAATAAATTATTGCATGCTGTGTATCCCTTATATGAATGTTTCTTCTTAAACATACAGTATCTATGTGCTTATTTAGCTATACTCTTTGACAACATTCTTGTGCTATTGCTCCCGGGGCTTTAGTCTAGTGGTAAGAACATAGCACATGATGTGTGGGTTAGGTGCACATTACGCTGCTGTAGAGAAAAAGCTTGGTATTTAAGTAGAGAAGGTAGAAGAGCAGGCCAATTATCCCCCGAGTTTCAAACTGTACACCACTTGCACTCGGGGATTTCTCGGTTATTAAACAAAAAAAGGAACATTCCGGTGCTATTGGATTAGTAATTATCCAGAATGAAATATGCTTTATGCTCTCATATTTGAGACGCTATCTGTTTCCATGTTTCGTTCTTTTCATGAACAAACCTGGCCACGTTATTTGTGAAGTCTAAAGACCTTAACCTGACCAGACACCTCATATGCTTTTTTGCCTTAGCCTCAGAATTGATGTTTTATGAGTACACTTCTGCAAAGGCTCAATGAACTCTAGCTTATCTAGATTTATTCACCTGCGAATATATATATTTTTCCTTGGGTTTCTTCCAGATGACATTTATCATCCACTCTGATTTGAACTTTCCTTCTCAACACAACAACTACCAAGCTCAAACCAAAAATTTTCTGTCTGCATATAGTATAACCCTCTGATTGAAGTAGTCTAAGGATACTTAAAGACATATTATGTAACTAGCAACACCTGGCAGATTAAGGTTCTGAGGATTACTGATCTTGTTCTACGTCGTCTAATATGTAAAAGCTGAATCTTGATTATTTGCTATCTTTGGTGATGGTTCACATGTAATCTAACTTTCTCCAATTATCTGCCAACTTCTTCTGGTCTTATTTTTCTTTCTGAGGTCATTGCTTCTCAAGATGGGAGATTGGCAGTTCCTTCCATTTTCCTGATTGTTTGTGTTTACTACATAAAGAGATTGACCTCATTCTAGTTGATTAAAAAAAGAAGAGATTGACCTCATTCTATACAAGATATTAACAGCATTCCATAATTCTAATAGAAATGTTGGTTCTTTGATTTAGGTGGACGAATTACCACCTGATAGACCTACCAATCGAGGCAGTAAGTCTTCTATGTCGATAAATGAAGAGCCTAATATAGTTGTCACGTCAGAGGAAACCGAGGTTCAGCTACAGCCAAGGCAACGCCATCACAAGTACATTATCATGTCAATCCTCGTCTTATTACTTTCGACATTAGGAGTATATTTCTTTGGCAAAAGAAATGACATCCTTGACTTGTTGGTGGTTAAATGATATACTAAAACTTGTTGGAATACTTTGTACAGATTCTTTGATTGTTTTGTGTTCAGTGTCTTCTTCTGTTGGCTGTAAATGTTGTTGCGATCTCTTATTTTTTTCATTCTAATTCAAATCTCAAGAGAGAGCAATTCTTTTAAGCGATTGTGTTAGTGGAATGAGTATTGTAAGATCAAGATAGAGCTATTTTTAAAGCAATTATTTTAATGGAATGAGTACTGTTGTGGACTTTTCTTGTATTTATTTGAAGCACTATTGAAGTGGATTGTTGCAAATAAAACACAAATTCAAGATAATTTTCTCCCTAAATGATGATAATCATTCCCTTTCTTTATCTAACTTCCGTTCATATATTTTTCAAGAAAAATAAAACTTCCATTCATATATACTTTCAAGTCTAACCAAATATTATTAGTAATTAAGTAAGTGATTATACATGTTAGAATCGAGCATTCAAATAAACAGAAAAGAATCCTCTATATTAATCATTTTAAATATTATGTTCAAAGCAAGGATCACAAATTAGGCCGGGTTGATTCGATTTCTTTGGGTTCTTTTTTCCCCGTTTTTCTTGAGCACCCCTAATTAGGCCGGTAGGGGATCTTGATTCTAACGTAGGGTATTTGGGGCAGTGACGAAGCTAGAAATTTTTTCGACAAAGGGTGTTAAATATATATTATATACTTTTAAAACGTAATATTTTACCTATATATACAGTGTAATTTTTCGACGAATGGTCATCAGTTGACCACCTTTGTGACCATGTGACTTCGCCACTGATTCGGGGATTATAATTCTTGGATCATTATACACCTCCAATATGGGATAGTTAATACCAGAATTTTAGTTTGAAATTATTTCAATATTAGCAAATACCCATAACCAAACATGCAATAAAATCAATCCAAAATTCTATCCCGAATAAGTTTCCTAATCCCGACAACCATAGGACCCTTAGGACTGTTTGGTACAATGGATAAGCAAAAGTAATTGTGTGATAAAAAATTTAGTACCATCTTATGCCTTATTTGGTTACTAAATCTCGGATAAGTAATCTGAGGATTAAAAATAATACCGGATAACTTATACCTGCCAAAGAGTGAACTAGTAATCTCAGGATAAGTTATCCCATGATAAAGCAATGAAATTGACAATCCCCAGATTAATATAACATACCAAACCGTTAATAAAAATTAATACTAAAATAACTAATCCAGCATAATTATATTTAATATAATTAATTGCATCATAACTTTATCTTCCAACCAAACGTATCAAAGGGGGTAGGGAACGACGTCGTTTAGGTGGTACACTTGATAAATCAAACCAAAACCCTAATGCATCCCTATAAAATGACCATTATAATCGTCAACGTTCAAAGAGCTCGCAGCCATGGCTTCCAGCAATCACAAATGTCGAAAGAACTTAGAAAAAAATAGAGCATAAGAATTATGTGTATTGTAGTAAAGTGCTTGTAATTTCCACACACACACACACACACACACACACACACACACACACACAAAACACACACACACACACAGAGACAGAGTAGTGCGTGGAATATAGTGTGCACCAAATAGCCCTTTGCAATATAAAGTTTGTTATTGCAGAGAAAATACGAGCTAAGGTACTTTCTGGTGCAAAGCTAATTTTTTTGACAAAACTTTTGGCTGAATAATTTAGCCATTTATTCAGCTTTATTTTGCCAAAAAAAAGTTTGTTATAGTTTAAATTTTTTGTTTTTGTTGAATTTAAAATATGCAAGCAAAATGATGAGAATCTATAAGCTGAATTGTATGTTGAATTTGCATATTAAGCCTTCAAAGTTCTCTGATTGCATTGCTCAATTCCCCCCCCCCCCCCCCACCCTAATAGGTAACTATTATAGTTCTACCAAAAAAATTGTAAAGTATTAAGTGGAATATTGAGTAGTTTTGTTTGTCAAATTTAGTGATTTTGACTAAAGTCAAACAGTTAAATTGAATGGAGGGAGCTGGTTAGTTATTCGAAATACTTGTTTGCATATTTCTTTATTTTAGAGCAGATTTATTTAAACTTGGCAAAGCAAAATGATGAGGAACTATTAGCTGAAATTCTATGTTGAAGAAACATATTTTATGCCTTCAAAGTTCTCTGATTGATGCTAGTTAGAGTGATATTTTTGTTAATCTTGTTATACATTTTACTAAGTGGTCTCGATATGTTGTGCTGATATTAATGAGAATACCTTACTTTTCCTCATAAAAAGAATAGAGAGAATATTATTAAGCTGTCTTGGGTGTATAAATTGTAATATGAGTACATTGTATCTATTTTAGCTTTAACATAATGCTCCTTACAACCTCATTTAGTTAGGACCTTCCTTGGGATTGCCAAAGTGATTGCTCATTGATCATCAGTATTTGTTATGATGATATGGTTGGAGTGTCTCGAATTATATAAATATGAATACAATGCTGTCCTACTGTAATTATCTACTTAGTTGGAAAAACAAGTTAAACTTTGTTTAGGGTTTTTTTGGGTATTTTCAGTTGGAAGTTTTGATCTGACTAATGGGAAGGATTTGAGCACCAAAATACATGGTCTGTCGTTACTATCGTCAGACTATACGAGCATGGTGCTACATTAAGGGCTTTCTTATTACCTGTTGCGACTTGACTATTCATGTTAAATCAGCGGCAAAGGATGTTTTGTGAATAAGAAATACATCGATCACATTTTATAAAACTACAATCATGTTCCTTAGCTTTATGTGTTGTTACTGTCTGCCCTGTTGCATTTGCCTAATTTCCATGAACTTCCACTCTAATGGTGGAACCCTAGTACTATAATAGAATGGAGCTAGGGTGTGGCATCTGCTGATTTGAAAATAACATTAAAGTGGCACTAATTGCTTCTTAGAAAAGGTTATATGGAAAAGTATAATCATGAACATTTTTTTTGCCTTTTTTTGCATAAGACCTGTATGATATTTGCCCTAAAATAGCAGGCCATAGTGTTTGGAGAGATGGCAGTGACATGTTTAAATTTGTAGGATACATTTAATTGTCTTCTCTGTTTTTCTGAACTTGGTTAAACAGAACAAGGTGCTACTTATAATTGAGAAAATTTACAGAACAGTAAGAGGATTGCTGTTTGCTTTTGCATTTGTTATCTAATTCTTTGAAGATTTTGATTAGTTGACTTGACTGATGTAAAGGTTTTTGAGCACCAAAATACAGAGTCCGGGGATTTATACTTACCCTCAGACTATACGAGCATGGTGCTACATCAACTATTTCTTATTATCTGTTGTCACTTGAATCTTCATTTTCTATCAGTGGCTAAGGATGTTTTTAGAATAAGAAAGACATATCTTGCATTTTTAAGCTAAAAGCTTGGTCCTCAGTCCTTGTGGAGTCTTATATAACCAATATTTGTAAACCAGTTGAATGATTGTTCAATGGTAAAGTTGCAATCTTACATTTTAAACTTCAATGTTCCTCATTTTCCTAATTTCCATGACCCTTAGGGATACATCAAACTATATATCAGTGGTATACATCAATTTTTCTTATTATATAAACTTAGGGATTATCTTATTCTGTGTTGTCACTTGACTCTTTATACTCTAACAGGTATCCTTAATTGGTACATTAGATGTCAAAACTTAGTCTTTACATTGCTTTTAAATTTTTTTTGAATTATGTTTGAATTTACACCATAATTTGGATGTTTTGACCTTTATCTTCGAACACCTTATAAATAGTGACAGATTGAGCAGTACCAGTAAGTGGAACACTGTCATGCTTATGAATACAGCGGAGGCAATAAAGAATTATACAATGTTTGGATAATAGCTCTTATGATACAAGATTGTTATAAGGTGGTTAAACCTTTTTTGTACTGTTGCAAATTAGACCTTTTATCTTTGAGCTAAGCTTGCATTTAAATGTGTGTTTCGTACGTTGAATTTTATGAATTGTTTTTAATGTTTTATTAATGAATTAAATTATATTACGAATGTTGGCATAGTATTAGCATTCCAAATTTCTTATACCTACACACTTGTGTGGGCATGTTGTGTCAATAACAAGTTATTGGGGCTATGGAATGTTGCAACAACAAACCCATTAGTTTTTTTCACAAGTGGGGTTTGGGGAAGGTAAAGACATACTGGTTCAATTGGATAACTATGAGATAATTGTCTTCCACAGTTGAGTTAGATGGTTCAAAGCCCAGTAGCTAGCATTCCCGTTCCCTTTTCCCTTCCCCTCTCCCGACGTAATTTTTTTTATAAAGAACAGGTTGAATTACATGTGAATTTGCTACTGCATAACATAATTAGTTATGTTATGCACAAAAGAAATCAATTCTTGACTATTAACCAAGAAGAAAAAAGTAACCTAACCTTCAAAAATTATGCTGCATTAGTATTTGTAAGTCATGGAATCATGTCTATTTATGCTATACTGTTGGCTCATTTATGTAAACCTTATTTGTAAAAACTTACTCTCTCCGTTCACTTTTATTTGGTGGGTATACTAAAAATAAATTTCACTTTTATTTGGCGGGTATATTAAAAATAAATTTTACTTTTATTTGGCGGGTATACTAAAAATAAATTTTTATTTTTACTTGTTATTTTATGCATATCAAGAGAAGACAAACAAAAATTTCTGTTCTAGTCACAGTATTTATTATTCATTTTAAATTATTTTCTCAAATAAAATAAAATATACATCAATTAATATGGGTATTATGGTAAATTATGCACTTCATTTATTATTTTTAAAGGGCGTGAAAAGTCAATATGTGTCAAGTAAAAGTGAATCAGACCGTGTTTTCCAAAGATCTTTTTCACATATTTAAAATTAAGAAAACCAGACTTTAATATGTTTTTATCCAGATATAATCTTCAAATGACTAATAGGCTGAGTTTACCAGAAGATGGAAACAGAAAGGAGGGAGTATCTCATATGTGTCCTTGTTACTAATAACGCCATTCTGAAGTGAATGAGATTTTTTTTTTTTTTTTTTTTTTTTTTGTGTGGGGCAATAAAAATAGGTCATAAATTTGAATCTTTTTCCCGATATATTTTGAAATATAATACCAATTCGACTAAATAATAGTAATCAAGTTGTATTTTACGGTATTACAATTTTTTTAAATACATCTCACTTAACCATGATTCTTTGAAGATGTGAATTGAGTGGTAATTCAATGTTAAAGCTGCAACCTTGCATTCTAGCTAGAGATGCAAAATTCATACTCTTCATTTCCCCCGACCCCGAATGTGCCCCGCCAAGGAAATATAATAACAATATTCATAAAACACAGCGCAGAAATATATTCATAAAATACACTTAAGATCTAAAATAGTAAAGAGATAAGATTTTTTGGTAATGCAAATTTTTATTGCCATTTATTTCTTCAAGTAAACATCATCGAATTGTACACAATATTCATCCACCAATAAGGTATTCTATATTTTAATAACAACAAAGACACTTGATACAACGAGTATTGTCTTGAGTTAATCACTACAAATGCATGCCTTTTCAACACATATTGGAGACCCAACTTTACATTTCATAGAGCGTTGGCAATCTAATGTTGAAGAACATATGATCGTTTTTGGTGGTGCATCTGAAAATTACAAAACTCATTAGCACCTTGCGAAGATATATATATATATAAAACTCAAATAAGATTTAGTTATAATAAATTGCCGACATGGGACAAATAAAAAGTGCATAATGTTAAAACAATCATAGTACTTTACGAGTGATTGAGACAAGCCTCCAAAACTGGTGGATTCGATTGCAGTTTAATTATTTTTACATACACATTCTAATTTCATATCTATACATATATGATCTGCATATTGAAAGGCATTATGTGTGACGATATATGCTACTGTATCCGGTGGCGGAGCCACATACACCAATGGGGTGTCAACCGACACTCCTTTCACTGGAAAATTATATAGTTTAATAGTTTTTAAGAAAATATGTATATATATTATATAATAATACACCTTGACTTATTGATGAGTTTATTACTTTATATTTTGATAACCTTTAATGAAAATACTTACTCCGCCACTTACTGTATCCTGAATCTACCATGTTGTTTGACTAAATACTGTTTGATGGAAGTAAATCTTTTAACCTCTTTAAATCACATGCATTATCAAAATTTGCTAATGTTAAAACTTAGTTATGTGTCGCTCAATGACTGAATATGAGAAAGATAAAGAGAGTGAGATACCTTTACATACACAAGTCCCATCAACACAACCTACAAACTCAGGTGCACATGTCATGAAACGACAATCTGATATATTGTGACATGTTTCTCCTGTCACCATATCTGAACATCCACAAAACTCGTTAGTATCTTATTGGCCTAAATAAATCGGGTTGGTTCGAATTTTTTAATTATCAAATCAAATTAATGGTGTCGGATTTTTAAATTTATAAATCAAACCAAACCAAACCAATAAAGTCGGATTTTTCAATCTTGTTTTTTTTCCGAATTTTTCAATTTTTTTCGGATTTCCGGATTTTTTCCCGATAAAGTCTTAATAGCACAAAATATGTAACTTACGCTCCAAATATTTATTTTAGTCCTAGTAGGATACAACCATATAATGTATTTTCCAAGAAAATAAAATAATAATATGAGATGAGTCATAACATTGTACTAAAATATTCAATAATATAGATAATAAAATCGCACAAAGAAAATATTAATAATTAATACACCATAATAAAAATTAGTATAATCTAAAAATACTATTTAGGTCGTGCTAAAATAAGTACAGCTAATAAGTACTATTCATTACACAAATAAGCATAAAAAAAGATAAACTAGGTAATACATTTTCATTATAAATTAATGCAAAACTAAAAATTAGATATCCAACACTATTGTCATTCCTAGTGTTGAATTGAATTTCCTTTATTAGCATTAGTATTGATTTGAACTTTATTTGACTTACTACCTTTATGAGATATAAATTTTTTTGGATCATTCAAGAATGTTAAGTCCAAAATTTAAATAATACTTTTAAAGATAAAATTGTGAACAAGTTTAAGAAACATTTATAAATTATATTACAATAAATATTCATATGCATAAATTATTTTTTAAAATTGTATAAATGTAATGTCGGGTTGGTTTGGTTTCGGTTTGACTTTTTTTAGTTAAAACCAAACCAAACCAATTATGGTCGGATTTTTTTTTCCCAATACCAAACCAAATCAAACCAATCCACAATCGGATTTTTTTCTCGGTTTGACTCGGATTATCGGGTTGGTGCGGTTTATCGGTTTTTGTTGTACACCCCTAGTATCTTACGCAGACAAAAACGTTTGAGGATCAAGTTATAATAAATTACCAACATAGTAAAATCAAATCATAACTTAATTAAACTTTACTAAGGTTATAATTTATGTTAGAATTTTTGTAAGACAAACATAAAATTTGGGTTATATTCAAGATATGACGATAATGGACTGACCGCGTGAAATGACCAAGAAGGCCACTACCAAAAACAGATTCATCAAAGTCTTGGCCATCTTTCTTGTGTAGAAGAATGGTTTTGTTTTGACTTCAGAGTGCTTCTCATTATAACATTATATAATACTTAGTTCATTAATAACCTGCTTATTTCTTTCTAAAGAGAAAATTACTGTATTTCTATTCTCAATTAGAAATTTGGTAAGCGGATCAAAGCCATTTTTTGGTCTATGGAAGGTTAGTAAAAAAATATGTGTAGTATTTAAAACATTACCATATATCAAATATTTGATGCATCTTCTTATGAATTTTCTATAATGCAATTTATGTTTTGCTTTTCTTTTCAAGCAAGGGCTGGCCCCTTTGTTAAGTGAATAGTATTTTCATTTTATTTTAGCTCCAATTATTAATTTATTTAATTCGATGTGAACATTAATTACAAATAAGTATTTACTTAAGTTAACCTTTTGCCCTTTTCCAAGCCCTATAATCTCCGAGGAGCAAAAGTTTTAACTTTTTCATTTTACGGTCCTATTTAAATGCATGCTCCGATTCTTGTTCTCTGTATAAGTTTTCTTTTATTCTGTTCATATTACATGTGTGTGCTTGTTTATTTTTTCCTGTATACCGATTTCCTTGTCTTAAATGAAATGGACCGAATGAGATTGAGGCGTAGCTGACTGATTGATTAACCCATTTCATTTCGTAAATGAAATGAGTCGAGATAAAATGGAATAAATATATAAACCGTCACCCACCATCACTAGTTTCATGTTTTGAAGGATCAATCCACCATCAATACCTAGGTTTTAACCCCTTGTTATAACGATGAAGCGTAACATCGTCTGGAACTAACAATTTATTAGACTCACAATCCATACAAGGACACCTAACATATCTCTTCATTAAGAAAATTGAGTATGACACCTAGCTTTAGCGAAAATAAGGCAACCCGAATGAACAACCCGAATGAATGTTTCACTCAACCCTCACCATGTTCAAAATTGATAGGTTATGTGCCCTATTATGTTTTGATGATCTAACAAACTTAATGATAAGAACCAGATGGGGAACATGTTACACATCCTTAAAGTGCTCAAGAACAACAAGTCTCAAGTTAGACACAAGTTCCAACAATCATAGTCAAAGAAACGACAGAAGGAGCAGATGGACATCAGTTCCCTTGCTAACTGTACCAGTCAACTGCTCATAGTTATAAAGTTGCTGCAACTGTTCCCCTGCATACACGCAACAGTGTGACCAGTGCATCAGCCACTTTCCAGGACATGCCTTGTACCGGATATTGCTTGCACCATCCAAGTGACATCACTTGGATATTATTAACATGAAGCAATGAAGAAAACAAGCACTTGCACATCCGAGAATTAATAAAATCTTCTCTCAAGTGTGTTGCCATCTCGCAAGTGACTTCCAGGCTTTAAGAACAAAGAACAACATAACGAAGGACCAGTTTTCAGTATTGTGTTATTATATGTCCCTAGTTATGTTGCACCTTTATTAGAGTGATTTACTTATAATTCCTACTTAGCTTAGCTAGAAGCATTGTGTAGGAAACCAATTGTAAAACCATAAACCTTGTGTTTGTGTCTTGGCTAGAGTTAGTCGAGTTTTGAGCTTTGTAATATAGTTATTACAAAGAGACTTGTAATAGAGTTATTACAAATAAGTGAGGGATTAAGAGTTTAATTCCTAGGTTACAATAAGTTGTAATCCAAAAGTTGCTTGGTTAGTGAAGTTAAAATCCTACGAGTGTAGGTCGTGATTTTTAATCCTGTAAGCTAGGAGTTTGCCATGTAAAATTCTGTTGTGTCATTTACTTATCTCTTGTTGTGTGTATTTTGTGGGAACTAATAGAGAACCAGATTCTCTATACAGTTTGGTGGACCCTAAGTTTCTATCAATTGGTATCAGAGCAGGTTCTTTCTATCAGGCTAATACCTAGAAAGGATCCAAATGGCTGCTTCACCAAGCTTTGAAGAAGGTCAATCAACCTACACATCACCAAGATTTAGTGGACAATACTATGGATGGTGGAAGATAAAGATGCATGACTTTATCATGGCTGAAGATTCAGAGCTCTGGGATGTTATCTGCGATGGACCCTTCGTCCCTACCTATGAAGACCACTGTCGAACCAGCAGATAGTTCCTAAAACAAGGAAGGAATACAATGATGCTGATCGCAAAGCTTTCGAGCAAAAAAGATCCTCGTCTGTGGTATTGGACTAGACGAATACAACATGATCTCTGCCTGTCAGTCAGCCAAGGAGATTTGGGAAGCTCTCTAAACGACACATGAAGGAGCAACTCAAGTCAAGCAGTCGAAGGTCGACATGCTCACCACTGAGTACGAACTCTTCAAGATGAAGGATGATGAATCCATTCAATACATGCACACTCGATTCACCTCCATCATCAATGAGCTTCACTCTATGGGAGAAATTATTCCAAGGATATAATTTGTCAGGAAAATACTTAGTGTACTACCTGGTTCCTAGGAAAGCAAGGTCAATGCTATCACAGAGGCAAAGGATCTGCAAAAGCTAACCATTGATGAACTCATTGGAAATATGAAGACATATGGGATGAAGAAAAAGAAAGACTATGAAAGAAGAGAACCCAAGAAGGAGAAGAACCTGGTCCTCAAGACTGACAATAATGACTCAAGTGGTGAGGATGCTGATACGGCTTAACTGACAAAATGATTTCAGAAAATGATTCGCAGGAATAAAGGTATTCCAAAAAGGGGCAGTTCCAGCAAGCCAAGAGGGTATGACTTATGTCATAAATGTGGAAAGCCAGGACACTTCATCAAGGATTGTCCTCTCCTCAAGCAAGACCAATACAAGCACAACACAAATAAAGCAGCCAAGAGGAACCCGGTTCTTGACAAAAGATTCAAGAGAAAAGAATCCGCTGACAATATTATGAAATGAGCTCTTGCTGCATGGGAGGATTCTTCCAGCGAATCTGGAGAAGATGGTGCAAAAGGTGATACCTCCATGATGGCAGTTGAAAGTGAAGCAGCTGAATATGACTCTATCTTCGCCCCGATGGCAAAATCTGACAATGATGAAGATGATGATGATGATGAGGTAAACTTTCTAGACGTTCAAAGAAATTTAAAGTCTTACTCTCAGAAAAAGATTATATCTTTTGCAAATGTTTTAATTGATGCGTATCATAGTCTTATAAATGATAAAAATACATCAACTGTGGTACTGGAAGAGGTAGAAAATGAGAGAGATGATCTGGTAGTCGTAGTGATTGACTTAAAAGAAACCATCGAGGTTCAAAAAAGGGAAAAGGATGTTCTCACAAAAAAAATTGAGAACGTAGAAAATGAGAGAGATGACTTGTTAGTAGTTGTCATGAACTTAAAAGAAACAATAGAGGAATTAAAAAGGGGAAACAATTATGGGAATCTCCAAAAGGGAAAAGAAGTTGCAAGTGAGGCACACATTAAGCTTGAAAATGAACTCAAATATGTGAAATCTAGTCTGTGTGCTGAACTTGAAAGAAACAGATAACTTCAAGAAGATCTAGGTAGAGCTAAAAATGACATAGAAAAATCTCTAAAGTGGAACTGGTCCTCTGATACAATTGCTGCCATGTATACAAGCAATGGTGGGAACATGCAGGGAGTCAGGTTCCAACAGGAAAAGACTCCCTACAATCCACATAGCAATTATGATATTGTCCTTGATAACTGGCATTGCACTCATTATGGCAACACTGGACACTTTAAAAAAAACTGTAAGGCTAGAATTCAGTCCCAACAGAAAAACAAGGTTTATGTTGAAAAGGTAACTGCTTCTAAGGAACCTGGTCCCTCTATTAAAAAACGTGTATTGCCTGTTTGGACAAAAAAAGTTTGATTCACCCTTTTCCTCACTACAAGGGACCCAAACTCGTTTGGGTTCCTAAGTCTAATCCTTGATTCTCTTGTGTAGGAAACAGTGAAAGGAAGCAGCCAAAAATGGTATATGAATGGTAGCTGCTCCAAGCACATGACTGGAAGCATCGATGATTTTCTTTCACTCAAAGCCCTACAAGGAGGGAGTGTGTCCTTTGGCAATGGCAAAAAGGGATACATTCTGGGAGTAGGAAGAATTGGGAAGACACTCACCCGCTCAATTGAAAATGTGTATTATGTGAATGGCTTGAAATATAGTTTACTGAGTGTTTCCCAAATCTGTGACAAAGGAAACAAAGTGGAATTTGTGTCAAAAATCTGCATAGTCACAAATATTGTGACTAGTGAAGTGGTCCTGATGACAAAATGATATTAAAAAAAATATCTCTGTTGCTGATTTTAAGTCCTTGCAAAATGGAGATCTCACATGTCTGAGTGCTGTTGATGATGATGTTGAACTATGGCACAGAAGATTGGGTCATACAAGTTTATATTGCTGAACAGATTGGTCAAGAAGGACTTTGTTCGTGGTCTGCCTAAGTCAAGCTTCAAAAATCACAAGGTGTGTGATGCATGTATAAAAGGAAAGCAAGTCAGGCCATCCTTCAAGCCCAAAAAGGAAGTTAACACCTCAAGGCCACTTGATCTACTCCATATGGATCTCTGTGGACCTATGAGGGTGCCAAGTAGAGGAGGGAAAAGGTACATTTTTGTTATAGTGGACGACTATTCTAGATTCACATGGACCCTATTCCTTAGAACCAAGGATGAAACTTTTCTAGTATTTGCTGCTTTTGTGAAAAGGATCCAAGTGAAAATGAGCCATAATGTTGTGTGTATAAGATTTGATCACGACACAGAGTTCGATAATGCAAAATTCTATAAATTCTGTGCTGAAAATAGCATAAATCATAAGTTTTCAGCTCCAAGAACACCTCAACAAAATAGTGTCGTGGAGAGGAAAAATAGGACTCTTGAATACATGGCAAGGATAATGCTGATTGACAGTGGCATTGCAAAAAGTTTCTGGGCAGAAACAGTTAACACTGCATGCTAGTTGGTGAACATGTGCATGATCAGGTCCCTCCTGAACAAAACTCCGTATGAATTGCTGAACGGGAGGAAACCCAAACTAGCACATTTAAGGACATTTGGCTGAAAATGTTTTGTCCTCAACAATGGTAAAGAATCTCTTGGAAAATTTGATGCCAAAAATGATGAAGGAATCCTTCTTGGCTATTCATCACAAAGCAAAGCCTACAATAAAAGAACTCAATGTGGTGAGGAAAGCATACATGTGATCTTTGATGAATCACACCACCTATGTGGGAAAGATTCACATGATAAGATTGATCAAGAAAGAGAGCAGTCACGGTTCCTCGTGAAGTCATTGATATGGCAAATAGAAAGGCTGACATGATGAGTCACGTCAAGGAATCAAATGAAGATGGTGCAACTGTGTCTCCAAGTGATGTAGAGGAACCTGGTCCCTTAATCACAATTTTTGAAGCTGAGAACAGAGTTGTAGATGCTATGCAAGGAACCCCAGATGCTGATATGAGAAACCGGACTCATGTCAATAATGGATCACCTTCAGAAGAACCTGGATCCTCTCACAATGGGATTCAACTGTCTAACTGGAAGCACAAAAGTTCACACCCTCTTCAAAATGTTTTTACTTCTCTTGACTCAGGAATTCAAACTAGATCAAAGTCAAGAAACTCACTTGCCTTCTCAGCCTTTCTCTCTCAAATTGAGCCCAAAAATATCAAGGAAGCATTGAAAAATGCTGACTGGATTACTGCTATGCAAGATGAACTCCATCAATTTGAGAGGAATAACGTATGACACATGGTCCCTCGATCTGCTGACAAAACTATTATAGGAACTAGGTGGGTATTCAGAAGCAAACTTGATGAGTTTGGAAACACAATAAGGAATAAGGCAAGGTTAGTAGTTCAAGGCTACAATCAAGAGGAATGGATTGACTATGATGAAACTATTACTCCAGTTGCTAGAATAGAAGCCATCATAATCCTCATTGCCTTTGCATCTCATATAGAATTTAAATTGTTCCAAATGGATGTCAAAAGTATATTTCTGAATGGATATCTAAAAGAAGAAGTCTTCATCAAACAACCACCTGGCTTCGAATGTCATGAGCATCCTGAGCATGTATTCAAACTCGACAAGGCTTTATATGGGCTAAATCAGGCTCCTCGTGCATGGTGTGAAAGGTTGTCCAAATTCCTCCTAGAAAATGGATTTACAAGAGGAAAAATTGACAACACCCTAATTCTGAAAAAACGGGGGAGGAACCTGCTCATTGTGCAAGTCTATGTTGACGACATCATTTTTAGTGCGACAAACGATTATCTATGTGAAAAGTTTGCAAAGCTCATGGGAAGTAAGTTTAAAATGAGCATGATGGGGGAATTGAACTTCTTCTTGGGTCTGCAAGTTAAAACAAACTCCTAAGGGCACAATGATAAGTGAGCAGAAGTACATCAAAGAGCTTCTAAAGAGATTTGAGATGGAAAGTTCAAAGATCATTGATACTCCTATTGCCACTGCCACTCGTGTGGACATGGATGAACCTGGTTCTCCTGTGAACGAGACCATGTACATGGGTATCATTGGGTCACTCTTGTATCTCACAGCAAGCAGACCAGATATTGTATTCAGCATAGGATTATGTGCTAGGTTTCAATCTAATCCAAAGGAATCTCATCTGAAGGCCGCCAAGAGAATTCTAAGGTATCTCAAATGAACACACGACCTGGTTCTCTACTACCCTTCAGGAGACAATTTCGACTTGATTAGGTATGCTGATGCTGATTATGCTGGTGGATAGAAAAAGCACTTCCGGTATGGCACATTTTCTGGGATCGTGTTTAATTTCATGAGGTACGAGAAAACAAAACTCAGTGGCTCTTTCAACTGCAAAAGCTGTGCTAAATTATTGTGGATCAAGCAACAGTTGGAGGACTTTTGTGTATTTTTTGATTGTGTGCTATTATTGTGTGATAACACAAGTGCTCTCAACATGGCAAAGAACCCAATTAAGCATAAGAGAACAAAGCACATTGATGTGTAACATTATTTTCTCAGAGATAATGTTGAAAAAGGGCTTATTTGCATGATGTTTTGCAGCACAGAAGACCAAATTGCAGATATCTTCACCAAAGCATTGAGCAGAGAGCACTTTGAAAAGAATCTACTGGCACTTGGGTTGACAAAATCAAGCTGAGCACCTGGTCCCTCAATGATTGGCTATGAAAGAAATGAACAGGTAAAACAACTAAAAAGTGTTTTTTGTCAAGTTCTAACTCATCTTTATACCGTTACAGGTAGACACGCATGGCAATTACAGAGCAAACAAGAAGCTAATGGTATTACAGTTTGGTAAAAGGATGAGGCTCACATTTACAAAACTTGTGAGGGAACTTGATTCCCTTGACATAGGTTAGTAGTTCCTTTGTACTATCATACATAACTTTTTAACGACTGAGAAAGTGCCACGTCATTAAAATATCAGTTTCTCTTTCTCCCTTCCTTAGAATCCAAATGTCGTACCTGTTACAAAATAACCCGCCTACCCAGCAAATCTACACCCGTTTGTAACCAGTCCCTCACCCAATTTAAATAAATCCAAACGATGTCTTTTTCATCACTATTCACATCAAAAGTCAAAAATTCCCTTTTTCTCTCAAAACCTAAAATACTCCTTTTTTTTTAACTCTCACTGCAAATCCCCACATAGTCTGAGAATCTAGAGTCCTTAAACGTTCCTAGTGTAGTACCCATATGTCTTCCTCTCACGAAGCACATGCGACATAGTCTAAGTCCCCTATGTCGCCCAGTCAAAACCCTACACCAGACCCCCAACCGCCTACTACTTCCTCTCCAACCCATTCGAGTTCTGGTTCTCACCGGAGTCACAAGCCTCAGAACCCCAAACGGTTTGTTGTTGAGACCTCACGCTCTACTTTGCCGGAAAGAATGGAAGAGGGAAAGACAGTAGATGGTGATGACAGTCAGGAAGTCTTCAGTATGATAGTTAAAGAGAGTGCTGAAGCCCCACAGAATGTGGTCCATAGTAGTGACGATTCAGCAGCGACCATTCCAAGCTTCGATTTGAACGTTACCAACTCCACATGTAATATTCCTCCTGTGTCCTCTGAATCTATTTTGGGGGTAAATGAACAAGAAGCTATTGAGAATATATTGTTAATCACTGTTGAGGGAGTTTTGGTTGGTGGTTATGAGGATGTTGGCGAGACTGTTAGGTCTCAGGAGGAAGGTAAAGGTCATCCGGAAGAGAATAGGAAACTGGTGCCTCTTCAAAGTCTAGCACCTGATAGTACTACCGGGGAAACAAATGAGGGACCTTTTCCCTCAGCCCAAGAGGAACCCTCTGCTCCTACTTGGGATGAAACTCCCTAATCTTCAAAAGAGCCCCAGGTTAGTACTGATCCTGCTCCATCTTCTCACTTCGATGCTAAGCCATTAAGCGTTGTCATTCCTGAGATGAGATCTCTATCTGAAGAGGAAAATAGTGGGGAAGACTATGATGATATGCCTGTAGCAAGATTCATTGCTGCTAGAAGTGGAAGGGCAGTTCCCAATGTGCCCACTTGTAAAAGACCTACAACCAGGTTGCAAAAGAAGGAAGCACTTGAAACTGTTCTAAAGAAAAATAAAGAAAAGAAGAAAAGGAGGAGGTTGGTGAGAGGGGAAAAATTGGTGAATGAGGATGAAGTGCCTCCAGCACTTGTTGTTGATGTTGGCGAGTGAAGAACCTGCTTCCTTAATTCATAAGTCCTCTAAGAAACCTCTGATTCCTAAACCAAGGAGCGGGCCATTTATGAAAGATGTGGAGGTTGAAAATGCTGAGGTAGACAAGTCTGGTGAGAAGGTGTTTGAAAAGTCTGGTGGGAAAGTGTCTGAGAAGTCTGCAAAGAAAGAGAGAAGTGTGAGAAAATATGTGAAAAGAAAGGTTGGTGACAATGAGGAACCTGGTTCCTCCAAGAAGGCCAAATTAAGCGTGGCCAAGGATGAAAGCAAAGCAAACCTAAGAAAACAGAGGGTACTGTGGGGCAGAACGTTCTCCCCTGATATTCTGGACATGACAGGGATGTGTTAACTGGTGGATATTTGTGAGTTTCAAAAGTGGACACACTTATTCACCAATGAGAGCCTCAAAGTGTATGAGGAAGAAGTGCGTAGCTTCTATGCAGATATGTTTACAGTAGAAGATGATAATATCTGCTTAAAGTTGAATGGAGTAGACTTTGTTATGGACGAGGCTGTATTGGGGCACATTCTGGGGGTGCCTACTGAAGAGATTTCATCCATTGATGGGACTTGTTCTTCCAATTTCAGAAGTGCCAACTTGAAGGATGATATTGTACAACAAGGGGAATGGGTGCACGAGAAGGCCCTCCTATGAGTGTATCACTTGTTTTTCGAGATGGTGAACAAGATCTTGCTCCCACGTACAGAACGACGTTCCACTACATCAAGAGCAGACATGTTTCTCATGGAAGTACTGGATGCCTACAATACTATCAATCTGCCTGGACTCATGACAGAACAAATGAAGAATATGGCAGATTTTAAGGATGGTAATCATGGGTTAACTTATGGGTTCTTTCTCACCAAGGTGTTTAGCTTCTTCAATGTCCCTTTGGGAAAAGCAACACTAGGAAATCGCAAGCAAACTTTCTCCAAAACCACCTTAGAGGAGTATGAGTGCATTGATAAGAAAGGAGGGGTTGTCAACAATTCTACTATCTCGCAATTGATAGATGCTCAGAATGCTGTAACTGAGGAGATAAGGAGGCTGAAGGCACGAAATGCCATTCTTGAAGGGCAGCTCAGTTAGGCTCAGGCGGCACCTGGTTCCAGAAGTTCACATGGCACAGAGGTTTCCCGTTATCTAAAGAAAATGCAGATCTCAGGATACAGGTCGAGACCTGAAGGAGCGGCTGCTCAACGAGCAAGTGTCTTCAAATGCCAGAATGGATATTCTCCTTCGAACTCTTGCCTCTTCATCCCTGCCTCCCCCTTCTAGTGCTCCTTAAAACAGTGTCCCTTTCTAGTGTCCCGTTCAAAGATGTCTGTCTTATATCTTGGTCTCTCTGTTTTTTTTTGTGGCTGGTACTTTTATGCTGTTTTATTTTGTGAATGGTTGTGTAATAAATGGTACTGCTAATCCTGCTCCCTTTTTATTTTCAAATTACTGAGTTCTCTTTCCTCTTACTATGTATGTTTTACTCTTTTGCTCTGTTCTTAGTCATGTTTGTGTGCACACATGTGGCATGAGTTAACCATGCTAGACTTCTTTTTGCTTATTATTTGTGACTACTTTTTTTATTGCCAAAAGGAGGTAAAATTGATTAAGGGGGGAACATTATAATACCCTAATATCTTAAATGAGGACATATTGGTCATTTAGCAAATAATTTAAGTCAAAAAGAAATAAAATAAAATAAAATAGAGAAGTACTTAAAAGGGCCGAAGCCCATAAGAAAAGGTTCTGTTGGAATTAGTTTAAGGGTTAAAAGAAAAAAGGGACTTTGCATAGCCGTAAAAGCTTAAAGCAAAGGATTCTGGAGAGGAACTAATACAATGCGTGGAATCATATCAGTAGAGGCCAAGGAATCATAACTACTTACTGATTCTTTCGGGTATTCACTTGAACTCTTATTCTAAGTTATTGATAGATAGATACAATATGAGAACTTATTATTACTAATCCTGCAAGTTTTCTGTACGATTTAGTAAAGGAGTAGTACAAAGATTTTGAGATTTGGAAGTGTAAATTAGCGATAGATATTTTTTTAAGAAAAAATAATGATACGAAGAGTGAAATCAAGATGCTGGTTATAACGAAAATTCTACTGAAAGCGAAATAGATTATAGAGTTCACGAGTGGTAACAATAGACTTATATTGATTTATGGATTACACACAAATTGAGCATTTGGATTGATAAGAAGTCGAGCTCTGGCTAGTTGGCATCAAGAGGTGAGTAGTAATTTTACCGCAATTTATGTTTTCATAACCTGCATGGTTTATACGTTATTTTAAAAATAAAATATGTTACCGAATGTTTGAAATTGCATGTGGGACAAATCCTTTATTTGATATGGTACTGAATAGTTTACTTGAGATATTTACAGTTGTTTAAAAGATTCTTATTGTTACTTGACATGTTTTACTATTACTTGCGATATGATTACCTTTACCGAAATTGGATTATATGATTTGATAAGAATTAAAAGGCCCTGTACTATTTTCAAAATGTTTCCATGTGAATATTTACTATTTACAAAAAGAAGTATAAATGGGAGGAGACTTTGAAGGATCCCGTAGCTAACGGCGGGTTCATTAGACTTGGTGCACCTTGTATTTACAGATGACCGATTACAGTTATAACCCTCACTAGTGGAAAGATAGAACTAACATACAGTTACAGTTTTCCCTCGAGTAGGGACTACAGTTATATTTGACTCCTTTTACGAAGGGGTCCACACAGCGATACAAATTATACGATCCTTTCTTGGAAACCTCCCAAACATAAAGATTCGCTACGATACAATGTTTACCAAGTTTATAACCAATTTGTTAAATTGATTTCTGTTACAAGAAACACATGAATAGATTGATTATATTTATCGTTCTGAGAGGGCATTTTATTTTTATAATAGTTTATGATTATTATTAAACATGCATGTTTTCTGACTTGTCCCCAATTAAAAACGGTTGTGGTTAAGTGTTATTACTCACTGACCTAGCGACTCACTCCCCACTATTTTTTTTTACAGAGAGCAGTTGACGCGAGATAGAATTTCATTAATTAGAGTACACGATTTGATAGTTCCTTGTGAGCCCCGCACTTGTTCGCGTGGGCGAAGAGTTTATTTATTTGTTATCGTCTTTTCTTATGAATTCTTAGAGTCGCTCCATAGTTATTTTTATTAGTATCATGAGTATTCATTCGTTATTTTGGACTAGTTACTAGTATTGTATTTTTTTCGTATTTTTGAGATGGATTTAGTATTATTATGTTGATAAAGCCGGTATTGTTGGTGAAAACTCGTTTTGGTTAGTTGGTGAAAACTCGTTTTGGTTAGTTGGTGAAGATTGTGACTGATTTAGGTAAATATTGGTTGGTTGTTATTTATTTATAAGACAGAAAACTTTTGGATAGTCCTAAAATAGGGAAAACTTTGTCCAATTTTCTAAAAAATACCGATGAGGCTTACTTGGGGGCATTTGCTCCTAAGCACCGGTCATGATCCTAAATTGGGTTATGACAAAGTTGGTATCATAGCCTAGGTTATTCTTGTGACTAATGGAGCACACGCAAATAGTAGAATCTCAATTATGATTATGTAGCCGGCCATTCCCATAATCGTGATTCTGCGAGGGCGTGATAGGATGTTTCTTGTCTATCTTTCTTATTCCTCCGTACGTATGTGAGATTAGGATCAAATAATTGAACGTCACCTTTTATTTTATTCCTGTATGGCGTGGACCAGACATTTAATAATAGAGTTTGGCTAGAGGTTCAAGGATATTAAAGTGCTTCCACTGGGCAGCAACTATCTCCCAGAAAAGGAAAGCAATTGAAGTAGTAAACAAGGTCAATGCAAAGATTGTTGTGCCACAATGGGGGGCTTCCATACCGCTAAGATATGTAATAAAATTCATTCTTGAATTAAGTAATAGACCACCACCATAGTTAGGAGCTTATTATCATTCAGGTGCTTACCTCCAAGTAGAGAATAATTGAGAGCTTGATAGATATAATTGGTAGACATGACAAAAAATCAGGTAATGGATTTGGAATATAAAAACTTTAGGCATCTGATACTAAGATCGTCCGGAGCATAGATGTATTCTTAATGGAGTTCTTAAAATTGAAACCACAAAGTTTACTGTTTCTGACACTTTAATCATCCTTAGAGATTTTTGGCGAAACACTTAAAGTAGTATGAGCTCTATAATATTTCAGTGGGAGGCCTGTGGATCTAGCAACTTATCGATTGGAGTACACGACGAATATATGGAAAGGAACCATATTGTTAGGGACATGGCTAGGAGCGATACAACTTACTTAGAAATAAGCTTACTAAACCTTTTATGAATCATTTCCTTATCAATAGTCGAAAGCGTAAACCTAATAGGTACTTAAGAAATTAATTCAGACGATGGACGTACTGACATGTTACACCAGGATTTATCAGCTTGCTAGGTACGTGGAGCCTTTGGTTTAGAGGCTTGTCGAATGGTTGATTAACTGTTTAAACAAGGCAATAATCTCACATACGAAGACTTTGACCTATTATGTGGAAGTAGAACTTGCTAAAAAAAAATTATATTTAAGAACCGGATGTGATTGACATGCAACTAAGAATTCATTTAAGAAGGTACAGACTAGAAAATCTCGCAATATGATTTTTTTTCCTTATATGGAACGAAGAGTTAGATAAATAACATCTTGAGATATTATGAGATCCTTTAATGGTTGCTACTTTTATGGAAGAATCTCATACAGTTGAAACCTTGTATTAAGCTTATCAGATTCACGTTAAGAGAGAGGATACTTTATCTAACCAAATTTGTACTTGACCTTGTTAATGGCGTGCTTATAAGTGTGATTATCTATCATCTTATCACATTACCTTTTATTACCATGCAAAATTAGTTAGATTAACATATCTCGCGAACCTAATTGTAAAAAAAATAAATTATATACCAGCGATAGTCGAGGTTATATCATTTAAGAAGGCTCTATTGAATAAGAGTAGTAAGGATCTCGTAACTTCCGTAATGAGAACTAAGAGATGTGAAACTTAGTTTGACAAAAAAAGTACTAATAGTGAGAGAATTTCTTTTGATGTATTTCTAAGGATTTACTAGGATTAACTTGAGTATGAGGAATAAATGTTTTATTGACACTGCACTAGATACACCTTATATCAATACCCCCATATTGTATTGAACTAGTGAAACAAAGAGAACTGAATAAAAAGTTACATGACCTATTGATAAGAATTTTATCAAACCGAGCATATCACCTAAGGGTGCACTGATATTGTTTTGTGAAAAATAATGGCAGATCTCTAAAGATGTGCATTGACTATATACAACTGCATAAGGTGGCAATTCGCCAAAAACAAAACTCATATAGAAGGCCTATTTCATCAGTTATGGGGAATCACCACTTCCCAAAGATTGATCCTCGATCTTGTTATCACCAATTAGAATTAGAGACGGCGATATTCCTTAGACGACTTTCAAAATATACCACAAGCACCATGAGTTTCTTATGTTTCCTTTTGGACTGACGAAAGACTCAGCTGCATTCATGGATTTAATAAATAGGTTGTTAAAGTCGTTTCTCGCCGCATTTGTTATTTTTTTTTTACTGATGATGTTCTGGTATATTCTTGTAACTTCTTGTAACTGAGACGTGCATGACGTTCACCTAAGGAATATGTTGCAAAACACTGCATGAATATCCACTTAATGATAAGTTCTTCAGTTGTGAATTAGACTCGGTAGTATTCTTATGGCACATAGTATCTAAGAATAAAAATATGGTAGATTCTAAGAAGATAGAAGTAATTCATAAATGGCCTAGACCCATTTCTCCTATAGAGATTGATTAGTTTTGGCTTGACAGGTTACTACAGGCAGTTGTATAGGATTTCTCTAGAATAGCACCACTACTTACTAAGTTAACATAGAAAATCACTAAATTTCAGTTGATGGAGGAATATACAATGAGATTCCAGAAGCCCAAGGCATGTTTGACAACCACATCAATGCTAGCCTCATTCTAATAAGCTCTAGAGGATTCACGATGTTCTATGATGATTCGAGGGTAGGATTAGTGATATTTTTTCATGCATAATGGTCATGTGGTAATTTATGCTTCAAGGAAATTAAAGAAGCTCAAGTCGTGTTATATGCCACTAATACTCTGTAGATAGTCACAATGGTATTTTCTTTTAGGATTTAGAGACACTAAAATCTATGAGATTTATACGTAGCACAAGAGCCTGAAGTACATTTAAAACCAGTAGAGAGATAAATATTTAGCAATGCTGATGGAGGGAACTATTGAAAATATAACTATACTATTTGATAATTTTCGTGAAAAAAACATATTATGGCTTATGCATTAAAAAAATATGGGTAATTTGGCGCATATAGCTCATGTAAATATACTTCTAGACAAAGATATGTATAGACTAGAGGGTACGCATATTAGATTTAATGTGAAAAACAAAAATCAAAGACATTATTGGCTATTGGTCAAGCCTGATGTAGAGGGAATAAAGGCTAGTTAATACGCGGATAAGCGATTGCGCAAATACTAAGATGGCGTCTTAGATGGTACACTAAGGATATGACTCCTGACAATGAGGGTGTTTTTTTTTCTTTTCGACTAGGTAATAGATTATGTGTGGCAGATGTGGATGGATTGAGATGGGTTATAGATTCTTGATGAAACCCAAGACTTTAGATACATGAATATGCACCATGATCTAATACAGGTGGGAAGGGAAAAAAATTACTAACTTTATTTCTACTTATTTAATTATTAGCAGGACAAGGTTGAATGTCACGACCCAAAATCCAACTAGTCGTGATGGTACCTAACCCAACCCGTTAGGTAAGCCAATTACCAACTATCTGATTTCAATGAAATTAACGAGGCAATTTAATTATAGGAAAATATCTAAAACCAATACTTTTCCCCAAGAACTGGTAGTACAAATCATGAGCTTCTAAGAATAGAGTATACAAAGCGAAAATAAAATAAATACATAGTCTGTTTAATATATAAACAGAGCTTTTATAAATCTAAGGTTACCCTGAACAAGAGGCAGCTACATCAGAAAACACAGGTACATCTTCAAATCTCGCAACCATCTAGCACATCAACAACAACAGCCAACTTCTGCACGAAATGTGCAGAAGTGTAGTATCAGTACAACCGACCCCATGTACTGAGTAAGTAACAAACCTAGCCGTAGGTTGAAAGTAGTGACGAGCTTCCACCAAGGTCGGGTCCAAAACTAATAGTCCAAAACAATCCATAAAAATATAAAGCAAACAATACGAGAAGTAACTCAGGGATAAAATACTCATCCAAATAATGATTTCAGAAATAGTAGTTCTTTCTTTCAAATATATCAGTGAAAACCCAAATCGTTTGCCGAAGTTGCTAATAATACGAATAGTTTGAAAACAATAAATTTCTCCAAAAATCTTTTCAATAATAAATAATATGTTTTATTTCTTTTCCTCCCGTATAACCCATATAAAACAAATGCATCACTATGCCTATCTGCCAAAATGTGTGAGAAATCATGAATGATGTGATGTTGTACAACATGAGAAAAAATACATCTCTATGCATGTATGTCATGTGTGCATGCCAATGCGATGCAACTCAGTGATAAAATCATAAACAGCCCCTCGGGCAGAACATCACTCATATACAGCCCCTCGGGCAAACATCACAGTCACTCGTGCCACTCAGGCATACCTCACAATCACTTTTGCCACTCGGGCATACCTCACAATTGCTCTTTGCACTCGGGCATACCTCACAATCACTCTTTCCACTCGGGCATACCTCACAATCACTCATGCCTCCCAGTCACTCAGCACTCGGCACTCGCACTCAGTAGGTACCTGCGCTCACTGGGGTGTGTACAGACTCTGGAGGGGCTCCTTCAACCCAAGCGCTATAATCTGCACGGACAACTCACGTGCTGCACGGACAACTCACGTGCTATAATAATAAAGTATGCTGCAGGAGGGCATCCCCAACCCACACTCATCCTCACAATCAGACCCTCGGCCTCACTCAGTCATAAACCTCTCAAGCCACTCGGGCATTTCAGTAAAACAGGGCATTCGGCCCAAAATATTTATATGAATCAAAATAGAGTGATAAAACTGAGTTATGATATGCAATGAAATGAATATGACTGAGTATGGATTTTCAATTTAAAACAAATAATTCATAGCAATATGACCTCGGTGGGTCCCAATAATACTGGCGCATAGCCTCAATCATGATTTTTAATATGCTTTTCAGCTTAATTTCTCTAACTCATAAAACGCATGAAAATGCCAAGATCATTTAACTACAAAATTCCACTGAAATAATTATGTCACAATTTTTATAGTGCACGCCCACACGCCCGTCACCTAGCATGTGCGTCACCTCCCAACAATTCACGAAATACATATATTCAGGGTTTATACCCTCAATTTCAAGATTAGAAGAGTTACTTACCTCGAACAAGCCATATCCAATGTCGAGCAAGCTAAGCAATGCTCCAGAAATTCCATTCTGCACGTATCAACTTCCAAACGGCTCGAATCTAGTCACAATTAATTTGATTCAGCTCACAAAATTATAGGAATTAATTTCATATCAAAACGCTAATATTTTCCATAAAATCCGAAATTACGCCCCAAAAATATCCGTGGGGCCCACGTCTCGAAATCCGACGAAACTCATAAAATACAACAACCCATCCAATTACAAGTTCAACCACACTAATTTCACTCAAATCCGACTCCAAATCGGTATTCAAACTTGACAAATTCTTTTTGTGACATTACAGAAATTTCCTTCTATTTCTCTTGAAGATTCAATCATCTTACACAAAAAATGAAGATAAATTCATGGAATATAATCACAAGGGAGTTAAGAACACTTACCCCAAGTTGTGTGAAAAATTTCCTCTTCAGAATCGCCCAAACCGAGCTTCAAAATATCCAAAATGTAAAAAAATCTCTGAATCCTCATTTTAAACACTGCCCAGGCATTTCTGCACCTGCGGTGCCTGGGCTCGCACCTGCGCATTCGCATTTGCGAAACAAATTGCACGCCTGCGGAAAATGCCAACCTTTCAAAACCTCGCATCTACGGCGCCCTTCTCGCATCTGCGGGCTCGCAGATGCGCAAACCCTTCGCACCTGTGTTCGCCCCAGTCTGCATCTACGCCAACATCTTCGCACCTGCAGCCTCGCAGATGCGGCAAATTCCTCGCACCTGTGAGCACTACCCAGTCCCACTCTTGGCTGCTTCTGCAGCTTATTTCACGCACATGCGACTTCGCACCTGCGATCAAAATCTTCGCAGGTGCGATCACACTAGTAGGCAGCAGTTCCAGCATTTCCTTAAGTCCAAATTTGATCCGTTAACCGTCTGAAACTCACCCGAGGCCCCCGGGACCTCAACCAATTGTATCAACAAGTCCCATAACATAACACAGACATACTCGAGGCCTCAAATCATACCTAACAACCTCAAAAATATGAACTACACATGGATTCAAGCCTAATAAATTTTCAAATTTTCAAATTCTACAAACGACGCCGAAACCTATCAAATCACGTGCGATTGACCTCAAATTTTGCACACAAGTCACATTTCACATTGTGGACCTATTCAAATTTCCAGAATCAGATTTCGACCTCGATATCAAAAAGTCAACCCCCCGGTCAAACTTCCCAAAATTTCATCTTTCGGCATTTCAAGCCTAATTTCACTACGGACCTCTAAATAATTTTTCGGACATGCTCCTCAGTCCAAAATCACTATACGGAGCTATTAAAATTATCATAATTAAATTCCGAGGTTATTTATACATAAGTCGACATCTGGTCATTATTTTAACTTAAACTTTAAACCTTGAAACTAAGTGTTCCAATTCATTCCAAAACTTCACCAGACCCGAACCAATTGCCCCGGTAATTCACACAACAACTGTAAAGTACAATTTGAGCAGTAAATAGGAAAATAGGATTGTAACACTCAAAACGACCGGTCGGGTCGTTACATTGAACGTCAATAGCCCTCAGGCCTACTACAATAACTAGAGATCCCAGGTTAGAAACGGAAAAGAGTTACCATATATTTCGTGACTAGGCTACCTTAAACGTTTATATGTCATGACACTATGTGGGCAATTATAGACCGGCTTAAAAAAAGAATCGGCATAGTTCTTGTCAATCAAAACTATATACAGTGGGGCGAGATATGCGTAAATATACATGAAAGAAATTTCGGACTTCACCAGAGTCCCGTGTCCCGTATTGGGTACACGAGAAGATCTTAGTATTATATTTCATTTGTAAACAAACGGGCAGTCGCGTAATATACAAATTTTGGAGGACATGTTGAGAGCTTGAATATTTGCTCTTAGATGTAGTTGGGATGATTCCTAACCTTTAGCTGAACTTACCTACAATGATAGCTTTCAGTTAGAGCATGACATCGTATGAACCATTATGATGAAGTCGCTCACTTACTAGATGATTAAAAAAATAATGAGGCTAAGGTATTGGGTTCAGATTTAGTAGTATAAGAAGCTATTGATAAACTCAATTAATCAGACAAATATTACTTACATCATAAAGAAAACAAAAGTCTTATGCGGATAAGAAGAGAAAAGACTTAGTATTTAAAACTAGGGACATGGTATTCTTACATGTCTCCCTTATGAAAGGCATGATGCGGTTCAAAAGAAAAAAAGAAGGTAAATTGAGCTCGAGAATTATATGACCGTACGAGATACTTTATCGAGTAGGAGCTGTGGCATATCGTTTGGCACTTTATATTTTATTCATCCAGTGTTTCATGTCTCAATGCTAAGAAAATGAATATTAGACTCATCTCAGGTGCTTGAAGCACCGACTGTACCGCTTGATGAGAAATTGTCTTACAAGAAGAAGCCGATGGCTATTATTGATAGACAAGTAAGAAAGTATGGTCAAACAAAATTGTGTTCATGAAAATCATATGGAGAAATCATAGAGTTGAAGAAGCTACATAGGAAGTGGAAGATGCTATGCGAGTCAAGTATCCTCATTTATTTCAGTTTATAAGTACATCTTGAGTTAAATTCGGGACCGAATTTCATAAGATGGGGAGGATATAATACCCCAATATCTTAAATGAGGACATATTAGTCATTTAGCAAATAATTTAAGTCAAAAATAAAAATAAAAATAGAGAAGCATTTAAAAGGGCCGAAGCCCATAAGAAAAGGTTCTGTTGGAATTAGTTTAAGGGTTAAAAGAAAAAAAAGGACTTTGCATAGCCGTAAAAGCTTAAAGCAAAGGATTCTGGAGAGGAACTAATACAATGCGTGGAATCATATCAGTAGAAGCCAAGGAATCTTAACTATAGTACAAAGATTTTGAGATTTGGAAGAATAAATTAGCGATAGATATTTTTTTTAAGAAAAAATAATGATACGAAGAGTGAAATCAAGATGCTGGTTATAACCGAAAATTCTACTGAAAGCGAAATAGATTATAGAGTTCATGAGTGGTAACACTAGACTTATATTGATTTATAGATTACACACAAATTGAGCATTTGGATTGATAAGAAGTCGAGCTCTGGCTACAGGAATCAATAGGTGAGTAGTTATCTTACCGCAATTTGTGTTTTCATAACCTACATAGTTTATACGTTATTTTGAAAATAAAATGTGTTACCGAATGTTTGAAATTGTATGTGGGACAAGTCCTTTACTTGATATTATACTAAATAGTTTACTTGAGATGTTTACAGTTGTTTAAAAGATTCTCATTGTTACTTGACATGCTTTACTATTACTTGGGATATGATTACCGTTACCGAAATTGGATTACATGATTTGATAAGAATTGGAATGCCCTCTACTATTTTGAAAATGTTTCCATGTGAATATTTACTGTTTACAAAAATAAGTATAAATGAGAGGAGACTTTGAAGGATCCCGTAGCTAACGGCGGGTTCGTTAGACCTGGTGCACCTTATATTTACAGATGACCGATTACAGTTATAACCCTCGCTAGTGGAAAGATAGAACTAACATACAGTTACAGTTTTCCCTCGAGTAGGGACTACCGTTATATTTGATTCCTTTTACGAAGGGGTCCATACAGTGATACAAATTATACGATCCTTTCTTGGAAACCTCCCAAACATAAAGATTTGCTACGACACAGTGTTTACCGAGTTTATTATTGATTTATTAAATTGATTTTTATTACATGAAACACATGAATAGACTGATTATATTTATCGTTCTGAGAGGGTATTTTATTTTTATGATAGTATATGATTATTATTAAACATGCATGTTTTCTGACTTGTCTCCGATTAAAAAACGGTTGTGGTTAAGTATTATTACTCACTGACCTAGTGACTCACCCCCGCTATTTTTTTTACAGATAGAAGTTGACGTGAGAGAAAATTTCATTAATTAGTAGAGTACACGATTTGATAGTTCCTGGTGAGCCCCACACTTGTTCGTGTGGGCGAAGAGTTTATTTATTTGTTATCGTCTTTTCTTATGAACTCTTAGAGACGCTTCATAGTCATTTTTATTAGTGTCATGTGTATTCATTCATTATTTTGGACTAGTTACTAGTATCATACTTTTTTTGTATTTTTGAGATGGATTTAATATTATTATGTTGATAAGGCTGGTATTGTTGGTGAAAACTCGTTTTGGTTAGTTGGTGAAAACTCGTTTTGGTTAGTTGGTGAAGATTGTGATTGATTTAGGTAAATATTGGCTGGTTGTTATTTGGTTATGAGACATGAAATTATTTGGATAGTCCTAAAATAGGGAAAACTCTATCCGATTTTCTGAAAAATACCGATGAGACTTACTTGGGGGCATTTGCTCCTAAGCCTCGGTCATGATCCTAAATTGGGCCATGACAAAGATGTTCAGGGGGAATGTTGTTGTGACTATTGTATGGAACATTGGTTCTTAGGGAAAATTTCAATTACAAGTTTGTCATCATCAAAAAGGGGAAAATTGATAGGTTATGTGCCCTGTTATGTTTTGATGATCTAACAAACTTAATGATAAGAACCAGATGGGGAACCTGTTATATATCCTCAAAGTACTCAAGAACAACAAGTCTCAAGTTAGACACAAGTTCCAACAATCAGAGTCAAAGAAACGACAGAGAGAACATATGGACATCAGTTCCCTTGGTGACTGTACCAGTCAACTGCTCACAGCTATAAAGTTGCTGCAACTGTTCCTCTGCACACACGCAACAGTGTGACCAGTGCAGCAGCCACCTTCTAGGACATGCCTTGTACCGGATATTGCTTGCATCATCCAAGTAACATAATTTGGATATTATTAACATGAAGCAATGGAGAAAACAAACACTTGCATATCTGAAAATTAATAAAATCTTCTCTCAAGTGTGTTGCCATCTTGCAAGTGATTTCCAGACTTTAAGAACAAAGAACAACATAACGAAGGACCAGTTTTCAGTATTATGTTATTATATGTCCCTAGTTATGTTGCACCTTTGTTAGAGTGATTTACTTATAATTCCTACTTAGCTTAGCTAGAAGCATTGTGTAGGAAACCAATTGTAAAACCATAAACCTTGTGTTTGTCTCTTGGTTAGAGTTAGTCGAGTTTTGAGCTTTGTAATATAGTTATTACAAAGAAGCTTGTAATAAAGTTATTACAAGTGAGTGAGGGACTAAGAGTTTAATTCCTAGGTTACAATAGGTTATAATCTAAAAGTTGCTCGGTTAGTGAAATTAAAATCCAACGAGTGTAGGTCGTAGTTTTTAATCCCGTGAGCTGAGAGTTTTTTTTACGTAAAACTCTATTGTGTCATTTACTTATCTCTTGTTGTGTGTATTCAGTAGGAACTAATAAAGAACCAGGTTTTCTATACAGTTTGGTGGACCTTAAGTTTCTATCTAAAATGCACACGAATAATCAATTTATTCATGATTTTGGTGTTTCAGAAGGTATGAGCAACAATAGAAAACTGGAAATCTTGCATATTGGAGTAGTAATTTTTTCTTTTCATATACATCTTTGATAGAACTAATTTTATTAATAAACCACATGGTCCCTTATCTACAATGGCAGAGCTGCGTACGGTGAAAGGCCGAAATGGGTTAATTGAATCTCCCCCACTAAAAAATTGTATTACGTAAAAAGGGTAATATTTTAAAAATGTATATATACGATTTGTTGAATTACCTTTACGTAAACATATTTTTTAGTGTTATAGTTTTTAAATTCTCTTGTTGGAATTAGCTCTGCCACTACTGTAACGATCCGGCCGGTCAGTTTGAGAATTTAAGTCCCGTTCGGCGGTATAAGGACCCGAGTAGCTTCGTATTATGTGTATTGACTTGAGTGCGTGGTTGAATTCAGTTACCGGATGATTCAAAGTGATTTGGGACACTTAGTCCCTAAAATAGAAGCTTAAGTCTTAGGATTTTGACCGTAGTTGGAACTACATGAAGACGACTACGGAATGGAGTTTCGGCGGTTCCGTTAGCTCTGTTGGGTGATTTTGGACTTAGGAGCGTGTCCAAACGATGAATTCGAGGTCTGTAGCTGATTTAGGCTTGAAATGGCGAAAAGTCAAATTTTCGGAGATTTTGACCGGAAGTGGACTTTTTGATATCAGGGTCGAATTCCGATTTCGGAAGTTGGAGTAGGTCCGTAAGATTGAATATGACTTGTGTGCAAAATTTTGGGTCAATCGGATGTGGTTTGGTAGGTTTCGGCATTAGTTGTAGAAATTAGAAGTTTCAAGTTCATCAAGTTTGAATCAGAGGGTGAATAGTTTCACCTTTACCTGCTTAATTAGAATCAATTACTTCGTGATCCACTCTTACCGTTTACTTGGTTCATATATGCCTTAATTGAAATTGTTATCTCTTCCATTGCCATGTTATCTTTTTCCTCACTGCATATCTTTATTTGAAGTTGTAATTGTCCCTTTTGTTTTGTAAATGTTCACCCTTAATTGAGGTTATGGTAATTTTTTCGCTGCCCACTTTTATTTGAATTTGTTGTATCTCTTCCATAATTGTCTAAACTTAAAAGAAGCTTAGATATCCTATGCCTTAGTGGACTTGCCCTTATTCAGAATTATTTGACTCGTGTTAGTTTCTTGTTATTGAACCGTACATTGTGGGACCATTGTTACATATTGTTTCTTTCCCTGTTTAGCTGTTCTTATTACACCTAGTAGTCTTTATCATGGTTATTCCTTGTGAACTAGTTCTACCATTTCTTGTGATCGAAGGTTTTTAAGTTGATTTACTTATCGTACTTTGTATTATTGTCATTGTTGATGTGGTACTTATTGTGGTGATGCACGAGGTTTCTGCCGTACGTTTATTGTTATTGTGATGCACGAGGTTTCTGCCATGCGGTTGTTGATATGGGGTTGCACGAGGTTTCTGCCGTGCTGTTGTTACTATTGATATTTGTACATGCGGCGTGACAAGGCGGGTATATATATATATATATATATATATATATATATATATATATATATATATATATATATATATATATATATATATATATATATATATGGGTTGCGGATGTGGCGAGACAAGGTGGGAACATGATTATGCACGTGTGGCGAAACAAGGTGGGCGTTCACTTTATTATCGCACACATGGCGAGACAAGGTGGGCTATGTCAGGGATTGATTTATGATGATTTGTGATGGCCTGAGGGCATTCTTGTTGTTGATATTTGTGTAGTGGTGCACTTACCTGTGTGAGCTATATCTTGTGAAAGTTGTGAGAAATTATTCTATGTGCTGTCCGTTCTTTTCCCTTATGCTCACTAGCTGGTATGAACTATGTTAGGACACTTGCACAAGCATACACATAGTTAAGCACTCTTATCGGATAAGAGGTTTTCTTGATATTGTTGAGTATAGATGTACACCCTTGCTTACTTGCCTTCTATGTGAGAATGGATCTATTTGGCACGCGAGTCGTCAGTGCGGTTATGAGGTATGATGAGGGCACATGATGACAAGTGTTAAGGTTCAGGTATTAAGACCCGTGAGTTGTGATTTGTCCGAGGTTCGGTACCTCGTGGCATTTGTTGACTAAAACCTGATGTGAAAGCGGTCGTTGTTGCTGAGTTATTAATTGTCCTTGTTATATCTGTAATTTCGGATTTAGGTTGTGTTTACGTTCACCCTTCTATGTCATTATTATGGTATTCCGCCGATACTTGTTGTTGTCTTTTCCTATTACAATTACTGTATTGTTAGTCATATCGCGTAGTCTTTATGTAGATATTATACTCTGTTGTTTCTATACTTATACTTTGTTCAGGTCATTTAGTCCAGTTGGTGTCTTGACTGTTGCTCGTCACTACTCCACTGAGGTTAGTCTTGATACTTGTTGGGTACCGCCGTGGTGTACTCATACTACACTTCTGCACAGTTTTGTGCAGATCTAGGTATTTCGAAGTCCGTTGAGCATTAGCTAGCTGTGCGGATAGCTGCTGTGGAGACTCAAGGTAAACCTGCCGCTGTGTTCGCAGGCTTCAGAGTCACCTTCTGATTTGTATTCACACTGTTTACTTTATTTCAAACAGTTGTATTTAGTAAATTATAGCAAACTCTGTAGAGCTTATGACTTGTACTACCGATTTTGGGAATTGTAAATTTTATAGAGATTTCTATTTTAAAAAATAGTTATGTAACGACCAGGCCGGTTGTTTCGAGTATTACAACCCCGTTCCCCCATTTACTGCTCACTTTATGCTTACAGTCATTGTATGACTTGCCGGGGTAATTGGTTCGGGTCCGGAAGGATTTCAGAGAGAAATGAGGCACTGAGTCTCATAATTGAAAATTTAAGTTGGAAAAGTTGACCGGATGTTGACTTATGTGTAAACGACCTCGGATTTGAATTCTGATGATTACAATAGCTCTGTATGGTAATTGTGGACTTAGGAACGTGTCCGGAAAATTATTTGGAGGTCTGTAGTGGAATTAGGCTCGAAATGGCGAAAGTTGAATTTTTGGGAAGTTTGACCGGGGGGGTTGACTTTTGATATCGGGGTCGGAATCTGATTCCTGAAATTGGAATAGGTCCGTAGTGTGAAATGTGACGTGTGTGCAAAATTTGAGGTCAATAGGACGTAATTTGATGGGTTTCGGCATCAGTTGTGGAAGTTAAAGTTTCAAAGTTCATTGATTTTGAATTTAGGTGTGATTCGTTATTTTGATGTTGTTAGGTGTGATTTGAGACATCGAGTAGGTCCATATTATGTGATGGGACCTGTTGGTATATTTGGTTGAGGTCCCGGGGGCCTCGGGTGAGTTTTAGACGAGGTTGGATCAATTTCGTTGCATATTGCATTGTTGAAGGCTGTTGGTTCTGGTGTTTCCGCACCTGCGGAAATGGGCTCGCAGGTGCGATGGTCGCAGGTGCGATAAAGGCGTCGCATATGCGAGATGAGAGCTGGATGAGGAGGCCCGCAGAAGCGGAAGCCAGGGCGCATATACGCATGCGCAGAAGCGGCCAATGCGCGCAGAAGCGCGACCGCAAGTGCGCTCCTAGACATCGCAGAAGCGATCAAGGCTGGCCAAGCTGTTCTCGCAGAAGCGAGATTTTTCCCGCAGAAGCGAAGGTCGCAGATGCGACTTCTTGTCCGCAGGTGCGGATTGACTGGACAAAACCCTTTAAGTTCGAGGGTTCGCAATGTTTCACCCATTTTCAGATTTTGGAGCACGGTTTAGGCGACCTTTGGAGCAATTTTCATCACAAGGACTGGGGTAAGTGTTCTATACTTGGTTTTGATTTTATTCCATGAATCTACCTTCATTTTTGGTGATTGGGTTGTAAATTTTAAAGAAGAAATTGGGAGTTTTAGCCTAAAGTTTCATAATATGAATTTCAGAGTTTTGAACATCGAATTGGAGTCGGATTTGAGTGAAACTAGCATGGTTGGACTCGTAATTGAATGGGTTGTCGGATTTTGTGAGTTTTGTTGGGTTCCGAGGTACGGGCCCTGGTGTGACGTTTGGCCGGTTTTGGGTTTTGATTAAGGATTCGATCTTTATCATTTGGAACTGTTTCCTTGGGCTTTATTTGATGTATTTGAATTTCTTTTGGCTAGTTTTGAGCCGTTCGGAGGTCGCTACACGCGTGATGGCATCTTTGGAGCACTGCTTGGCTTGCTCGGCATTGGTATTGGCTTATTCAAAGTAAGTAACTCTTCTAATCTTAGTGCTGATGGTATGAAACCCCGAAATACGTGTTATGTGATTGGTATTGAGGTGACACACATGCTATGTGACGAGCGTGTGGGCGTGGACCATGTGAATTAGGACTTTGCTATTTCCATGGCACTATATAGTGGTCCTACTTTGTTGATATCCGTGTTTTTACCATGTGATAAAGTAGTTAAGCTGCCAATCATGCTAGATATCATGTTTAGGCATTATGCCGATATTGTCTGGACTCATAGTGGTCATATCTTAGTGTCATCTCACTGATTTCATTAATATTTCGTACTCAGTCATATTCATGCATTCATATCATATCTCAGTCTCAATTATTTATTAATACATCATATCATTGTTGTCGGGCTAGTTTCATGACATTGTGAGCTCGTGAGTGAGACTGGAGAGATTGATGACCGACTGAGGCCGGGGGCCTGTTTGTGAGGATGTTGACATTATAGCACGTGAGTTTTCTGTGCGGCACGTGAGTTGTCCGTGCGATTCCAGATATTGATATTATGGAACGTGAGTTATCCGTGCAGCATGTGAGTTATCCGTGCGGTTCATAGCGCTTGGGCTGAAGGAGCCCCTCCGGAGTCTGCACACCCCTAGTGAATGCGGTTGAGATTATTGAGGGATGGATCTTCCCTGGATATGGATCTTGTACGAAGCATTATATATTCCGGGATAGATCTTCCCTGGGCCGGATTGGCCATATATAATACCGAGTGATTGAGCATGATGAGTGTAATATGTGAGAAAGTGAGATTGAGTACTCCAAGAGTGTGAGTACATAAGTTCATCTCTGAGATACATTGCGTTGATATGCACACATGACATACATGCATAGAGATATATTTTTCCTCATGCTGTACGGTATCAAGTCATTTATGACTTCTCACACATGTTGACATATGGGCATAGTGATGCATTGGTTTTACACTGGTTATTTGGAAAGAAAATGAAACATCTTTATTATTATGGAAGGGATTTTTTGGGAAAATTACTATTTTCAAACTTACTCATATTTTTGGCAACTTCGATAAACGATTTGGGTTTTCACTGATGTACTTGAAAGGCAGAACTATTTTCAGAAATCATGATTTTATTGAGCATTTTATCTCCGAGTTACTTTGGGTATTACTTGTTTTATATTGTTATGAACTATTGTTGGTTATGGAAGTTGGACTCTGACCTTGGTACGAGCTTGTCACTACTTTCAACCTAAGGTTAGGTTTGTTACTTATTGAGTACATGGGGTCGGTTGTACTCATACTACACTTCTGCACCTTGCATGCAGATGTTAGCAGCTGATGTTGCTGTGTTCGATGAGAGCTAGATTTGAAGATGTACCTGCGTCCCGGTTGTAGCCGCCTATTGTTCGTGATAGCCTTAGATCTATAAAACTCTATTTATGTACTTTTCAAACAGACGATGTATTTATTTTATTTTCGCTTTGTAAACTCTATTCTTAGAAGCTCATGATTTGTACTACTAGTTCTTGGGGAATGTATTAGATTCAGATATTTCTTTACTTAATTACTTTATTAATTGTTATTGGAATTGGTTAGTGGTTAATTGGCTTACCTAGCGGGGTGGGTTAGGTGCCATCATGACTAGTCAGATTTTGGGTCGTGACAAGGTGGTATCAGAGCTCTAGGTTCATAGGTTCTACAAGTCATGGGCAAGTGTCTAGTAGAGTCTTGCGGATCGGTATGATGACGTCCATACCTATCTTTGAGAGGTTACAGGACATTTAGGATATACTTCCCATCTTTCTTTCCTTATCATGCGACATTGATTCAGCTTGAAGCGTAACTCTTTGAATTCCTTCCACGCATTCGTATGCGAACATGAGCGCTCAGTATCAGCTGTGCATTGCCGGCTTGTGATTCTATTAATGAGGTTCGAGATGTGTATTCTGTATTTTGGTGACGGGCCAGTCTGGAGGACTTGAGGCCATGGTTAGACCGCAACTTGAGCTCGGTAGCTTCAATGGTAACTTGTACATTTGGACTCATATGTCCGGTAATGTCCCTACGAGAGGAATTTGTGGCTCGATGAGCAGTGAAATGGCTTTGTGATGAGTATGGTGTAACTGCGGGATGTGTTAAAACGATTTGAATGTGACGAGAAGTGTTTCCTTGGAATGTAAAGGAAAGGGCATTGGGTGCTTGATTTTCGTTTTGATGTGACGTACAGTCTTGAGTATTTATGTTTTGAAGGATCTTCATGTTGTTAAATTTTGGGGCAAATTAAATTCTCATGTCTGGCTAATGAGTTGGACTCAGAAAGATTAAGTGATTTCATAGTAATTGTAACTGCGAAAGGGTTTAGCAAGATACCGATTTAAGGTTAAGCAGGTGGGTTATCCCATGCAGAGTAATCTACGTAGGTGTATTCCTTATGATGTGAGTAGAGAGTTTCTTTTCTGCCGACGGGGCATATGTGTTGGGATTTGAATTTGAATCTGGTTTAAAAAGTTGACCTGAGTGTTAAGAGAATGAATGTGAGCTTAACAGACGATTGAGGTATCTTTAAGGTTGGCTTTGTATGAGCTTGAGAAGAAATTTTATTGTACTGACTACGGTATTATGACAGTAATAGAGTATGGGTACTGTGAGTTATCGACTATTTTAATCTATGGCTTTGAGCCAAGTGGGGGAGTCTGCTATTGGCAATTCAATTCATGGTTATGTGTTAAATTTTAATTTTGGTCTGAGGCATACTTATGGATTAGTTATGACTTGCAGAGGTTGAGTTCGAGAATGACTTGAGTAAGAAATTTTTTGGATACGGGTTATGGCACTTTAAAAGTATATGAAAATCATGAGAATCGTAAAATAATTGAGTGGTTATTCGCGAATGATGTAGTGTACAAGGAGTAGGAATTTGCTCGATTGCTTAGGAGTGTGGGTTACTCACTTGGGTGTAGTGTACAGGTCGTTCGGTCTGTTTGGTCGGTTTAATTGAGGTTTGAGTAGAGTGGATGACTCTAGAGAATGGTTCTAATGGATTCAAGATTTATATGTAGCAATTTGGAATTTTCAAGATGTGTATATGGATAGAAACTGAGAGTTACATTGGATGGTGTCGAGACTTGCGATAATTTTGTATGACTATGGATTCTACATTTTAGTATAAGAAAAAGGGAAGAGGAACAATTTTAAATTCACATAAGGTCTTTCGGACTCGATATCTCGGTTGCAGTGCTTTTGGGGTACTTAAAAGGGAATTCGGTGGCTTATGGGGCTTAGGGCATTGCGGTTTTATACTAGGGTTTCTTGTGTGGTGAATTTTGTTTAAGGGTCGTGGTATTCTAGCAAGGAGAAATATCAGTTTGAAGGCAATTTGGAAAGGACTTGGAGAAATAGGACAACGTGGTAGTAGGTTGGATCAGCACAGTAATAGATATAATCGGGTCTTTGGGTACTTATGATGTGGCTAGCCTCCACAAGTGTTTTGTGACAATGCTCTTGGGTTTTGGAAACCTACGTGGCTGGGTTGAATTAGAGAGATTCGATTTAGATAGCTTGGTTGTGTGCAAATGGGTTTCGAAGAGTTCTCAATGGTTTTTACCACGGTTCGAGGAGTATATTTCTTACTGGCGTGAGGAATATGTTACGTATTGGGATTTTTTTCAGGATGAGATCAAATGGAAGGTTTCTGACTAATCGGGTATGTATTCTGCTTGTGACTCAGAGTTGATTATGATATTCTTGTACTCTTCGCAGGATGGCATGGTAGATGCGGTGTATTGCGTGGGATTGAGATTTGCATATGCAAGGTCACAGTTCAGTTTTGAAGGGAAGGACATAAATTCGTAGGCAGCATGGACGGTTTCAGATGACTAGGCAAATGATATTACTAATCGGTATGGCCTGATGAGAGTATACATTTCAGAAGGGGCAATGTGTTTTGATTTATGGGCACTTCATTGGTATTACGGCACTCTCTTAGTTGATCGACTACTGATATTCAAATTTTTCTATGTGTCACGGAAGAATTTTAGAAGTATTTCTCGTGGGATGATCGTGTATAAGAGATGTGTTAGACAATCTAGCGGTGGAGTTGGGATCAGATATGGTGATTCGTGTGTTCTATGGATTTGTAGATTGGGAGTTCTCAAGAGCAGGTTGTTTCGTGGTTATGGACTGTGAAGTCATGGCTGAAGCTATCTAGACGATAATATGTGTTATGATTCAGTCATTGTGGGCTTTCAGAGGGTTATTTATCCATGTGTGGGTGCCCAAAGTTGATTTGGGGGTCCATTGGTAGGCCCAATTAGGGTGTGTATTCTGCACCGAGTCGGATCGGTTGGCTCCATACTGCTATTGTTGAGGGATGTGCCATTCGGTTGTTGTTGAGCTTATTTGTGTTTCGATATGTTTGGTGATTTACTCTTTTATGCTACGAGGGGTTGTGATTCGTTGGTTGTATGCACCCATGGTGCAGTTCTATTGGGGCCTTATAGCGAAATTTGCGCGAGATGGGTATATGATTGATGCATGAGTGGTTGCGCATTGGTTATGTTCTTTCGAGTTTGTGTGGCATTGTGTCATTTGCTTCTCCATGGTTATGGTAATGAACTTTGAGTACTTGATGTCAGATTGCACGTCGTTATTGATTTTGAGCATGGTGGCTGAGGTATTTCATATGGATCAATGTTTGGATAGGGTCGCACATTGCGGCAGAGTTATGTGGAGATATGATACTTGGTCTTAGATTCATGTGTTATCGTTCTACGGTGTGTGATGGGTTCTTAGCATTGTGTTGTGGTGGTACCCGTCGAGCTTGCAAGACAGTTCTCTTGTTTGAGTCATTTTCGTGATTGAGTACATCAGGAATGTTGCTTATTGGTGCACGAATTGCATGAGTTATGGCTTTAGATAGTATTGGTGTGGCATGTCAGTAGAGTAGCTGGTATTTGATAAGATGAAGTCGTCAGATCTAGGATGGGTGCTATCAGATTTGATTGTGGTATATTTGAAAGGATAATATCGAAAGTCGGCTTAGAAATTTGCTATGGTTCTTGTCGAAGGAGAGGGAGCTCCACGACTGGTGGATTTGAAAAATGGTTATGAGTTTCTGCACGTTTCTTTCATCATCGGTAGTGTACGAAGGTTTCAGAATGGAGTCTTGTTTGATATAAGGTTTACTACCGGCATTGGGTTGTTTTGAGCAGCTACTATGATTAGAAATCATTTCTTCGAGCATTTGAGCTATGTGGTATTTGAGTTTTGAGTATTTGATTTATAGTTATGGCTTTTGATACAGCTTGTTCAGACTTATACAATGTGTAGGTTGTGGGATTCAGATCTTATAAGAAATTCCGGATGTTGAAAATTGTATTCTAAGGCTTGTGGGCTAGGTTGAATTAAGAAATTTCAGTTATGTGGTGTTATCATACCTATATGGGATAGGGTGATGTGGGGTCACCCCTGGGTACGTGCGTGGTAAGATGGAATAGTGATTTGGTGGCATGGAAACAACTCTTTGTACGTTCGAGGACGAACGTATGTTTAAGTCGGGGAGGATGTAACGACCCGACCTGTCGTTTCGAATATTACAACCCCGTTTTCCCATTTACTGCTCACTTTATTCTTTACAGTTGTTGTATGACTTTCCGGGGTAATTGGTTCGGGTCCAGAAGGATTTCAGAGAGAAATGAGGCACTGAGTCTCATAATTGAAAACTTAAGTTAGAAAAGTTGACCGGATATTGACGTATGTGTAAACGACCTCGGATTTGAATTTTGATGATTCCAATAGCTCCGTATGGTAATTGTGGACTTAGAAGCGTGTACGAAAAATTATTTGGAGATCCGTAGTGGAATTAGGCTCGAAATGGCGAAAGTTGAATTTTTAGAAAGTTTGATCGGGGGGGTTGACTTTTGATATCGGGGTCGGAATCCAATTATGGAAATTGGAATAGGTCCGTAATGTGAAATGTGACGTGTGTGCAAAATTTGAGGTCAATCAGACGTAATTTGATAGATTTCGGCATCGGTTGTGGAAGTTGAAGTTTCAAAGTTCATTGATTTTGAATTTAGGTGTGATTCGTCATGTTGTTAGGTGTGATTTGAGGCTTCGATTAGGTCCGTATTATGTGATGAGACTTGTTGGTATATTTGGTTGAGGTCCCGGGGGCCTCGGGTGAGTTTCGGACGAGGTTCAGATCAATTTCGTTGCATATTGCATTGTTGAAGGCTGCTGGTTCTGATGTTTCCGCACCTACGAAAATGGGCTCGCTGGTGCGACAAAGGCGTCACAGATGCGAGATGGATAAGCAGGCCCGCAGAAGTGGAATCCAGGGCGCATATGCGCAGAAGCAGCCAATACGCGTAAAAACGCGACCGCAGGTGCGGTCCTAGACATCGTAGAAGCGATCAAGGCTGGCTAAGCTGTTCTCGCAGAAGCGAGATTTTTTCCCGCAGAAGCGAAGGTCGCAGATGCGACCTCTTATCCGCAGGTGCGGATTGACTGGATTAAGTTCAAGGGTTTGCGATTTTTCACCCATTTTCGGATTTTGGAGCACGGTTTAGGCGACTTTTGGAGAAATTTTCATCACAAGGATTAGGGTAAGTGTTATACACTTGGCTTTGATCTTTTTCCATGAAACTACCTTCGTTTTTGGTGATTGGATTGTGAAATTTATAGAAGAAATTGGGGGTTTTGGCCTAAAGTTTCATAATATGAATTTCTGAGTTTTGAACATCGAATTTGAGTCGGATTTGAGTGAAACTAGCATGGTTAGACTCGTAATTGAATGGGTTGTCGGATTTTGTGAGTTTTGTTGGGTTCCGAGGTGCGGGCCCGAGTGTGACTTTTGGACGGTTTTGGGTTTTGATTAAGGATTCGATCTTTATCATTTGAAATTATTTCCTTGGGCTTTATTTGATGTATTTGAATTGCTTTTGGCTAGTTTTGAGCCGTTCGGAGGTCGCTACATGCGTGATGGTATCTTTGGAGCACCACTTGGCTTGCTCGGCATTGGTATTGGCTTGTTCAAGGTAAGTAACTCTTCTAATCTTAGTGTCGATGGTATGAAACCCCGAAATACGTGTTATGTGATTGGTATTGAGGTGGCGCACATGCTAGGCGACGAGCGTGTGGGCGTGCACCATGTGATTTGGGACTCTGCTGTTTCCATGGCACTGTATAGTGGTCCTACTTTGTAGATATCCGTGTTTTTACCTTGTGATAAAGTAGTTAAGCTGTCAATCATGCTAGATATCATGTTTAGGCATTATGCCGATATTGTTTTGACCCATAGTGGTCGTATCTTACTGTCATCTCACTGATTTTATTGATATTTCGTACTCAGTCATATTCATGCATTCATATCATATCTCAGTTTCAATTATTTATTGATACATCATATCATTGTTGTCGGGCTAGTTTCATGACATTGTGAGCTCGTGAGTGAGACTGGAGAGATTGATGACTGAGTGAGGCCGGGGGCCTATTTGTGAGGATGTTGACATTATAGCACGTGCTTTTTCTGTGCGGCACACGAGTTGTCCGTACGATTCCAGATATTAATATTATGGCACGTGAGTTGTTCGTGCGGTTTATAGTGCTTGGGCTGAAGGAGCCCTTCCGGAGTTTGCACACCCCCAGTGAGTGTGGTTGAGATTATTGAGGGATGGATCTTCCCTGGATATGGATCTTGTGCGAAGCATTATATACCTGGAGATGGATCTTCTCCATGGGCTGGATTGGCCCTACTTGGTACTGAGTGACTGATGATCAGTTGATGTGTATATTCCTGGATGAATCTTTCCTGGGCCGGATTGGCCATATACAATACTAAGTGATTGAGCATGATGAGTGTAATATGTGAGAAAGTGAGATTGAGTACTCCGAGAGTGTGAGTACATAAGTTCATCTCTGAGATACATTGCGTTGATATGCACACATGACATACATGCATAGAGATGTATTTTTCCTCATGCTGTACGGTATCAGGTCATTTATGACTTCTCACACATGTTGACATATGAGCATAGTGATGCATTGGTTTTACACTGGTTATCTGGAAAGAAAATGAAACATCTTTATTATTATGGAAGGGATTTTTTGGGAAAATTACTATTTTCAAAGTTACTTATATTTTTGGCAACTTCGGTAAATGATTTGGGTTTTCACTGATGTACTTGAAAGGCAGAACTATTTTCAGAAATCATGATTTTATTGAGCATTTTATCTTCGAGTTACTTCGGGTATTACTTGTTTTATATTGTTATGAACTATTGTTGGTTATGGAAGTTGGACTCTGACCTTGGTACGAGCTCGTCACTACTTTCAACCTAAGGTTAGGTTTGTTACTTATTCAGTACATGGGGTCGGTTGTACTCATACTACACTTCTGCACCTTGCGTGTAGATTTTGGCTGCTGATGTTGCTGTGTTCGATGGGAGCTGGATTTGAAGATGTACCTGCATCCCGGTTGTAATTGCCTCTTGTTCGTGGTAGCCTTAGATCTATAAAACTCTGTTTATGTACTTTTCAAACAGACAATGTATTTATTTCATTTTCGCTTTGTAAACTCTATTCTTAGAAGCTCATGATTTGTTCTACCTGTTCTTGGGGAATGTATTAGATTCAGATATTTCTTTACTTAATTACTTTCTTAATTGTTATTGGAATTGGTTAGTGGTTAATTGGCTTACCTAGCGGGGTGGGTTAGGTGCCATCACGATTAGTCGTATTTTGGCTCGTGACAAGGTAGATGTTATTTAATTATTGTTGTTATTCAGTAAATATTAGGCTTACCTAGTCCCTAAGACTAGGTGCCATCACGATACCCAACGGTGGGTAAATTGGGTCATGACAAGTCGGTATCAGAGCTCTAGGTTCATAGGTGCTACGAGTCATAAGCGAGTTTAGTAGAGTCTTGCGGATCTGTACGGAGATGTCTGTACTTATCTTTGAGAGGCTACATAACTATTAGAACAGTTTCATTTCCTTCATTCCTATCGTGCGAGTTTATTTGTCTCGAAGTTTGAACTTTTATCATTCCATTCTCTCACAGATGGTGAGGACACGAGCTGCAGTTACTGATGATGTTACCCCCAGAGAAGACTTCGCTAGGGGCAAAGGCAGAGGCCGACAAGGAGCACGTGTTGCAGCTAAGGCACCTACCAGAGCAGTAGTTATGGAGCCGCTAGTAGTTCCAGTTGGGGGTAGGTACCGGAGGCGCCTGCTGTTACCCCCAGATTTCAGAAGACCTTAGCACAATTCCTGAGCATGTTTGGTACATTGGCTCAGGCGGGGTTGATTCCGATTGCACCAGCTATTTCACAGACCGGGGGAGGAGCTCAGACTCCTTCCGCCCACACTCCAGAGCAGCGAGTTTATGTTGGTCAGGTTCCAGGTGTCATGACGACACAGCCTGTGGTCCCAGTTCAACCCGTGGTTAGGGAAACATCATCTAAGGAAGAACAACTTATAGACTTGTGAGGTACAAGAAGTACCACCCTCTTACCTTCAGTGGATTGGCAACAGATGATGCCCAGGGTTTTCTGGAGTAGTGTCACCGCATTCTTCGTACTATGGGTATTGTGAAGACGAGCGGGATTGCTTTTACTACGTTCCAGCTCAGGGGAGCGGCTTATCAGTGGTGGTGGGCATATGAGTTAGGTAGCCCGGCCGAGTCAGCTTCACTTACATGGTTTCAATTTTCAGAGATATTCCTGAGAGAGTTTGTAACTCAGTCCCTTCGAGATGCATGGCGCGCGAAGTTTGAGCAGTTGCGCCAGGGCACTATGTTATTGTCAGAGTATGCCGTTAGATTCAGTGATTTGGCCAGACATGTACCTGCTTTGGTCGCTACAGTTGGAGAGCGTGGCCGTAGATTCATTGAGGGGCTCAGGCATGATATTCGGTTCAGCATGGCTCGGGAGTTAGAGTCGGATGTTTCGTTTCAGCAGGTGGTAAGGATCGCTCACCGAGTAGAGGGCATGTGGGATCAGGAGAGAGGGGACATGCGGGGCCATGAGAGAGAGGTTAGGAGAGGTCAGGAGAGAGAGGACAGGGAGGCGAGGAGGCCTCGTAGACCGGAGAGATCTACTGATCCTTATTTTGGAGGCAGGGTACGACATGGTAGAGGTTTTGTCGGTTAGCCAGTTCAGTTTGCACTTCAGGCTTCGCATAATGTTTCAGGTGCTCATGGGTCTCAGAGTACCCGTACCGCACAGTTCCCATAGCCATATCAGTAGAGAGGTTGCTTCGAGTGTGGAGATACCAGCCATAGGGTGAGATATTGTCCTAGACTCCGGATAGGTGTGTCACAACGGAGTATTCAAGCGAGTAGAGGGCGCCCAAGAGGGGAAAGCCCGGCCAGTTTATGTGTTTCGTATAGTAGGCTTGAGGCCACTGCGCCAGATGATGTCATACAAGTTTGCTTTTGATTTGTTATAGAGGGGAACCATTCGTATTTTGATTCGGTTCTGCTTATCGGGGTGAGTTCCCCTATTTGTTGTCCCACCTATGGGTGAGTTCATGACCTAGTATTATGTTTATGTGTTTGCTCCTGTTGGGAGATTCTATGAGTGATAACCATGTCTATCATTGTTTTAATTCATTATTGAAAGTTACGAGACAAGAAGTGAATTCATGTTGTCTATTATGGCAGGTTTGATGTGATTCCTGAGTAATTTTGTTACGATTTGTGATTTGATACTCTACCGGGGGTGAGAGTTTAGTAAGTGTGGTGATTTTATTGGCAGAATTGAGTTAGTGGAAGATTTCAATTGGTATGATGTCTATTCGGCTTGTGAATCAGAGTTCAGGGTGAGACCCTCGCGATTCCATGTGATTTGATATGTTTGAGCCAGGCTGCGTGCCACGGTGGAGGTTATATCAGGATGAGATCCTTGTGATTTGTTCATATACTTTAATTTTTTCCTTTTAAATTGATTCGTAGGATGGTACTGATAGAGAGTTATGCCTGTCGGGCTTGTTTGATAGATATTTCTCTTACATGTTTCTCTTTATGTGTTTCTCCGTTTAGACTAAGTACTAGTCAAGAAAGAATCATGATTTTTCAAAACATGCTGCAAGGAGTTCAAATAGGCAATTAGGACATGTAGACATGCTATTCTAGGCTAACAGGATAACTACACATGCTAGTATACTCAGATAAGATGAAAATAGGCTATTACTTGGTAAATATCAGGTTTTTCCACAAATAGCCCGTGTACGCACTCGTCACCTCGCGTACACGGCGCTCACATATCATAACAACACCAAATCCTAAGGAAATTTCCCCCACACAAGGTTAGGCAAGCCACTTACCTCAAACCAAGCTCAATCAATCCGTAACAATGCTCTTTCCACGAATGTCCGGCTCCGAATGGCCCAAATCTAGCCAAAATCAATTACATACCATAAATACAACTATAAGAATTACTCTAATTAATGAAATCAAAGCTAAAGCAAGAAATTAGAAAATCGCCCCAAAACGTCTCCCCGGGCCCACATCTCAGAATCAAGTAAAAATCACAAAATATGAACACCCATTCACTCATGAGTTCACTCGTACCAAAATTACTCAAATCAATTACCAAAATCTCGATCAAAATCCCAAAATTCGGCCTAAGAACTTTTCTCAAATACTTTCTCAATTTTCCAACCCAAATCACTAATTTAATGATGAAATTAAAGACATAGTCATGGAAATTAACCAAAACTAGGTAAGAATCACTTACCCCAAACACCCACGTGAAAATCCCCCCAAAAATCGCCTAATTCCGAGCTCTCAAGTCCAAATGGTGAAAAATGACATAAACCGTCGATTTTGAACTTTTAAATCTGCCCAGCTGTTCCCTTCTTCGCGAACGCGACCACTATCTCACGTTCGCGTATAACAAAAATCCAATAGACCAAATTTCATCCTTCGCGAATGCGAGGGACCTCTCGCGAATGCGTACCTTTCACTTCTTGGTCCTTCGCGAATGCGATACCCACTATGCGAACGCGTAGACCAAATGACAGGGGTCCGCAGCTGCCTCACTTCCTCTACGCGAACGCATTCCACTTTGCGCGTTCGCGATGCTTTCACTGACCATACCTTTGCGAACGCGGGCTCCTTTGCGCGAATGAGAAGAAAAAACTTGAGCTGGCCTCCCAGATGCCCTATGCGAACGCGATGAAGAAATGCCTACAATAGAAACACCAGAAATATGCTATCTTCTCTTAAGTTTAAAAGGTCCGTTAACCATCTGAAATAAACCCGAGGCCCCCGGGACCTCAACTAAACATACCTACAAGTCCTAAAATACCATACAAACTTAGCCGAGCCCTCAAACCACATCAAACAACGCTAATATCACGAATCATCCTCCGATTCAAACTTAAAGTACTCGAAACTTCCAAATTCGACAACCAATGCCGAAACCTATCAAACCACGTCTGATTGACCCCAAATGTTGCACATAAGTCATAATCAACCTTACGGACCTACTCCAACTTTCAGAATTGGAATCCGACCCCGATCTCCAAAAAGCCCACTACCGGTCAAAATCTCCAAAACTTCGACTTTCGCCATTTCAAGAGCTACAGTCCTCCAAAACACTATCCGGACACGCCCCTAAGTCCAAAATCACCTAACGGAGCTAACAGAGCCTACCTAACTCCATTTCGGAGTCGTCTTCATACAATTCCGACTACGGTCCAAATCCTAAGGCTTAAACCTCCATTTAGAGACTAAGTGTCCCAAAACACTCCAAAAACCAAAATGAAACCTCCTGGCAAGTCACAATAGCAGAAATAGATAGGGGAGAAGAAATTAATAGGGGGTCGAGGCTATAATTCTTAAAACGACCGGCCGGGTCGTTACATCCTTCCCCTCTTAAAATAATCGTTCATTCTCGAATGAACATAAAGACATATCTGAAGTGGTGAAAAGATGAGGATAATAGCTGCGCATAACATGCTCGGTCTCCCAAGTCGCCTCCTCGACCGGCTGACCCCTCCACTGAACCTTCACAGAAGCAATGTTCTTTGACCTCAGTTTTCGAACCTCCCTGTCCAAAATAGCCACTGGCTCCTCAACGTAAGATAGATCCCTGTCCAACTGGACTGAGCTGAAATCTAATACGTGAGCCGGATCGCTGTGATACTTCCGGAGCATAGGAATGTTGTGCTCATACTTCACGTGCTGGGAGGAAAGGCAAGCTCATAAGCAATCTCCCAACACCTCGCAACACCTTAAATGGGCCGATACATCATGGCTTAGATTTCCCTTCTTTCCGAACCTCATAACACCCTTCATAGGTGAAACCCGGAGCAAGACCAGCTCTCTAACCATGAATGCAACATCGCGAACTTTCCGATCCGCATAGCTCTTCTGTTTGGACTGGACTGTGCGAAGTCGATCCTGAATCACCTTCACCTTATCCAGGGCATCCTGAACCAAGTCTGTACCCAATAATCTAGCCTCGCCCGGCTCGAACCAACTCAATCGAGACCGACACTGCCTACCATACAGAGCCTCATACAGTGCCATATAAATGCTCGACTGATAACTGTTGTTGTAGGCAAACTCCGCAAGTGGCAAGAACTGATCCCAAGCACCCCTAAAATTTATCACACAAGCGCGGAATATATCCTCCAGTATCTGAATAGTGCTCTTGGACTGTCCGTCCATCTGAGGGTGAAATGCTGTGCTCAACTCAACCCGAGTATCCAGCTCCTACTGTACAGCCCTCCAGAACTATGATGTAAATTACGTACCCTGGTCTGAGATGATAGATACCAATACGCCATGAAGCCTGACGATCTCGTGGATGTAAATTCGAGCCAACTGCTTGGAAGAATAAGTAGTCATCACAGGAATGAAATGAGCTGACTTGGTCAGCCTATCCACAATCACCCAAACTGCATCAAACCTCCGCTGAGTCCATTGGAGTCCAACAACGAAATCCATAGTGATCCGTTCCCATTTCCACTCCGGAATATCTAACTTCTGAAGCAACCCACCCGGCCGCTGATGCTCATACTTCACCTACTGGCAATTTAGGCACCGAGCCACATACTCCACTATGTCCTTCTTCATTCTCCTCTACCAGTAATGCTGCCTCAAGTCATGATACATCTTCGCGACACCCAGATGAATGGAGTACCACGAGCTATGAGCCTCCTGAAGAATCAACTCATGCAAACCATCTACATTAGGCACACATAGCCTGCCCTGCATCCTCAATACGCTATCATCCCGAATAGTGACCTCCTTAGCATCACCGTGCTGAACCGTGTCCTTAAGGACAAGTAGGTGAGGGTCATCATACTGACGCTCCCAGATGCAATCATAGAGAGAAGACCGAGAGACCACACAAGACAACACTCGTCTCGGCTCAGAAATATCCAATCTCACAAACTGGCTGGTTAAGGCCTGAACATCCAATGCTAAGGGTCTCTCTGCTGCTGGAAGGTATGCTAAACTCCCCAAACTCTCCGCCCGGCAACTCAAAGTATCAGCCACTACATTGGTCTTCCCTGGGTGGTATAAAATGGTAATATCATAGTCCGTAAGTAGATCCAACCACCTCCGCTGACGCAAGTTAAGATCCTTTTTCTTGAACAAATGCTGCAAACTCCGATGATCGGTGTAAATATCACAAGGAACACCGTACAAATAGTGGCGCCAAATCTTCAGGGCATGAACAATAGCTACTAACTCAAGGTCGTGGACAGGATAGTTCTTCTCATGCACCTTTAGCTGTCTGGACGTGTAGGCAATCACCCTACCGTCCTACATCAACACCGCGCCAATACCAATCCGTGATGCATCACAAGATACGGTGTAGGACCCCGAACCTGTAGGCAATACCAAAACTGGGGCTGTAGTCAAAGCTGTCTTGAGCTTCTGAAAGCTCTCCTCACACTCCTCTGTCCACCTGAACAGAGCACCCTTCTGGGTTAGCCTGGTCATAGGCGCTGTAATAGATAAGAATCCCTCTATAAAGCGACGGTAATACCCCGCCAAACCAAGAAAACTACGAATCTCCGTAGCCGATGACGGTCTAGGCCAACTATACACTGCTTCCACCTTCTTCGGATCCACCTTGATCCCATAACTCGATACTACATGGCCCAAGAACGCCACTGAGTCTAGCCAAAACTCACACTTAGAAAATTTTGCATACAACTTCTTTTCTCTCAAAGTCTGAAGCACAGTCCTCAGGTGCTGCTCGTGATCCTCTCGAGTCCAAGAGTACACCAGAATGTCGTCAATAAATACAATGAAGAAGGAGTCAAGATAAGCCAGAACACCCTGTGCATCAAGTTCATAAAGGCTGTTGGGGCATTGGTTAGCCCAAAAGACATCACAAGAAACTCGTAGTGACCATACCGAGTCCTGAAAGCAGTCTTCGAGATATCTGGCTCCTGAATCTTTAACTGATGATAGCCTGAACGTAAGTCAATCTTGGAGAACACTCTGGCACCCTGTAGCTGATCAAATAAATCATCAATACTAGGCAATGGATACCTATTCTTCACTGTAACTTTGTTCAGCTGGCGATAATCCATACACATATGCATAGAACCATTTTTTTTCTTCACAAACAAGACAGGAACACCCCAAGGTGATACACTAGGCCAAATGAAGCCCCTATCAAGAAACTCCTATAACTGCTCTTTCAACTCCTTCAATCCAGGAGGAGCCATACGATATGGAGGAATAGAGATGGGCTGAGTGCCCGACAATAAATTAATGCCAAAATCAATATCTCTGTCGGGCGGCATGCCTGTAAGATCAGCTGGAAACACATCTAGATAGTCCCTCACTACTGGAACTGACTCAGCTGTAGGGGTATCAATACTGACATCTCCCACATAAGCTAGATACGCGTCACACCCCTTCTCAACCATTCGTTGAGCTTTAAGAAATGAAATGACTCGGATGGGAGTATACTCTAAGGTAACTCTCCACTCTAATCGCGGTAAGCCTAGCATGGCCAGCGTCATGGTCTTAGCGTGACAATCAAGAATAGCGTAATGGGGCGACAACTAGTCTATGCCCAAGATAACATCAAAGTCTACCATGCTGAGTAATAATAAATCGACTCTGGTCTCAAAACCACTAAGAGCAATCAAACATGACCGATACACGCATTCCACAATAAGAGAATCTCCCACAGAAGTAGACACATAAACATGGGAACTCAAAGAATCCCGAGATACACCCAAATATGGGGCAAAATAAGAGGACACATATGAATACGTAGAGCCTGGGTCAAATAATACCGACGCATCTCTATGACAGATTGGAACAATACCTGTAATGACAGAGTCAGAAGCAACTGCCTCTGTACGAGCTGGAAGAGCATAATACCTGGCCTGGCTTCCCCCTCTAGGGCGACCTCGACCTCCCCGACCTCCACCTCTAGCTGGCTGAGCAGGTGGGGCGGTAGCTAGTGATGGAATCATGGCCTGAGGACCCGGTGGAGCACGTGGTGGCTGAGAAGTCTGTAGACGTGCAACCATCCTAAGTCTGGGGCAATCCCTCACCATATGGCGGGTGTCTCCACACTCAAAACAACCCCTCGGAGGGTGTGGCTGCTGCAATTGACTCGGGCCAGGTCTGCTGGACTGGCCGCTAAAACCACCCTGAGAAGGAGGCACACTAGATACTGGCAGTGCATAATAAGGCTCCTGGGGCCTAGAAAGGGCTGGAACACCACTGGCGTCTAGAAGAGCTGAATGAACGGGGCGACCCATATAACCCCGACCATGGCGAGCTGTTGGGGGCACGATCTCCATAATAAGAACCAGTATCTGAGACCTCTTGGCCTCTCTCTCCTCTCGATCCCAGGCAAGCATTCCCTCCAATCTCCTAGCAATACTCACCACCTGCTGGTAAGGAATATCCATCTCCATCTCCTTGACTATACTAATCCTGATACTAGGGTGGAGTCCCTCAATAAATCGACGAACCATCTCTCGAACTGTGGCAACCAAGGCCGGTGTATGTCGGGCCAAATCACCGAAGCAAACTGCATACTATGACACTATCATAGCACCTAAGCGCAACTACTCAAACTCCGTGCGCCATGAGTCCCTGAGGCTCTGAGGGACATACTCTCTCAAAAATATGTCCGAGAACTGAGTCCATGTAAGTGAAGCTGCCTCATCTGGAGTACTCAACTCATAAGCACGCCACCACTGATAGGCTGCTCCTCTAAGCTGAAAGGTGGTAAAAGAAATCCCACTCGTCTCCGCTATACCCATAGTACGGAGAATATGATGACACTCCTCCAAAAAACCCTGTGCATCATCTGAAGCCAATCCGCTGAAGGTAGGTGGGTGGTACTTCTTGTACCTCTCAAGTCTGAGCTGCTTCGCCTCAGAAGCGACTGCCCTGGTCTCATGCTGAACCGGGGCTACCGGTGGCATAAGAATGAACTCTGGGGCTTGATCAACCTGGACCCTCTGCTCAGGAGTGCGGGCTATAGGAGTCTGTACCCCTCCCCCAGCCTGAGATGCGGTGAGAGTTAATGGAATTAATCCAGCCTGAGCTAAGGTGCTGAACATGCTCATGAACTGGCTAGAGTCTCCTGGAGGGCTGGTGTAGCAATAGGAATCTCCGGTGCCAGCCCTCCAGCTGGAATTGCTGGGGGCTCCTCTGTCGCAGATCGTGCGGGTGCTCTGGCTGTACCGCAGAGCCGTACTCTACCCCGGCCCCGGCCTCTGGCGGATCTAGCAGGGGGCGCGGGTGCCTGGTCATCAGATCCTCCGGTACGGGTCCTCACCATCTATGAGAAAGAATAGAATAGAGAATTTTTAGAATTTGATGCCAATAACTCGCACGACATGGAATTAAAAGAAGTATGATTGTTCCTAACAGTTCCATAGCCTCCCAAAGATAAGTACAGACGTCTCCGTACCGATCCGCGAGACTCTAATAAACTGGCTTGTGACTCACGACACCTAGGAACCTAGAGCTCTGTTACCAACTTATCATGACCGAAACTCTCCCTCCGTGAATCATCGTGACGGCACCTAGTCTCTAAGACTAGGTAAGCCTAACACTTGCGGAAAAAAAATGAAAAACATGAAAATTAACAACTAACAGTAAGAAATATTTTTAATAAGAAATTGAGATGCCCCTCGGCATATACAATAATCAACTCTCGAAATATACAAACACTACCAAGACCCGGAACACTATAAGTCACAAGATTCTATGAAGTTCTAACTACTCTATACATCAGTGTCTATAGAAATAAGAGAAGAATCAACATAGGGAATAGAGGGGGGACTCCAAGGATCTGCGGGCGTGTGCAGATGTACCTTGAAGTTCTCCGAAAACAGCAGCGACTGCAACTAAGGACGAGGTTGGTAAAAGGAACCAAGATCTGCACACGAAAAACATGTGCAGGAAAGGGCATGAGTACACCACAACGGTACCTAGTAAGTGCCAAGCCTAACCTCTGCCGAGTAGTGACGAGGTCAGGTCAAGGCCCTACTGGTATATAATAAATAAGCAGGAGAGTATAACAATATAATAAGAAACTGGAATTTAAACAAAGAGAAACATAGCAAAGTAGCAACACAGAACACAAGGATAAACAACAGGGGATCTCCCGAGATACCGTCTCGTAGCCCCAAAAATAAAAGTGCAAGGAGATCTCCCGAGGTACCGCCTCGTAGTCTCAAAAGTAAATATGCAGGGAGAACTCCCGAGGAACCGCCTAGTAGTCTCAAAAGTAAAGGTGCATGGAGAACTCCCGAGAAACCGCCTCATAGTCTCAAAAGTAAATATGCAGGGGGATCTCCCAGGATATCGTCTCGTAGTTCCAAAGTAAATACGCAGCTCAAACAAATAAATATAATAGTTACAATACGAAACCTATAATTTAGACTAAGTACAAGTCAAGAAAGAAGCAGGATTCTTCTAAACATGCTGCAAAGAGTTCAAATAGGCAATTAGGACATGTAGACATGCTATTCTAGGCTAACAGGATAACTACACATGCTAGTATACTCAGATAAGATGAAAACATGCTATTACTTGGTAAAAATCAGGTTTTTTCACAAATAGCCTGTGTACGCACTCGTCACCTCGCGTACACGGCGCTCACATATCATAACAACACCAAATCCTAAGGGGATTTACCCCACACAAGGTTAGGCAATTCACTTACCTCAAACCAAGCTCAATCAATTCGTAACAATGCTCTTTCCATGAATATCCGGCTCCGAATGGCCCAAATCTAGCCAAAATCAATTACATACCATAAATACAACTATAAGAATTACTCTAATTAATGAAATCAAAGTTAAAGCAAGAAATTAGAAAATCGCCCCAAAAGGTCTCCCCGGGCCCACGTTTCGGAATCGGGTAAAAATCACAAAATATGAACACCCATTCACTCATGAGTTCACTCGTACCAAAATTACTCAAATCAATTACCAAAATCTCGATCAAAATTCCAAAATTCGGCCTAAGAACTTTTCTCAAATATTTTCTCAATTTTCCAACCCAAATCACTAATTTAATAATGAAATTAAAGACATAATCATGGAAATTAACCAAAACTAGGCAAGAATCACTTACCCCAAACACCCACATGAAAATCCCTCTAAATATCGCCTAATTCCGAGATCTCAAGTCCAAATGGTGAAAAATGACATAAACCCTCGATTTTGAACTTTTAAATCTGCCCATGTGTTCCCTTCTTCGCGAACGCGGCCACTATCTCGCATTCGCGTATAACAAAAATTCAACAGACCAAATTTCCTCCTTCGCAAACGCGAGGGACCTCTCACGAATGTGTACCTTTCACTTCTTGGTCCTTCACGAATGCGATACCCACTACGCAAACGTGCAGACCAAATGACTGGGGTCCCCAGCTACCTCACTTCCTCTACGCGAATGCATTCCACTCTTTGGGTTCACGATGCTTTCACTGACCATACCTTCGCGAACGCGGGCTCCTTTATGCGAATGCGAAGAAACAATTTGAGCTGGCCTCCCAGATGCCCTACGCGATTGCGAGACCTCTATCGCGAACGCGATGAAGAAATGCCTGCAACAAAAACACTAGAAATCTGCTATCTTCTCTTATGTTCAAAAGGTCCTTTAACCATCTGAAATAAACCCGAGGCCAAGCCCTCGGGATCTCAACTAAATATACCAACAAGTCCTAAAATACCATACGAACTTAGTCGAGCCCTCAAACCACATCGAACAACGCTAAAATCCCGAATCATCCTCCGATTCAAACTTAAAGAACTTGAAACTTCTAAATTCGACAACCGATACCGAAACCTATCAAACCACGTCCGATTGACCCCAAATTTTGCACACAAGTAATAATCAACCTTATGGACCTACTCCAACTTTTGGAATCAGAATCCGACCCCGATCTCCAAAACGTCCACTACCGGTCAAAATCTCTAAAATTTTGACTTTCGCTATTTCAAGCCTAAATGAGTTACAGACCTCGAAAACATTATCCGGACACGTCTCTAAGTCTAAAATCACCTAACGGATCTAACCGAACTGACGTAACTCCAATCCGGAGTCATCTTCACACAGTTCCAACTACAGTCCAAATGCTAAGACTTAAACCTCAATTTAGGGACTAAGTGTCCCAAAACACTCCAAAAACCAAAATGAAACTCCTGGAAAGTCACAATAGCAGAAATAGATATGGAAGAAGTAGTTAATAGGGGGTCGGGGCTATAACTCTCAAAACAACTTGTCGGGTCGTTACATTATTTGAGTTATAGCTTACGGGGTGTGTGCCCAATGGCATTAGATGTGACTTGTTGATCTAGGTCTATATTTATGAGGTCTTCGTGCTTCTTGAATCATTGTTAGCATTGTGGAGGTTTAAAACGGGTCTCTAAAGGATATGAGGCTTATTGCCGGTGTTGGTTTTGATTACGGACAACTATTGTGATCAAAAATATTATTATAGGCCTATGTGTGGTGTGTCATGTTGGGTGGTCATACCTTGTGGGTGTAGGCATGAGTTGTTACAACTAGTTGAGGCTGATATCGGGTATGGATTTAGAATCGGGTCTTTTGGAGATGAATGAAAGGTGAGAATTTTGACTCTAAGGCTTATCGGTGTTGGTAGAAAGGGTGAATTATAGTTGAGATGGTGTCGTCAGGTTTATGTGGATTGGGGTGACAGGGGGTCACCCGCGGGTGTATGTTGATATGTGCTTTTAGTGATTTGAAGACTTCGAGGCGATTCTTGGCACGTTCGAGGACGAATGTCTGTTTAAGAGGGGAAGGATGTAACGACCCGACCGGTCGTTTTGAGAATTTAAGTCCCGTTCGACGGCATAAAGCCCTGAGTAGTTTCATATTATGTGTATTGACTTGCGTGCATGGTTGAATTCAGTTACCGGATGATTCGGAGTGATTTGGAACACTTAGTCCCTAAACGGAAGCTTAAGTCTTAGAATTTTGACCGTAGTTGGAACTGCATGAATATGACTCCGGAATGGAGTTCTGATGATTCCGTTAGCTCCGTTGGGTGATTTTGGACTAAGGATCATGTCCGGACGGTGAATTTGAGGTCTGTATCTGATTTAGGCTTGAAATGGCGAAACGTCAAATTTTCGGAAATTTTGATTGGAAGTGAACTTTTTGATATCGGGGTCGGATTCCGATTCCGGAAGTTGAAGTAGGTCCGTAAGATTGAATATGACTTGTGTATAAAATTTGGGGTCAATCAGATGTGGTTTGTAGGTTTCGACATTAGTTGTAGAAATTAGAAGTTTCAAGTTTATAAAGTTTGAATCGGAAGGTGAATTGTATTTTTAGCGTTGTTTGGTGTGATTCGAGGGCTCAAATAAGTTCGTATGGTATTTTAGGACTGGTAGGTATGTTTGGATGAGGTCCCGGAGGCCTCGGGTGTGTTCCGGGTGGGCTACGGGTCCTTTTTCCCTATTTTTGAACTGCTGTTCCTGTTTTCTGGTGTTCTTCGCGATCGGGAAGCGCCTTTCGCGTTCGCGAAGTGTTACTGCTGACCACCTCTAGATCCTTCTTCGCGTTTGCGTTCAACCTCCCGTGTTCGCGAAGGTTTGCTTTTCCCCTTCATCGCGTTCGTGATTAGCCACCCGTGCTCGCGAAGCTCTTCCGGGCAGCCTTATATTTCTTCTTCGCGTTCGCATAGGTTCTGTCCCTTGTTCTTTGCATTCGCACTCCTTTCCTCGCATTCGCGAAGGGTTTTTCTGGACAGCCTTACTTTCCTTCTTCGCGAACGCGAGCCTTTCTCCGCATTCACGATGCTTTCAGACCTGGGCAGAATATAAGTTTTCCAACAGTTATATTTAGTAAATTGTAGCAAACTCTGTAGAGCTTATGACTTGTACTATCGCTTTTAGGAATTATAAATTTTATTCTATTTCAAAAAATAGTTAGATGTTATTTAATTATTGTTGTTATTCAGTAAATGTTAGGCTTACCTAGTCCCTAAGACTAGGTGCCATCACGATACCCAACGGAGGAAAAATTGGGTCGTGACAACTACATACATATTCCAATAAACCAAAACTAGTTAATAATGCACTTACTCTCTACTTGATGATTAATAAAGCACTCACATTCTCAAATCGATCGACAACAGGCTATACTCCTGTGCAGGGGTTCAACAGATCTCGTGGCCTAACGCGAAATCATATTGAGAGGCCCTTAAATTTATTTTGTAAAATATTTACACTAACAATAAAATTTACTTTTTAACTAACAAATTAATCATTTAACACAGAAAAGCGAATTTCAAAAAAAAACAATTTTAGAAAAAGGAAGAAGAGCACAAAAAATAAAGTGGTGGACTATCGGATGTTGAGGTCGAGAACTCAAAGTAAAAATTTTGATTTGGCTATCATCACAAACAAGAAAGAGAACTAAACGTACATAACGTAATAGCTTAAGTTTTGAGCATTGACGGTATCAAAAATATTTAATTTACTCCTGATCAATTTAAACAATAATTGTAGTTCTCTATTAAGTAGAACTTATTGGTGAATATTTAAAATAAATTGTAAAAAACCTAATATAATATGTCGAATTATACTAAAAGAAAACCGATGCGTGAATGGTTTTGTGTTCGTGCAGTTTCAAAGAATTTTGTAAAATATTTTGCGAAACGGATCATGTTGTTTGAGGAGATTTATTCACAGCAATGAACCAAGATCCGAAGTTTTAAGGCCGAATAGATGAGAAATCCTCTGAATTAAACTGCTCTTATTCAGTGTACTCCCAACCTTCACGTTTACCTAATTATTCCTCTAAACAAGACATTTCACTGTCCTCGACCCCCCTAAAGCCGATATCAACTGCTTCCTCCCTCCGCTTTTACTTATTCACTATCGACATTTTACTCCCATTAAAAAATAATAAATAAAATACATAATTTATCATGATACTCATATTAATTGATATATATTTTTAATGAATTTAAAAAAATAATTTAAAATGAGTAATTAATACTATGAGTATAAAAAAAAAAATTATCTTTTCATAATATACTAAAAGTGACAAGTAAAAGTGAAAATCTAGAATAATGGATAAGTAAAAGTAAACAGATGAAATATTTATTTATAGATTATTTAGGAAAGCCAACACTCCAACACCTTAAATCCAATATGCAAAGTAGCTTATAGGAAACTAACAGCAGGAAGGAAAGCAGAAACATAAAATTCTCCAGCTTAAAGCAAAATAATTTAGACATTCAATTTTAATTGTTTGGTTCAGTTACGAATGGCAATTCTGTCGAAAACGATAATAAACAACTTCCGTTGATACCATGTTTCTAAAATTTATTTATTTCTAAACAACTTCCGTTCAATTTTCTAAAATATTTTCTCACAATTTGGTGCCAAACAATTTCAATAGATTCGACAGTTTGGGGACGATTTTTCTGCACAGGAATATGAACAAAACACGTGCATCCAAACGCTCGCAAATGCCTATTATAATACTGCCTCAGTAAGAAGTTCGTGAGGTGCCGTTGCAGCTTGGATTATCATAGAATAAGAGAGGAACCGCCTTAGGGAATGACTTAAAAGATAAATGTCGCTTACTCCGCGAATAATTTTTGACGATTTTAACGTACCCCGTTAAAAATAGATGGAAAAATTTGAATCCTTTTTTTTTAATAAATATTTTAACATGTGAAATTATATAATTGTAATTCAGTTGTATTTTATGGAATTACTTAATTTTAAACAGATATGATTAAATCATAATCACATGAAATATGATCCTCACCACATCAACTACCTTTTCCAGGTGTCTTCCACCGCAACACCTGCCCACAGCCCCTTTCTCCGATCGAGCTATCGCCTATTACTGCTACTCCTAGTACCTCTAGGATTAGTATTATATTCTTACATTGATATTTATTTACACTGCATTAGAGAGTTGTACAAATAGGCTTGTATTCTTGTACAGAGGACAATTTATAAATACAAAACCCTTATCCAGTTTAGGGTAAGCACAATATTTGTACCAATTCTATCATAGCCCTCCAATGTCCCTTCACCCACAGTCCCCAGTATTACTTAATGAATCGAATATTTGGTTCACTTGGTCATAAGTTTAAGGCATCGAGTGCTGTGTCCCGCTCCTTCAAAGTTTGAGTCGTAAATATTCATAAAAGAAAACATCATTAAAGAGCCCGTTTGGACATAAGAAATTTTTTTTTTTTTTCCAAAAAAAAAATTTAATTTTTTTCGAAATCAACATTTGTTCATAAAATTTTCAAATTTTAAATATCATTTTCACTTAAAAAATATTTTTTCCCTATTTTGGAATTTTACAATTCTTATGTCCAAACGCCCACTAAGTTAAATATAATACTCATCAACAATGCACCGGACTGCAGTTCAGCCCTTCGCCGAACCCCGCACAAAGCGGGAGTGTAATGCACGAGGCTGCTCTTTACTAACGAGGAGCTCTATATTTTAATAAACTACGAAAACTCTTGCAAGGTTAGTACTTGCCACCTAAACCGCCACCTTCAAGATGCAACCAGCAAATTTTAATGCTGTTTATTTAGTCAAACAAACATTATCTTATACAGTGATGCTCCTTATAATATAATCCAAGACTCCTGCAAACAGGAGCGGAGCGGAGCGGAGCTAGTATTGGATTGCGAGCTAAATGGTGACAAATTGAGCAGTACTATTGAGTTGAAGAACACTGTCATGCTCACCATAAGGGTATATCTGTGAATCTACTGATTCCTTAAATTTTCTCGACAAGTACAAGAATAACATTGGCTGTTGAAAGATATTCTGGCTTTTTCTAAATTCCCTCCGTATAACGTCGTGACGGCACCTAGTATCTACGACTAGGTAAGCTTAATAAATTGCGGAAATATAACAAAAACGAAAGTAAAACCTGGCAACTAACAGCAGTGGATAACTAAATAACTAATAACAATGCCGCTCGGCATGTGCAATAACCAATACCCTATAATACACTGTCTTTCCAAAACCCGGAACATCGTAAGTCACAAGATACAGAAGGAAACTAGTATCTCTATACACCAGAGTTTAACAAAAAAAGTACGGAAGGTAAATGACATAGGAGAGAATAGAGGGGAACTCCGAGGTCTGCGGACGCGACAGATGTACATTGAAGTCTCCGTACAACAGCAAGCACTCTCAGCTAGTAGCGGGGCTGATAAGGAGCACCGGGATCTGCACACAAAAACATGTGCAGAACAGTAGCATGAGTACACCACAACGGTACCCAGTAAGTGCCAAGCCTAACCTCGATAGAGTAGTGATGAGGTCAGGTCAGTCCCACTGGTATATAATAAAGAAAGCAAAAAAATATAACAGTATAATAAGAGACTAGAATTTGACAAAAAGAAAACACAGTGATATAACAATGCAACACAAAGGGAAAAACAACAGAGGATCTCCCGAGATATCGTCTCGTAGTCCTAAAATAAATATGCAGGGAGAACTCCCGAGGTACCGCCTTGTAATTTTAAAAGTAAATATACAGGGAGAATTCCCGAGGAACCGCCTCGTAGTCTCAAAAGTAAATATACAGGGAGAACTCCCGAGGAACCGCCCCGTAGTCTCAATAGTAAATATGCAGGGAGAACTCCCGAGGAACCGCCTCGTAGTCTCAAAATTATATATGCAGGGAGATTATATATGCAGGGAGAACTCCCGAGGAACCGCCTCGTAGTCTCAAAAGTAAATATGCAGGGAGAACTCCCGAGAAACCGCCTCGTAGTCTCAAAAGTAAACACACAGCTCAACCAATAAATACCATAGTAAACAGCAAGAATTCTACAGTTAAGACTAATAAAGAACAAGAAAAAACAGAAAATTAACTAGGCATGCTTCACACAGTTCAAATAAGCAGTTAAAGCATGTTGACATGCGATATTAGGCTAATGAGGATAACTACGCATATTGGAATAACTTAATTAAGAATGAAAACAGACTAATACTCATTTAAACGGTAAAACTCAAATTAAAGGAGAAAACATGTTACTACTCTGTAAAAGAAATCAGGTTTTTCAATAAATAGCCCATATACGTACACGGCGCTCACATAGCACGACAATATCAAATCCTAAGAGAATTTTTCCACACAAGGTTAGGCAAGCCACTTACCTCGAACCAAGCTCAATCAATCGATAACAATGCCTTTTCCATGAATATCCGACTCTGAATGGCCAGAATCTAGCCAAAATCAAATTCACACCATAAATAAAACTATAAGAAATTAATCTAATTAATGAAATCAAAGCTAAAGCAAGAAATTAAAAAATCGCCCCAAAACGTCTCCCCGGGCTCACGTCTCGGAATCGGGTAAAAGTCACAAAATACGAACAATCATTCACTAACGAGTCTAACCATATAAAAATTATTCGAATCCGACCTCAAATCACCTTCCAAAATGTGAAATTTTAGTCTATGAAGTTTCTACCATATTTTCCAAATTTCCAACTCAAATCCCTAATTAGATGATGAAAATAGCAATAGATTCATGAAATATAGTCCAATCCGAGTTAGAGCCACTTACCCCAACAATCTCCTTGAAGAAATCTCGAAAAAGCGCCTCACACCGAGCTCTCAAACTCTCAAAATCGAAACGGATAATCAATCCTCGAATTCCTCTTTTCTGCCCAGTAAACTCGCTTCTGCGAGCCTTCAACTGCACTTGTGGTACTGCACCTACGGAAAATCCATCGCAGGTGCGAAAATCATTATAGGGGAATAGGACCGCATATGCGGCAAGGGGGCCGCACCTGCGTGTGCGCGCCTGTGGAGCACTGTTCGCTTCTGCGGTCATTCACCGCGCATGCGGTTCCTATAACGCATCTGCGGGCATCGCAGATGCGGAAATTTCCCCGCACCTGCGATCCCTGGCCATGCCTCCAATCTACGCTTCTGCGCTTTGTGCGCCGCACGTGCGATCCCGCACCTGTGGTCTCCCCACCGCAGGTGCGAAAACACCAGATGCCCAGTAACAACACCAATCCAAATTTTGATCCGTTAAGCATCGAGAACTCACCCGAGGCCCCCGGGACCTCAACCAAACATACCAACCAATCCTACAATACCATACGAATATAGTCGAGCCCTCAAACCATATTAGATAACGCTAAAATCACGAATCATCCTCCGATTCAAACTTAAAGAACTTGAAACTTTCAAATCCGACAACTGATGCCGAAACAAACCAAACCACGTCCGATTGACCCCAAATTTTGCACACATGTCATATTCAACCCTACAGACCTACTCCAACTTCCGAAATTGGAATCCGACTCCGATCCCAAAAAGTCCACTACCGGTCAAAATCTCCAAAACTTTGACTTTCGCCATTTCAAACCTAAATGAGCTACAGACCTGCAAAATACTATCCGGACACATCCCTAAGTCCAAAATCACCTAACGGAGCTAACAGAACCGATAGAACTCTATTCCGGAGTCGTCTTCATGCAGTTCTGACTATGGTCCAAATCCTAAGGCTTAAACCTCCATTTAGGGACTAAGTGTCCCAAAACACTCCAAAAACCAAAACGAAACCTCCCGACAAGTCACAATAGCAGAAATAGATATGGGAGAAGCAGTTAATAGGGGATCGGGGTTATAACTCTCAAAACGACCGGCTGGATCGTTACATTATATATATAAACATTTAAGTTTTTAGGTCTAGAATGCATGCATCCCAGAGACACCAACTTTGTCACCTGCTTAACAAGTCTTTTAATTATTAATTTTTTTTTTTGTATTGTTGAAAATTAGATGAGCTCGCTTTTAAGGTGCAAAACCCATACCTCTCCATTTCTCTGAACCCAGACAGGCGCCCTTTCAGTCGAGTCGTCAAAGCAGCTACTAATGCTTACACAGGGTAGGACGGTTACATCATATCCCTTGGGGTCGGTGTTTCTCCGGACCCTTCATGAACGCAAAATACCTTGTGCACCGATTTTTTTTTTTTAAATGATTCAGGATCTAAAATAAACAAAATTTTCTGATCATGACGCAACTAGCAAGTTTTATTGCCATTTATTTAGTCAAGTAAAGATTAACTTATACAGTGATGCTTCTTAAAATATAATCCAAGACTCCTGCAAAGTCGATAATTGCCACTTGAACTGCATGTCTTGTTTCAAATACATACGCAAGTCCCATCTACACAGAATGGAATCCCACCTCTACAGTTCAAATGACAATCTTCTTTAGTCTTACACCACTCTCCTGTCATCGCATATGAAAATTACAAAACTCGTTAGTATTTTGCACAAGATATAAATTTTTGAAGAATTTAGTTACTCCTATATAAATTGTCAACATTTATGAGCGATATATGCATACTTGCTACTCCATCATGTTTAGGGACGGATATACCCTTGTAGGTACGAGTTTAAGTGTTTAACTGAACCTATAACATTTAGAATGTATCCTAAATTTATGTGTAAACTTCACTGAAATTGTAATAAATGGTAGACAAGAACCTATAATTTAAAAAGTATATATAACGGATTCAATTCTATAAATATCAAAAGTTGAACCCATAAAGTTTAAATTCTAAATTCGCTTCTGATCATGCTGTTTAAAGAAACCCCGTCACTTTAACGAAATCTTTATAGCCTTTTCAAATGAAATTACTAAAAGATGCTAATGTTATAACTTAATATTGTGTTGATAAGTGATTGAATACGAGAGAGAGAGAGAGAGATCGGTGGAATATATTTTGGCTAAACATACGCAAGTCCCATCAACACAAGTTACAAACCCAGATTCACATGTCATATGACAATCTACTCTACTATGACACGACGCTTCTGTCACAACATCTGAAGATCATAAAACTCGTTAGCATCTTGTATGACATAACTATTTGAGGAACATATGACAAGTTAAAGGCGTTTCATGCTAAAACACACACACACATATATCTAACATGTGTAAGTACAATCTACCATGTTGTTTGAGTAAAGGCCATCATTTGAAAGAAACTTTTTAATACGATTTTATATGTGATTGTATAAGACAAAGAGAGAGAGACTAACCGCGTGAAAGGACCAAAAAAGAGACTACAAAAAACAGTGTCATCAAAGTCTTGGCCATCTTGTGCAGAAGAATGTTTTTTTGCGTTAAGAATGCTTCTTGCACCACATTATATAATACAATGCCAATTCCAATTAGGAGTTCTTTTTTAATTTTCATATCTTGAATTTTGGTTAGCGGATCAAAGACATTTTTTGGTCTATGGAAGGTTGGTCAAAGAAACATGTCTAATACATACAACATTACCATATATATCAAGATTTGATGCATCTTTTTAAATTAATGAATCTCCTGTATTGCAATTTATATTTTGGTTTCATATCAAATAGAGCATAGATTAATCTCTCATAGTGATGACAGTAAAGAGTTGGTACAAATTTATCCACATAAGATGTCTACGCCAAATAATGAATATAAAATATGTGTTTTTCATACAAATTGGTGATTATAGATTGTTTGGGCTGGTGTTTGGCGGTTTTGTTTCAATTTGAGATCATTTCGAATAGATTTGGGGTGGTTCAATCAAAACAAAAGTTACAAATTTAAAGAATACTTTGTTGAACAACACAAATAAATTATGCCATTCAGGTAGAATTTGTGAACAATTTAACAGATAGGCCCAATGCAGATAACACAAAGTCATGCCAATATAATAAAGTTTTGCTGAATGATTGAACAAGTTGTCGTGCCAATCAAGTATAGTTTGTGAGTTATCCGAGAATAAAGCAAGGCGATTACATAACAAAGTTATGCTAATATGGTACGTAGAGTTTGATAAACAATTAAACAATCATAAAGTCATGCCAATCGAATAGAATTTATGAATAAGTTGACAATATAAGTCGAGTTGATACAACATAAAATCTACCAATCTGGTAGAGAAAGACTGTCGTTCATGTTATGCGTAAGGGTGTGTGAGTTTGAAGATCATTCTTAGGACTACGGGTGTAAAAATCGAACCGAAAAACCTTACCAAATCGAAAAGTCAAACCAAATCGATTAAAAAATCCGATTAGGTTTGGTTTGATTTGGTTTGATATTGAGTAAAAATGTCACGACCAGAATTCTCACCTCCAGACCGTGATGGCGCCTAGAATTCCACTTGCTAGGCAAGCCAACGTTAGAATAACATTATCCATTTATAAAATAATTTTTAAATTTATTAATAACAAGGAAGCAAATGCGGAAGCAATTTTGAAATAATTCATAATAATAACGGTGTCTAAATACCATCCCAGAATTGGTGTCACAAGTGCACGAGCATCTAGAATAAATACAAATAAAGGTCTGAATAAAATAAAGCTGTCTGGAAATAAACACACAGCTAAAGTACAATAGACGGGGATTTCAGAACTGCGGACGCCATGCAGTTATACCTCAAGTCTTCTCTGATAGCTGAAATCTGAGCAAGTCTATGGTACGCCGCTAGGACCAACTTCAAAATCTGCACAAGAAGTGCAGAGTGTAGTATCAGTACAACCGACCCCATATACTGGTAAGTGCTGAGCCTAACCTCGACGAAGTAGTGACGAGGCTAAGGCGGTTCACTTACATTAACCTGTATGCAATATTAGTAACAATAACAATAATAGGAATAAATCAGGTAATTCATTTATAATAATTTAAGGCAACTCAACAGTCATAACCAATTATCATTTTCACTAATTCTTATAGAAGAAATTTTCCCAATAAATATAACAATTAATATAAAATTACGAGACAACAAACATACAATAATTATGGTTTAATTATGAAGCAAACAAAAATAAATAGCAAATTATTATGAAAATCAGGGAGCAAATAGGCAGTTTAATATTTATTATGCTAAATGTCAAATAACAATTAAGGCACATAATTCAAATAACTTGTAATAATTAATGCAGGAATTCAAGAATTTATATTTGCAAAGAATAAGAGAGAAATAATTATTATAATAATTAATTTATGATTTTTCAAGTAAGCAGGAAAATAATTAATATGACGACGTATAGACACTCATCACCTTGCCTATACGTCGTTTACATGCAATTTACATAATAAATAATTTAAGGGATCTATTCCCTCAAGTCAAGGTTAATCCCGATACTTACCTCGCTTTGCAAATTCCAATCAATTATTCAACCACAACTTTTCCTTTTAAATTTGCCTCTGAAAGCTTCAAATCTATTCACAAACAATTTAATATATTCAATACTAATCATATGAATTAATTCCATATGAATTTACAAATTTTTCGGATAAAAATCCAAAATTCATTAAAATATTCTGCAATGGGAACCCGTTCCGATACGAGTTCAACCATACTAAATTTGTCCAATTCCGATATCAAATGGACCTTCAAATCTTAATTTTTCGTTTTTGGAAAGTTTTACAAAAATTCCAATTTCTTCCATCTAAATCCGAAATAAATGATGAATATAGACATGGATTTGTGAAATACAATCACTATATGATAAAGAACACTTACCCAGTCCGAAATCGTAAAAAACGCCTTTGAAATCGCCCCTTAGCCGAGTTATAATTGAGGGTTTGTGATAAAATGAAAACAATCCCGTTTTGGTTCTGTTTTAAGTCACAGGGGTCAGGCCTTCTTCGCGTTCTGAAGTCGCGTTCGCGATGAGTAGCAGCCCGTGGCTTTCGTGTTCGCGAAGGCTTCCCCCCCCGGTCTTCGCGTTCGCGAGGCATTGCTCGCGTTCGCGATGAAGGAATGATCGACCCTCCCCCAGGTGTGCTTAACACTACGCGTTCGCGACCAAGCCTTCGCGTTCGTGAAGAAGAAAACTTCAGCTGCCAAATTTACTCTTCACGTTCGCGAGAGTACCTTCGCGAACGCGAAGAAGAACATGCCAGAACACCTGCTGCAGCAAAATACCAGATTTTCAAAGTCCAAAACATCTCGTAGCCTATCCGAAACCCACCTGAGCCCTCGGGGCTCCAAACCAAACATGCACACAAGTCCTAAAATATCATACGAACTTGCTCGCGCGATCAAATCGCCAAAAAAAATACTTAGAACTACGAATCGGATACCAAATCAAAGGAAGTTTTCAAGAAACTTTAAAATTTATATTTTTACAACCGGACGTCCGAATCACGTCAAATCAACTCCGATTCTCACCAAATTCGGTAGACACGTCATAAATGTTATAGTGGACCTATATCGGGTTCCAGAACCAAAATACGGACCCGAGGTCAATAAATCCAACATCAGTAATTTCTTAAAACTCATTAAGCTTTCATGCTTTTAATTTTTTATCAAAATTCCATATCTCGAGCTAGGGACCTCAGAATTCGATTCCGGGCATACGCCCAAGTCCCAAATCACGATACGGACCTACCGGAGTTTTCAAAACACTGATCCGGATCCGTTTGCTCAAAATGTTGACCAAAGTCAACTTAGTTGAGTTTTAAAGCTCTATTTCCCATTTTAATCCATTTTTCACATAAAAACTTTTCGAAAAATTGTACGAACAGCGCACGTAAGTCGAGGAATGATAAATGGTGCCTTTTGAGGTCTTAGAACACAGAATTACTTATTAAATTTAAATATGACATTTTTGGTCATCACATTCTCCACCTCTAAAACAAGCGTTCGTCCTCGAACGGAGTTAGAAAAAGTACCCGAGCTAGAGAAAATGTGTGGATATTTACTCCGCATGTCCGACTCGGACTCCCAGGTAGATGCCTCTACCGGCTGACTGCTCCATTGCACCTGAACTGAAGGATAACTCTTAGACCTCAACTGTCGGACCTGCCGGGCTAGAATAGCCACCAGCTCCTCCTCGTAAGTCAAATCTTTGTCCAATTGGACTGAGCTGAAATCTAACACATGGGACGGATCACCATGATTTTTTCGGAGCATAGACACATGGAACACCGGATGAACCGCTGATAAACTAGGTGGTAATGCAAGCCTGTAGGCTACTTCGCCCACCCTTTCAAGAATTTCAAAGGGTCCGATATACCTAGGGCTCAACTTGCCCTTCTTTCCGAACCTCATTACACCTTTCATGGTGAAACCCGGAGCAATATTCGTTCTCCAACCATGAAAGCAATATCACAAACTTTACGGTCGGCATAACTCTTTTGCCTAGACTGAGCTGTGCGAAGTCGATCCTGAATAGTCTTGACCTTATCCAAGGCATCCTGTACCAAATCGGTACCCATCAACCGAGCCTCTCCCGGTTCAAACCAACCAACTGGCGATCGGCATCGCCTTCCGTATAATGCCTCATATGGAGCCATCTGGATGCTCGACTGGTAGCTATTATTATAAGCAAACTCCACAAGTGGTAAGAAATGATCCCAATAAACTCCAAAGTCTATAACACAAGCGCGAAGCATATCTTCCAATATCTGAATAGTGCGCTCTGACTGTCCGTCTGTCTGTGGATGAAATGCTGGACTCAACTCCACCCGCGTGCCTAACTCACGCTGTACAACCCTCCATAAATGTGAGGTAAACTGCGTACCTCGATCTGAAATTATAGACACGGGCACACCGTGAAGGCGGACAATCTCACGAATGTAAATTTCAGCTAACCTCTCTGAAGAATAGATAACTGCCACTGGAATGAAATGGGCTGACTTGGTCAACCTGTCCATAATGACCCAAATTGCGTCAAATTTTCTCTGAGTCCGTGGGAGCCCAACAACAAAATCCATAGTGATACGCTCCCACTTCCACTCAGGAATTTCTAACTTCCGAAGCAAACCACCAGGTCTCTGATGCCTGTACTTAACTTGCTAACAATTCAGACACCGAGCTACATGTGCAATTATACTTTTTCATTCTCCTCCACCAGTAATGTTGCCGAAAATCTTGATACATTTTAGCGGTACCTGGATGAATAGAATACCTGGAACTGTGTGCTTCTTCAAGAATTAATTCACGAAGCCCATCCACATTAGGCATACAAATACGACCCTGCATTCGCAGAACTCCATCTTCCCCCACAACAACCTGTTTGGCATCACCGTGCCGCACCGTGTCCTTAAGGACAAGTATATGAGGATCATCATACATCCTCTCTCTGATGCGCTCATATAAAGAAGACTGAGCGACTGTTCAAGCTAGAACCCGACTGGGTTCTGAAACATCTAACCTCACGAACTGATTAGCCAAAGTCTGAACATCTGCAACTAATGTCCTCTCACCAACCGGAATATACGCAAGACTGCCCATACTCACAGCCTTTCTACTCAAAGCATCGGCCACCATATTGGCCTTTCCGGGGTGATACAAAATGGTGATATCATAGTCTTTCAACAACTCCAACCATCTTCTCTGCCTCAAATTAAGATCTTTTTGTTTGAACAGATACTGAAGGCTACGATGATCAGTAAATACCTCACACGAGACACCGTAAAGGTAATGCCTCTAAATCTTCAGCGCATGAACAATGGCTGCCAATTCTAAGTCATGAACAGGATAATTCTTCTCGTGAACTTTCAACTGCCGCAACGCATATGCAATTACCTTGCCATCTTGCATTAATACTACACCAAGCCCAATGTGAGATGCGTCACAATATACCGTATATGATCCTGAGCCTATGGGTAATACCAATACTGGTGCCGTAGTCAAAGCAGTCTTGAGCTTCTGAAAGCTCAACTCACACTCGTCTGACTATCTGAATGGAACACCCTTCTGGGTTAGTCTGGTCAATGTGCTTGCTATAGCTGAAAAACCTTCCACGAACCGACGATAATAACCTGCCAAACCTAGAAAATTTCGGATCTCTGTAACCGAAGTAGGTCTAGGCAAATTCTGAAAAGCCTCAATCTTCTTAGGATCCACCTTTATGCCTTCTGCCGATACAACATATCTCAAAAAGGCAACTGAGTCTAACCAAAACTCACATTTTGAAAATTTGGCATATAACTGATTATTCTTCAAGGTGTGAAGCACACTTCGAAGATGCTGCTCATGCTCCTCTCGACTGTTGGAGTAAATCAAGATATCATCAATGAATACAACCACAAAAAATCCAAATAAGGCTTGAACACTCGATTCATCAAATCCATAAATGCTGCTGGAGCATTTGTCAACCCAAATGACATCACTAGGAACTCGTAATGCCCATACCGAGTCCGAAAAGCTGTCTTAGGGACATCAGATGCCCTAATCTTCAACTGATGGTAACCAGATCTTAAATCAATTTTCGAAAATACCTTGGTACCCTGAAGCTGATCAAATAAGTCATCAATTCTTGGCAGCGGATATTTGTTTTTGATAGTGGCCTTGTTCAACTGCCGATAGTCTATTCACATCCGCATCGAGCCATCTTTCTTCTTTTCAAATAATACTAGTGCACCCCAGGGAGAGACACTGGGTCTAATGAATCCCTGATCAAGCAAGTCTTGTAACTGCTCTTTTAATTCTTTCAACTCTGGCAAGGCCATACGGTATGGCGGAATAGAAACGGGCTGAGTGCCCGGAGCCAAATCAATACAGAAGTCAATATCTCTTTCGGGTGGCATCCCCGACAGATCTGCAGGAAATACTTCTGAAAATTCATGAACAACTGGTACTGAGTCCATAGAAGGTACATCCGCACTAGGATCGTGAATATTAGCAAAATAGGCTAGACATCCTTTCTCTACCATACGCCGAGCTTTCATATAAGAAATAACCCTACTGGCAGAATGGCCAGGAGTTCGTTTCCACTATAATCGAGGTAACCCCGACATAGCTAGGTTCACTGTCTTGGCATTAGCCGCCAATATAGCATGATAAGGAGACAGCCAATCCATACCCAAGATGACATCAAAATCTACCATATCAAGAAGTAGAAGATCCACACTAGTTTCAAGATTACCAATAGTAACCACACATGAACAGTAGACATGATCTACTACCACAGAGTCTCCCACCGGTGTCGATACACACGCAGAAGCACTCAGAGAATCACAAGGCACAACCAAATATGAAGAAAAATAGGAGGATACATAGGAATAAGTAGATCCTGGATCAAATAGAACTGAAGCATCTCTATGGCAAAGTGGAATAATACCTGTGATCACAGCATCAGATGACTCAGCCTCAGGCCTAGCTGGAAAAGCATAAAATCGAGGCTGGGCCCTACCACTCTGAACTGCATCTCTAGGACGACCTCTAACTGGCTGGCCTCCACCTCTAATGGTCTGACCTCCACCTCTAATGGCCTGACCTCCACCTCTAATGGACTGACCTCCACCTCTAGTTGCCTGACCCCTACCTCTAGCTGGCTGAGCAGGCGGTGAAGCAACCGGTGCCGGTATGATGGCACGAGAATCTTGCCAAGATCTGTTACTCGCTAATCTAGGGCAATACCTCCTGATGTGACCAATGTTCCCACACTCATAACACCTACCCTGATGCCGTGGCTGCTGAAGCTGACCCAGATGGGCCGGATAACCACTGTAGTAACTCTGGAGTGGTAGTGCACTGATAGGAGCTGAATGTGCACTCAATACTGGCTGCCTAGAGTAAGGCATAATAGGACCGTGACTCCCTGAAGCACTGGGAGATACATGAAGTGCTGAATGAAACGGTCTAGGAGGATGACCCCTACTAAAATTACCCCGGCCTCCAAACGAGGCATCACTGTAACCACCGAACTGACGAGGCCTCTTATCGGACCTCTGCCCTCTTTCCTGTGCAAGAACCATCTCGATCCTCCTTGCGACATTAGTAGCCGCCTGAAAAGAAATCTCACTTCCGGTCTCCTTGGCCATCTGAAGTCTGATAGGGTGAGTGAGTCCCTCAATGAACCTCCTCACTCTCTCTCCCTCCGTAGGTAGTAAAAGGAGAGCATGACGGGCCAAATCCACAAAACGGGACTCATACTGAGTAACAGTCATACTGCCCTGCTGTAGATGCTCGAATTGCTTGCGGAATTCCTCTCTCAGTGTGATAGGGAGTAACTTTTCCAGAAATAGCTGAGAGAACTGCTCCCAGGTAAGTGCAGGCGATCCGACTGGTCGGGTCAATGTGTAATCTCTCCACCACCTCCTGGCGGAACCCATCATCTAGAATACAGCAAAATAAACTCCATTGGTCTCAACTATACCCATGTTTCGTAGCACCTCATGGCAGCGTTCAAGATAATCCTATGAGTCCTCAGAAGGTGTACCACTGAAGTGAATTGGAAAGAGCTTAGTGAACTTATCCAGTCTCAATAAGGCCTCAAAAGACATGGCAGGCCTATCACCGGTCTGTGCCGTAACAACTGGCTGAACTACCCCAACTGGTGGGGCTGCTGGAGCCTGATTCTGGGGAGCCATCTGCTCCGGGGCGGGAGTAGTGGGAGTTTGTGCTCCTCTCCCAGCCTGTGAGATGGTTGGTGCCACTGGAAATGTACCATTCTGGTCCACACCCTCCATAAGACTCACCAATCGGACTAGAGCGTTCTGAAGCACTGGAGTGGCTATGAATCCTTTCGGGACCTGAACTGGTCCAACTGGTACATTCTGAACTGGGACCTCCTCCTGAAGGTCTATCTGAGGTTCTTCAACAGGTGCAGCAGCTCGAGCTCTGGACTGAGCTCTACCTCGGCCTCTAGCATGACCTCGGCCTCGACCTCTACCCCTGGCCATAGTTTCCACCGGGGGTTCTGGTCCCTGTCCATCGGTAGAGGTCTTACGCGTTCTCACCATCTGCGAGAGAATAAGAGTAGAATGGTTCGATCATCGATTATAAAAGAGAATCGCACGACAGAATAAGAAAGAAGTGATATTGTTCCTAAACTTTATAGCCTTTAAGAGATAAGTACAGACGTTTCCGTACCGATCCTTCAGACTCTACTAAGCTTGCTCGTGACTCGTGAGACCTATGTAACCTAGTGCTCTGATACCAACTGTCACGATCCAAAATTTCCACCTCCATACCGTGATGGCGCCTAACATTTCACTTGCTAGGCAAGCCAATGTTAGAATAACATTATCCATTTTTAAAATAATTTTTAAATTTATTAATAACAAGGAAGAAAATGTGGAAGCAATTTTAAAATAATCCATAATAATAACGGTGTCTAAATACCATCCCAGAATTGGTGTCACAAGTGCACGAGCTTCTAGAACAAATACAAATAAAGGTCTGAATAAAATAAAGCTGTCTGAAAATAAACACACAGCTAAAGTACAATAGACGGGGACTTGAGAACTGCGGACACCATGTAGTTATACCTCAAGTCTTCTCTGATAGCTGAAATCCGACCAAGTCTATGGTACGCCGCTAGGACCAACTCCAAAATCTGCACAAGAAGTGCAGAGTGTAGTATCAGTACAACCGACCCCATGTACTGGTAAGTGCTGAGCCTAACCTTGACGAAGTAGTGACGATGCTAAGGCGGTTCACTTACATTAACCTGTACGTAATATTATTAACAACAACAATAATAGGAATAAATCAGGTAATTCATTTATAATAATTTAAGGCAACTCAGCAGTCATAACCAATTATCATTTTTATTATTTCTGTTGTAGTGTGGAACCCGCTCTCACAATATATCCACATTCAGTTATGTTGCGGCGTGCAACCCGCTCCTCCAACATATTCATTTTAATCAAGTCTGTTACGGCGTGTAACCCGATCCTCCAATATTAACTTTTTAACAAGTCTGTTGCGGCGTGCAACCTGATCCTCCAATATTGACTTTTAATAAGTCTATTGTGGCGTGCAACCCGATCCTCCAATATTGACTTTTAATAAGTCTGTTGCGGCGTGCAACCCGATCCTCCAATATTGACTTTTAATAAGTCTGTTGTGGCGTGCAACCCGATCCTCCAATATATTCATTATAATCACCATGTTGCGGCGTGCAACCCGCTTCTCCAACATTTTCATTTACTAATTCTTATAGAAGAAATTTTTCCAATAAATGTAACAATTAATATAAAATTACGAGACAACAAGCATACAATAATTGTGGTTTAATTATGAAGCAAACAAAAATAAATAGCAAATTATTATGAAAATCAGGGAGCATATAGGCAGTTTAATATTTATTATGCTAAATGTCAAATAACAATTAAGGCACATAATTCAAATAACATGTAACAATTAATGCAGGAATTCACGAATTTATATTTGCAAAGAATAAGAGAGAAATAATTATTATAATAATTAATTTATGATTAAAAATAATTTATGATTTTTCAAGTAAGCAGGCAAATAATTAATTTGACGACGTATAGACACTCGTCACCTCGCCTATACGTCGTTTTCATGCAATTCACATAACAAACAATTTAAGTGTTATATTCTCTCAAGTCAAGGTTAATCCCGACACTTATTTCGCTTTGTAAATTCCAATCAATTATTCAACCACAACTTTTCCTTTTCAATTTTCCTCCGAAAGCTTCAAATCTATTCACAAATAATTCAATATATTCAATACTAATCATATGAATTAATTCCATATGAATTTACAAATTTTCCGGATAAAAATCCAAAATTCATTAAAATATTTGGCAGTGGGACCCACGTCTCAAATCCTGGAAAAACTCACGAAATCCGAACACCCGTTCCGATATAAGTTCAACCATACCAAATTTGTCCAATTCCGATATCAAATGGACCTTCAAATCTTAATTTTTCGTTTTTGGAATGTTTTACAAAAATTCCAATTTCTTCCATCTAAATCCGAAATAAATGATGAATATAAACATGAATTTATGAAATACAATCACTATATGATAAAGAACACTTACCCAGTCCGAAATCATGAAAATCTCCTTTGAAATCGCCCCTTAGCCGAGTTATAATTAAGGTTTGTGAAAAAATGGGAAAAATTCCGTTTTGGTTCTGTTTAAGTCACAGGGGTCAAACCTTCTTCGGAGAGCCTGTCGCGTTCACGATGAGTAGCAGCCCTTGGCTTTCACGTTCACGAGTCCTCCTTCGCGTTTGCGAAGGCTTCCCCACCTGGCCTTCGCGTTCGCGAGGCATTGCTCGCGTTCGCGATGAAGGAATGATCGACCCTCCCCCAGGTGTGCCTAACACTACGCGTTCACAAGGAGCTTGTCACGTTTGCGAAGGGTAATGCCCACATCGCTTCGCGTTCGCGAAGAAGAAAACTTTAGCTGCCCAGTTTACTCTTCGCGTTCACGAGAGTACCTTCGCGAACGCGAAGAAGAACATGCCAGAACACCTGCTGCAGCAAAATACCAGATTTTCAAAGTCCAAAACATCTCGTAGCCTATCTGAAACCCACCCGAGCCCTCGGGGCTCCAAATCAAACATGCACACAAGTCCTAAAATATTATACGAACTTGCTCACACGATCAAATCACCAAAATAACACCTAGAACTACGAATCAGATACCAAATCAAAGGAAGTTTTCAAGAAACTTTAAAACTAATATTTTTACAACCGCATGTCCGAATCACGTCAAATCAACTCGGATTCTCACCAAATTCGGCAGACACATCATAAATGTTATAGTGGACCTATACCGGGTTCCGGAACCAAAATATAGACCCGAAGTCAATAAATCCAACATCAGTAATTTCTTAAAACTCATTAAGCTTTCAAGCTTTTAATATTTCATCAAAATTTCATATCTCGAGCTAGGGACCTCGGAATTCGAATCCGGGCATATGCCCAAGTCCCAAATCACGATACGGACCTACTAAAATTTTTAAAATACTGATCCGGATCCGTTTGCTCAAAATGTTGACCAAAGTCAACTTAGTTGAGTTTTAAAGCTCTATTTCCCATTTTAATCCATTTTTCACATAAAACTTTTCGGAAAATTGTACGGACTACGCACGCAAGTCGAGGAATGATAAATGGTGCTTTTCGAGGTCTTAGAACACAGAATTACTTATTAAATTTAAAGATGATATTTTTGGGTCATCACAAAAAATAACCGAACAAAACCGACATATAAGTATATAATTTTTATATATACTTTTAAGAATTTATATAGAATTTTCTTTAAAACATATCTAGAAATATTTGGGATTCTCTTTTAGGATGTAATATTTAATAGAATATGAAGTGCTCCCTTTTTATTAACATTAAATAATTGGTCATATGATCACTATATTATCAAGTGTTATTGAAATGCATCAATCTCTTTGTTCTTCCATATTCATATGTCAAGATATGTTAAATTCGTATATCTTTTTCAAATTTAAAGTGGTATTTCATATTAATTTTTAAGTTTAATTATTAAATTCGGTTAATTTGGAAGTGTACATCAAAGGAAAATTAATGTGAGATGACAAAAAAATAACTATTATGTGTTACTAAGAATATTCTCCTATAAGAATATTTTAATAGATCATATATTTATTATTTTTTTTAATTTTCACTAAACATATATTTACTTATAAAAAATTTAATAAAGTAAGATAGAAATAATATTCATGTAATAAAAAAATCTGAAACTCTGACAAAACCGAACCAATCCAAGCTGATATAGTTGGTTTGTTTTGATTTTGAAAGAAACCGAACCAACCCGATCTATGTATACCCCTACTTAGGACATTAAGAAACGAGGCTATTATTTAAAAACCAGCCCTTATAGGGTCGTTCCTGTAAATCACAACTAATTTTCTGAGACATTAATATAAGCCTGTTGTATTGCTTCGTTTTGAGTTGGAGGGTTCAAAGCTGTAACGATCCGGCCGGTCGTTTTGGGTATTACAGCTCTGTTCCCCTATTTACTGCTTTATTTGTGCCTTATAGCTGTATTATGACCTATCCGATTAGTTAGTTCGGGTCCGGAGAGATTTCGAAATGAATTGAGACACTTAGTCTCAAAATAGAAAGCTTAAGTTGGAAAAGTCGACCGGATATTGATTTATGTGTAAACGACCTTAGATTTGAATTATGATATTTTCAGTAGATCCGTATGGTGCTTTTGGACTTAGGAGCGTGTCCGAAAAATTATTTGAAAGTCCATAGTTAAATTAGGCTTGAAATGGCTAAAATAAGAAAGTTTGACCCGGGAGTTGACTTTTTGATGTCGTAGTCAAAATCCGATTCTGGAAATTAGAATAGCTTCGTTATGTCATTTATGACTTGTGTGCAAATTTTGAAGTCATTACGGATTGATTTGATGAGTTTCGGCACAAGATATAGAATTTAAAAGTTCAAAGTTCATAGATTTTGATTTGAGGTGCTATTCGTCGTTTTGATGTTGTTAGGAGTGATTTTAGGCCTCGAGTAGGTCCGTATTATGTTATGGAACTTGTTGGTATGTTAGGACGGGGTACCGAAGGGCTCGGGCGTGTTTCAAATCATTTTTTTCTTCATGTTATTATTGATGGTTGCTGATGGTTCTGGTGTGACCGCACCTGCGGCTGGTTTGCGCAGGTGCGATGGTCGCAGAAGCGACAAAGGAGTCGAAGAAGCGGTCAGGGAGGCTTTGGATAGAGGTTATAGATGCGGACATGCGGGCGCAGAAGCGCTAGCGCAGGAGCGGCCCAACGCGCGCAGAAGCGTGACCGCAGATGGAGTTTGCAGGACGCAGAAGCGACCACATTCGCATATGCAAGCTTCTTACGCATAAGCGGAGGTCGCAGATGCGACTATACAACCACAGATGCGGAATACGCTGGGCAGAACCTTTAAGTTCGGGGTTTCGCTATTTTTAGCCATTTTCGGATTTTGGAGCTCGGTTTGGGCGATTTTGGAGAGGAAATTTTCCACACAACTTGGGGTAAGTGTTCTTGACTCCCATGTGATTATATTACATGAGTTAATATTCATTTTCGGCGTTAGATTATTGATTTTTCAAGAGAAATCAGAGGAAGTTTCTACAATTTCATAAAATAAATTTTCGAGATTTGAACACCTATTTGGAGTCGGATTTGGATGAAATTAGTATGGTTGAACTCGTAATTGAATGGGTTGTCGGATTTTGTGAGTTTCGTTGAATTTCGAGACATGGGCCCCACTGTCAATTTTTCGAGCGGAGTTGGGAATTTTCATAAAATATTAATTTGGAAGCATTGGAGTAAATTGTGATTTATTTACATGTTGTTTGAATAAATACAGATCGTTTGGCTTGAATTGAGGAGATATGAGGCGTTCAAAAGTTGATACGCGTAGAATGAAAATTCTGGAGCATTGTTTAGCTTGCTCTACATTGGATTCAGCTTGTTCGAGGTAAGTAACTCTTCTAATCTTGGAGCGGAGGATATGAACCCCGACTATACGTGTTATATATTTGGTGTTGGGGTGACACACATACTAGGTAAAGGGCGTGTGGGCATGCACCGTGTGAACTGTGACTCTGTTATATCTACGGTACTGTGTAGTTACCTCAACTTATCTGAAATCATGAAATCTCTACGTACTAGAGTTATCGAGCTGTGATTCATGTTAGAAGTCATGTCTAGGTACATGCTTATCCTATTGGGACCCACTGAGTTCATTTATGCTATTGAGTTATCTGCTTTCATTGCATTGCATACTCAGTCAAGCGCATTCATATGCATATCATATCTCAGTCTCTGTTACTATTTATTGATACATCATATCATCATTGTGGGCTAGTTCATGTCATTGTGAGCCCGAGAGACTGGAGAAGTTGATGACTGAGTGAGGCCGAAGGCCTGATTTTGAGATATTGATACTATGGCACGTGAGTTGTCCATGCAGTTTATAGCTCTTGGGCTGAAGGAGCCCCTCCAGAGTCTTCACACACCCCTAGTGAGCGCGGTTGATTTATAGTGAGGGATGTATCTTCCCTAGGCATGGATCTTGTCCGAAGCATTTATACCTGGGGATGGATCTTCCCCACGGGCTGGATTGGCCCTATTCGGTACTAAGTGACTAATGATCAGTTGATGTGTATATTTCGGGATGGATCGTCCCTGGGCCGGAATCGCCATATACAGTACCGGGTGATTGAGCATGATGAGTTGAATGTGTGAGACAGTGAGATTGAGTACTCTGAGAGTGTGAGTACATGAGTTCATCTCTGAGATACATTGCATTGACATACACACATGACATACATGCATAGAGATGTATTTTCCTCATGTTGTACGGTATCACGTCATTCATGACTTCTCACGCATATTGACCTACGGGCATAGTGATGCATTTTTCCACTGGCTATCTGAAAAGAAAAATGAAACATCTTATTTATTATTGAAAGGATTTTTGAGAGAATTACTGTTTTCAAACTTACTTATATTTTTGGCAACTTCGGTAAACGACTTTGGATTTTCACTGATACACTTGAAAGGCGGAACTATTTTCAAAAATCGTGATTTTTTTGAGCATTTTATCTCTGAGTTACTTCTTGTATTACTTGCTTTATATTGTTATGGACTGTTGTTGGCTATTGGTGTTGGACTCGATCAACCTTGGTACAAGCTCGTCACTACTTTCAACCTAAGGTTAGGTTTGTTACTTATTGAGTACATGGGGTCGGTTGTACTCATACTACACTTCGGCACCTTGCGTGCAGATGTTGGCTATTGATGTTGCTGTGTTCGTTGGGAGGTGGATCAGAAGATGTACCTGCATTTCGGTTGTAGCTGCCTCTTGTTCAAGGTAGCCTTAGATTTATAAAAATCTGTTTTATGTACTTTTCAAACATATGATGTATTTACTTCATACCAGCTTTATAAACTCTATTTTTAGAAGCTCGTGATTTGTACTACCAGTCCTTTGGAAATGTATAAGATTTAGATATTTTCTTTTACTTAATTGTCTTGTTAAATTTCATTGGAATTAGATAGTTAATAACTAGCTTACCTAGCGGGTTGGGTTAGGTGCCATCACAACTAGTTGGATTTTGGGTCGTGACAAAAGCCTAATACCGTAGCATTCTCATTTCCTTTTCCCCTCCCCCGGTATAATAATTTTCTTAAAGAAGAATTAACCTAAATAGTCGCCCGCTCAACCCTTAAACTAAAAATAGTCGGGAGACGGATAATCTATATATAGTTTATATATATGTAACAACCCGACCGATCGTTTTGACCATTTGCACTTCGCTCGGTAGTTTGAGGGCAGGAGTAGCTCTGTATGATGTATTATGACTTGTGTAAGTCGCCGGTTTGGTTTTCAGGTTATTCGGAATTGATTTGGAAGAATTAATTTCATGATTGAAGCTTTAAGTTGGAAGAGTTAACCAAGTTTGACTTTTTAGTATTTGACCTTGTGTTGGAGTTTTGACGGCTCCGTTAGGTCCGGATGGTGATTTTGGACTCGGGCGTATGCCCGGATTTGTATTTGGATGTTTCTAGAAGGCTTCGATACTAATTTGCGAAAGTTGGAAATTTGAAGGTTTGGAAAGTTCATAAGTTTGACCGAGAGTTGACTTTGAGGATATTAGATTCAGATTGTGGTTCCGAGAATTGGAATAGCTTCGTTACGTCATTTGGGACTTGTGTGCAAAATTTGAGTTCATTCCGAGCTGATTTGATATGTTTCGACATGAGTTTTGAAAGATGAAAGAGTTCAAAGTTCATTAAGTGCGATTCGAGGTGCGATTCGTTATTTCGATGTTGTGATGCGTGATTTGAGGCCTCGAGTAAGTTCATGTTATGATATGGGACTTGTTGGGATGCTCGGACGTGGTCCCGAGGGGCTCAGGCGTGTTTTGGATCGAATTCGGATCATTTTCCCTTCATTTTGGCATTGCTAGTTCTACTGAGCATCTGGTTTCCTTGTTCGCGATCGCGTAGAGTTGTTTGATGGCTGGGGAGAAGTTGTTCATCGCATTCGCGAGTCGTCAGACGCCTTCACGTAGGTTGCTGTAGAGTGAGTATCACGTTTACAGAAATGTGCACGCGTTTGCGTTGTGATTTGGGCTGAATTGGGCAGAGGCTGGTTTCTTCTTCGTGTTAGCACTGATTGTGTTGCGATCGCATAGTTCAGATGCATGTGGTCATCGCATTCGCATGGATAGTTACGCAATCGCGTAGAGTAATTGTTGGGAGGCAGTGATGGTTGTTCTTCGCGTTAGCGAAGGTTGATTCGCGATCGCGAAGGGTAATTCTGGGTAGTGCATTTTTTTTCTTGTTCGCGATCACGATGGTATTTTCACGATCGCGATTCATTAATTCGCCCCGTGATTATAAAGTACTCTATTCAGAAGTTTCGGCCATTTTAGCATATTTGGAGCTATGGAGCTCGGATTGAGGCGATTTTTACCACATGAATTGGGGTAAGTGTTCTCTACTTGGTTTTGATTTTATTTCATGAATCTATCTTCGTTTTTGGCATTCGATTGAGGATTTTAAGAGAGAAATTGGGGGTTTTTGTCTAAAGTTTTATAGGGTGAATTTTCGAGTTTTGAACATCGATTCAGAGTCGGATTTGAGTGAAACTAGTGTGAGCACCTAATTTTTGACTATATTTGAATTTTTACCACTTTTTACTATGTAAATAATTTTAGAAATTTAGTATATATTTTTTTTAGCTTTGTTATATTTTTTTTTATATAGGGTAAGAATTACAAATAATTTAAAAGGTCAAATTATTACTATTAGTATTATTTTTATTTTTTATCTTTATTTTAAAATAAAATAAATTAAAAAAACCCGAAAATATTAAATAATGTTTTTTTAATTTTCGGATGGGAATATAATAACAGGAAAATTAAAATTTTGGAATAAAAAATTAAAATTAAAAGAAGGTGGAAATTGTTTTTTTTAAAAAGTAAAAGAAAGTGGAAAATGAAAAAAATAAAAGTAAAAGAATGTCGAAATTTAAAAAAATAAAAAGTAAAAGAAAGATGAAATTAAAAAATAAAAGTAAAGGTAGCTGAAATTTTTTTTAAAAAAGTAAAAGAAAGTGAAAATTTAAAAAAAGAAAAGTAAAATAAGTAAAAATTAAAAAAAGAAAAGTAAAATAAGTCGAAAAAAAAAGTAAAGTAAAAAAAGTGGAAAATTTAAAAATAAAAGTAAAGGAAAGTGGGGAATGTTTTTTTTTTTCTAAAAAAAAAAGAAAAATGGGAAGTGGAAATTCTTTTTAATTAAAAAAAAATTAAAATTTGAAAAAATTCCGAATTTGTTTTTTCTATAAATAGAAGAGAAATGTGAGAAGAAAAGAGGGAAGGAAAAAATAGAGGAGAGAATTGAGAGAAAAGAAATTCTTCTTCTACACTAAGGAAATTTCTACTCGTTTCATTCTTTCTTCCTCTTTCCTTCGAAAATTCAAGCAATTCATCACCCTATTTAAGACCCAAAATGCCTCAAATTAAAAAAAAAAAAAATCTTATGAAGCTTCATTGATAGTCACCTCTCTCTCGCCAAAAACCAACAGCCTCATGAGGTACAATCGAGTTTCGGTCCGGGCTCGAATTTTAGAAGGTTCGTCGCTAGATTTTCTACTCATCTGCCGTTTTGCCCTTGGTTTGGTGTACTTGCTTGGCTCATAATTGTTTTTGCATTATTCAAGTTCTGAAGAAATTATTTTTTGCTTAAAGGTTCAGTTCTTATCCTCCCTTTGTTAATTATTTCATTGTTTTGTGTGATGTTCTTATAGAGGTTCATGTGATCATTTTTTTGTGATATTTTATTTATACACATTATCATGTTGTAGTTTCTTTTTACATGTATCAAGCAATTTGTCAACAGATTATTTGAATAGGATTTCATCTTAATGAGATTTGTTATTTAGAATTAAGAATGAAGATCTTGCCATACTAATGGGCCATGAGTTGGAGTTCAAGTAAGTGAACCAGAAACGAGTTACCACATTTAATGGGAAAGAAAGAATTAGACATGGGTTGGATTGAGTATAAATCTGTCAGGCCCAATAATTTTATCACTAGACTAATAATTAGCTCATTCTTCCATAATGGATAAATGTCTCCTAATTTCAAAGATAAAGTAGTAAGTTGTAAATATTTCTAAGTGTGGATGACTTATCAATACTTTAAATAACTAATATATTTTTCGACTTCCAAATAATTTTCTGTCCATAAACTCTTGGTCTTACAATAATTTCAAATTAGTTTAGGAAAATAATACAAATGCGCGTTCACGTGACTTGACCAATCAATCTCGAATAATAATAAATGTGTTATCGATTGTGTACACGTACGCGTGACATGATTCTTGACGCCAAACAAAAAATGAGTACACGTACGCGTGACTGATTTCAAGATAATTTTCATAAATCTAATCAAGCAATAAAAGCGGATATAGGTAAAACATGAGAACCAATAAAAAACAGGTTATCCAAAAATAATATAAGCCAAATGTAGTCAATAAAGTGACTGTGCTAGAACCACACGACTCGGGGAGTGCTTTATACCTTCTCCCCGGTCAACAGAATTCCTTACCCGGACTTTATTTTTGCAGACCAATAATAATAGAGTCAAACATTCCTTTGACTAGGGATTCAAATAAATGGTGACTTGGAACACCCAAAAAATCAATTCTAAGTGGCGACTCTGTAAATAAAATAATCCCTACTCAAATTTGTTACTTTAATTGGAAGAACTCTTTAACCCATAATAATCAATAATACATACCTTGTGGGGTTGAAAAAGAGGTGTGACAACTAGTATGGTTGAACTCGTAACTGAATGGGTTGTCGGATTTTGTGAGTTTCGCTAGGTTCCGAGGTGCGGGCTCAGATTTGACTTTTTGGTTGACTTCGCAATTTTGATTAAAGATTCGACATTTATCATTTGGAGATATTTCCTTTAGCATTATTTGATGTTCTTGAGTTGCTTTTGGGTAGTTTTGAGCCGATTGGAGGTTGGTACGTGCGGGATGGCATTTTTGGAGTATCGTTTGGCTTGCTCGGCATTGGATATGGCTTGTTCGAGGTAAGTAACACTTCTAAACTTGGTGCTGAGTACATGTGATCGGTTGTACTCATACTACACTGCTGCACCTTGCGTGCAGATGTTGGATGCTAATATTGCTGTGTACGGCGGGATCTGGATCTGGATCTGGAGATGTACCTGCGTTCTAGTTATGCCTATCACTTGTCCTTGGCAGCATTAGATTCGAATTCTGTTCATTTACATTTCAAACAGATGTTGTAATTCATTCAATTCAGTCTTGTAAAAATTTAAATCTTAGAAGCTCATGATTTATACTACCAGTCCTTGGGAAATTCTTGTATAAAAGCAGTTGTATTATCATTTCTTCTCTTAATAAATCTCGTTGAATTGGATAGTTGTTAATTGGCTTACCTAGCGGGTTGGGTTAGGTGCCATCACGACTAGTTAAATTTTGGGTCGTGACAATATAATATATGTGTAATTATGTATAATCAGTGTATAATCTATCTATGCCGACTAAAAAATATAAACAATAAATTCGATCGACTATTTGTTTAAAGAAAAGGGTTGAATTTGCCCCTACCAATAATTTGGCGGGCAAGAAGAGTTCATGTGAATTTGCCACTAGGATTCGGTGAAAGTGAAACCCAATATATAGCTAATTGTGTTTTGCACAAAAGAAATCAATTCTTGACTATTAACCAAGACGAACAAGGTTACCTAACCTTCAAGAATTGTACTGCATTAATATTTGTAAGAGATGGAATCATGTCTATTTATGTTATACTTTTGACTCATTCATATAATCTTATAAGTAAATAAAAATCTTATATTTATCTTTGATTCTAGTACCGCCAATCTGAAGTAAATGAGCTTTTCCTTTTTTTGCGGGGTTATAAAAAATAAATTGTAAATTTAAACTTTTTTCGCAATATATTTTGACACATAAAACCCACTCGATTAAATAGTAGTAATCAAGTTGTATCTTACGGTATTAAATTTTTTTAAAATAGACTTGACCATAATCCTTTGATGATGTGAATTGAATGATAATTTAATGTTAAAGCTGCAACCTTGCATTCTAGCTAGAGACGCAAAATTCGTACTCTCCATTCCCCCGACGATGTATGTGCCCCTCCGAAGAAATATAATAACAATATTCATAAAACACACTTAAGATCTAAAATAGCAAAGAAATAAGATTTCTGGTAATGCAAATTTTTATTGCCATTTATTTCTTCAAGTAAATATCATGGAATTGAACACAATATTCATCCACCAATAAGGACTTCTATATTTTTAATAACAACAAGTACTCGGCACCAAACCACCACCTTTGTGATCAACGAGTATTGTCTTGAGTTAATTACTACAAATGCATGTCTGTTTTACACATTTTGGAGACCCAACCTTACATTTCATAAAACGTTCACAATCTAATGTACCAAAACACATGATCGTTCCTGGCGGCGGATCTGAAAATTAGAAAACTCGTTAGCACCTTGCGAAGACATATATAACTCTGATAAAATTTAGTTATAATAAATTGCTGATATGGGACAAGTAAAAAGTGCATAATGTTAAAACAACCATAGATATCGCATGTGACTTTACGAGTGATTGAGACAAACCCCCAAAACTGGTGAGTTCAGTTGCAGTTAATTACTTACAGGCACACATTCTCAATTCATATCTATACATATATTGTCTGCAGATTTAAATCACATGCATCATCAAAATTTGCTTATGTTAAAACTTAGTTATGTGTTGCCCAAAGACTAGTTGTGAGAAAGATAAAGAGAGTGAGAGAAAGGATCCATGTGAGAGAAGGAAGGAGAGACCTTTACATACGCACTTCCCACCGATACAACTTACAAAATTAGGATAACAAGTCAGAAAACGACAATCTGTTATAGTCTGACATGTCTGACATGTCACCCCATCTGAAAATCACAAAAGAGAACTATTAGTCATTATATAGAATATGAACATGTGACAAGTAAAAGGTGCTTCATGCTAAAATTAAACAACCATATATTTAAATTTGTAAGTGATTGAAAATGATTGAGACAAAGATAAACTTACCGCGTGAAACGATCAATAAGGTGACTACCACAAAAAGAGTCAGCAAAGTCTTGGCCATCTTGTGTAGAAGAATGTTTTTTTTTATAAATTTACTTTACAGTGCTTCTGATCACCATATTATATAGTAGTAATATTTGGTTCATTAAGAACCTGCTAAATTCTTTTTGAAGATAAAGTTACTATAATGCTATTTCCAATTAGGAAATATTTTTAATTTCAATTCTTGAAATTTGGTTAGCTGATCAAAGAAATTCTTTGGTCTATGGAATGTTAGTCAAAGAACATACAACATTACCATATATCAAAGACTTTATGCATCTTCTCATGAATCTCCTAAGATTAAATTATTTAATTTGATTTGAAAAGTATTTAATCTGACTAATAAGTACTTTTGCTTAGTACCATGGTTAATTAACTAATAAGTACTTTTATTTAACTTCTAAGATTAAATTTTTTAATTTGATTTGAAAAGTATTTTCCCTAAGCTTAGCCCCTCTCCGAACCCTACAATCTCCAAAGACCAAGAATGTTAGCATTTCCATTTTACGACACTATTTAATAAACAAGGCATTTCACTCTATCATCGACCCCTTTAGACGATATCAACTATCCCTCCGTTCACTTTTACTTGTCCACTATGGATTTTACACACCCCTTAAGAAATAATAAATGAAGTGCATAATTTACTGTCACGATCCGAAATTCCCACCTTCGGACTGTGATGACGCCTAACATTTCACTTGCTAGGCATGCCAACGTTAGAATGATATTAACCAATTTTTAAACAATCTTTAGATTTATTAATAACAAAAAAATAAACGCGGAAGTAAGGTCTGAAATATAGTGATTAATCCATAAAAATAACGGTGTCTAAATATCATCCCAGAATTGGTGTCACAAGTGCACGGGCTTCTAGAATAAATACAAATAAAGGTCTGAATAAAATAAAGTTGTCTAAAAACAAACACACAGCTAAAGTAAAGTAGACGGGGACTTCAGAACTGCGAACACCGTACAGCTATACCTCAAGTCTCCTCTGAGTAGCTGAAATCTGAGCAAGTCTATGGTACGCCGCTGTAACCAACTCCAAAATCTGCACAAGAAGTGTAGAGTGTAGTATCAGTACAACCGACTCCATGTACTGGTAAGTGCTGAGCCTAACCTCGACGAAATAGTGATGAGGCTAAGGCGGGTCACTTACATTACCTGTACGCAATATTAGTAACAACAACAATAATAAAAATAAATCAGGTAACTCGTTTATAATAATTGAAGCCAACTCAGTAGTCATAACCAATTATCATTTTCATCAATTCTGTTGCAGCGTGCAACCCGCTCTCACAATATATTCACATTTAATTTTGTTGCACCGTGCAACTCGCTCTCACAATATATTCATTTTAATCAAGTCTGTTGTAGCGTGCAACCCGCTCTCACAATATATTCATTATAATCAGGTCTATTGCGGCATGCAACCCGATCTCCATATATATATATATATATATGTCGACTTTTAAATACGTCTGTTGTGGCGTGCAGCCCGATCCTCCAATATGAACTTTTAATAAGTCTGTTACGGCGTGCAACCCGATCCTCCAATATATTCATTATAATTAATTCTTTTGCGGCGTAAAACCCGATCCTCCAATATATTCATTATAATCAATTATGTTGCGGCGTGCAACCCACTCCTCCAACATATTCATTTACCAATTCTTATAGAAGAATTTCCCCAATAAATGCAATAATTAATATAAAATTATAAGACAACAAGCATACAATAATTATGATTTAATTACGAAACAAACGAAGACAAGTAGCAAATTATTATAGAAATCAGAGAGAAAATATGCAGTTTAATATTTAATATGCTAAATGTCAAATAACAATTAAGGCACATAATTCAAATAGCATGTAACAATTAATGCAGGAATTCAAGAATTAATATTTGACAAAGAATAGGAGAGAAATAATTATTATAATAATTTATGATTTTTCAAGTAAGCAGACAAACAATTAATTTGATGACGTATAGACACTCGCACCTCGCCTATACGTCGTTCACATGCAATTCGCATTACAATTAATTTAAAGGTTCTATTCCCTCAAGTCAAGATTAACCACGACACTTACCTCGTTTTGCAAATTTCAATCAATTACTCGACCACAACTTTTCTTTTTTAATTTGTCTCCAAAAGCTTCAAATCTATTCACAAACAATTCGATATACTCAATATGAATCATAAGAATTAATTCCATATGAATTTATAAATTTTTCGGATAAAAATCCGAAATTCATTAAAATATTCGGCAGTGAGACCCATGTCTCAAATCCAGAAAAAACTTACGAAATCCGAATACCCATTCCGAGACGAGTCCAACCATACAAAAATTATCCAATTCCGATGTCAAATGGACCTTCAAATCTTAAATTTTCGTTTTTGGAAGATTTTATAAAAATCTGATTTTTCTTCCATAAATTCACGGATTCATGATATAAATGTGTATGAAATGATGAAATATAATCAATATAGGATAAGGAACACTTACCCCAATGTTTTCCCGTGAAAATCGCCCAAAAAGCGCCTTACCCTAGCTCAAAAATGAAAAAGGGTTGAAAATGGGACGAATCCCATTTTCCAGAACTTAAGTTTTGTTTCTAGGAATTTTACCCTTCGCGAATGCGGTCAGTGCCTCGCGTTCGTGAAGCACAAATTTGTGCTGTCCTATTTTACACTTCGCGAACGTGAAGCTTGCCTAGCTTGGCCTTCGCGAACGCGAGATGCCCTTCGCGAACGCGAAGGCAATTATCCTGGCCAACCTCTTTCTCTTCGTGAACGCTAGGCTTCGATCGCGAACGCGAAGCTTTGAACCTCAAGCCTTTGCAAACGCGGTCACTATGTCACGAACGCGAAGCACAAAACGTGCCAGCCCCAATTTGCTCTTCGCGTTCGCGAGAGTACCTTCGCGAACGCGAAGAAGAACACACCAGAAGCCTGAAGTATGAAGAAAACCAGATTTCCTATGTCCGAAATCATCCCGTAGCCCATCCGAAACTTACCCAAGCCCTCGGGGTTCCAAACCAAACTTGCACACAAGTCCTAAAATATTATATGAACTTGCTCGCGCGATCAAATCGCCAAACTAACACCAAGAACTACGAATCGGATACCAAATCAAAGGAAATTTCCAAGAAAACTTTAAAACTTATATTTTTACAACCGGACGTCCGAATCACGTCAAATCAGCTTCGATTCTCACTAAATTTGGCAGATAAGTCATAAATATTATAGTGGACCTACACCGGGCTCCGAAACCAAAATATGGACCCGAGGTCAATAAATCCAACATCAGTAATTTCTTAAAAATCATTAACCTTTCAAGCTTTAATTTTTCATCAAAATTTCATATCTCGAGCTAGGGACCTCGGAATTCGATTCCAGCATACGCCCAAGTCCCAAATTACAATACGGACCTATCGGAGTTGTCAAAATATTAATCTGGGTCCGTTTGCTCAAAATGTTGACCAAAGTCAACTCAGTTGAGTTTTAAGGCTCTAGTTCACACTTTAATCCATTTTTCACATAAAAACTTTCCGAAAAATTTTACGGACTGCGCACGCAAGTCGAGGAATGATAAATGGTGCTTTTTAAGGTCTTAGAACACATAATTACTTATTAAATTTAAAGATGACACTTTGGGTTATCACATTTACCATCATACCCGTATTAATTAATGCATATTTTTAATGGATTTGAGAAAATGATTTGAAATGAGTAATTAATGTTGTAGGTATCACATGAAAAAAAAAATTATCTTCTCTTGATATGTTAAAAAGGACAAGTAAAAGAAAAAATCTATTTTTAGAATGTTGGACAAGTAAAAGTGAACGGAGGGAGTATTTATCTATTTATGTATTAAGCCAACACTCCAACACCTTAATTCACTTACTAACAAAAATTCTTTCTACAACAACCCAGTATAATCCCAAAAGTGGGGTCTGTGGAGGGTAGTGTGTACGCAGACCTTACCCCTACCCTGGGGGTAGAGAGGCTATTTTCGAAACTAACGGAAATTCTATCTAAAATGATAATATACAACTATTGGCGAGTATTTGTTGATATAATGTAGAGCCGTCAATATGGGCTTGGCCCGCCCAACCTATCCCGTGAATTGATAGAGTTAGCTAAGATTTTTGGAGCTCATATAAAAGTGAGGCTTTTTATCCCGGCCCATATGAGCCCATGGCCCGCAAGGGTGGAACGAGGCTGGGCTGGGCTAGCCCGTGCGCCACATAAAAAATATTTAAATATACTTAGATCTTAAAATTTAGTTATTTCTTAATGTTTAACTAATTGATATGCATATAAATTGAATGTGCTTGATGAAGATGTAGAGCCATATTATTTACAATTGAAATATTGTAGAGCCATATTATTTACAACTGAAATACTGTAGATCTGTATTATTTACAATTAAATACTGTAGAGCTGTCAATATGGTTTCTTACAACTTATTATAGGAGTCCAGCTTTTAAATAAATTTACAAAATTGGGATCAGGTTAATTTACTGACGGGAATTCCAGTTGAAAATGATGGATTAATCAATAACTGTTATAAAATAAAGACTATAAAAGAAATAAGCTGAAGACAAGTATAGAGGGAGATTGATATTTTATTCAACTTTCAGAGTTATATTCATAATGAACTAAAAACTTCTCTATTTATAGAAGAAAGGAAGCAGCTGCGAAGCTTTTCATGAAGCAACTGTAAGGCTTTTCTTTAGCTGCTTGTAAGTTGTCTGCATGAGCTGCTTGCAACCTGACTGTTTAGTAAGAAGTTGCTGCAAATCATTTTATTGAGTTGCTTGCAACCTGCCTGCATCAGCTGCTTATAGATAAATTTCAACAGAGTACTAAATGGATAATCTTCTTCAGAAAGATTATCTATAGCGAAGTAATGAATAGACATCCACAATATAATATTTTTATAACACTCTCCCCTGGATGTTCATTAAAAGATAATATGCCTTGTTAAAACCTTACTAGGAAAAACCAGTAGGAAAAAATCTAGTGAAGGAAAAAGAGTACACATATTTAGTAATACGCATTTCTAGCCGCCTTATTAAAAACCTTACAAGAAAAACCCCATGGGAAAAAAACTTTAGTAAGGAAAAAAGAGTATAGTGCGTATTTCACTCCTCCTGATGAAAATCTTGTTTCAAATATTTGAATCTCCGCATTCCAATCTTGTATACCATCTTCTCAAAAGTTGAAGTTGGCAAAGACTTAGTGAACAAATCTGCCGAATTATCACTTGAACGGATTTGTTGCACATCAATGTTACCATTTTTCTGAAGATCATGTGTGTATAATAATTTTGGTGAAATGTGCTTCGTTCTATCTCCTTTTATAAATCTTCCCTTTAATTGGGCTATGCATGCAACATTGTCTTCGCATAAAATTGTGGATCTTTTATCACATTCCAAACCATATTTTTCTTGAATAAAATGAATCACTTATCCCAACCATACACATTCCCTGCTTGCTTCATGAATAACTATTATCTCAGCATGATTTGAAGAAGTAGCAACAGTTGATTGCTTTGTGGAGCGCCATGATATGACAGTAACTCTACATGTAAACACGTACCCGGTTTGAGATCGAGCTTTATGGGGATCAGATAAATAACCTACATCTGCATAACCAACAAGATCTGCACTACCTTTGTTAGCATAAAACAAACCCATATCAAGAGTTCCCTTTAAATATTGCAAAATATGCTTAATCCCATTCCAATGTCTGCGTGTAGGAGAAGAGCTATATCTTGCTAGTAAATTAATAGAAAATGCTTTGTCAGGCCTTGTAGTATTAGCAAGATACATAAGTGCACCAATTGTACTGAGATAGGGTGTTTTAGGACCAAGGAGTTCCTCATCCTCTTTTGGAGGCCGGAACGGGTCCTTATTCACTTCAAGTGATCGAATAACCATTGGTGTACTTAATGGGTGCGCTTCAAGATATTTTATGTATAGACAGATTGATGGATAAAGATACCTTCTGCTAAATATTCAATTTGTAGACTAAGACAGTTTTTTCCTTTGGAGCTCTTCTGGAGTTCCTATGAGATTTATGTCATTAACATAAACAACACGTATAACAAACTCTAATGTTGTTTTCTTTGTAAAAATGCATGGACAAATGCCATCATTTAGATAACCTTGATGCATCAATTCAGTGAGGCGATTATATAACATGCGCCCAGATTGATTTACACCGTACAAAGATCTTTGTACTCTGATTGAATGCATTTCACGATGCTTTGAACTATATGCTTCAGGCATTTTAAATCCTTCAGGGATCTTCATATAGACTTAATCAAATGAGTCATATAGGTTATGCCTTGCATTTAGATGGCATGACATCTTTAGGTGTCTGGACTACAGGTCCGATCCTCACAATCTTTTACAATATTATGAACTATATTGTATCAAATATATCGTCGACGATCGTTTTGTATCGGTTTGCAAGTGACATAACTTGTTGAGATCATATCACTTTTTTTATTTTCAAGTACCTGAACTTCTTCTAGAGTTTCATGAAATATTATGTTGTGGGCTCTTCTAGAGCTCATTTCCTCCTCATTATGATCATTTGCTCCTATCCTTTTCAAGGATTGTTACCTTTGGAACCAATCGGTTTACTATGCTTCATGCATACGGTAAACTTTATCCTCCAGGGACTTTAATTTTAATAGGAGCATTTGTAGCTGAAATATGATATTTAATTTTGGATCAATAAATACTTCTGGCATTTGACTTGAATTATCTTCTAAGTGAGGATTATAATAATGATAATTTGATTCATATAGCATATTTTTCAGCTGCTTATTCCATCACCCAAATGTTAGAAAAACTAACACATATCCCTAATCTTTTTTGGGAAACCTATCTTTGTGCATTGTGGTAGAGAAATTAATCATATACCACACATCAAAAGTTATTAGATAGTAAAAATATTTGGTTTCCTAAACCAATTGTGAGGAGAGAACTTATAATATTTTGTTGGTCTGATGCATATAAGTATTGATGTATGCAATTTAGAAAATCTTAGACCAACACATGAGGCTTTGTTATCATAAGCAATAGTTTAGCCATTAATAGGAGATTTTCAATGCTAAACTAGCTTTGATATAAACCAACATTATCAAGATGAACTATCTTGATTTCATAATCCGAAAGTTATGCTCTTAATTGAGAAAGACAATTTCAAATGCCAAACTGCAAGTTGACAATAAACATACATGCTAAACTAGCTTTGATATAAACCACTTATATATGCATGTATAAGTGGTTCACATGATAGGTGAATGAGCCCATATTCACCTTTTATATATTTCAAAATTTGGGGATTTTAGTCCCAAATTTAGTTGGTATAATCAAGTTATTATGAGAACAAGCAACACAAGAGAATTTCAAGTTTATCATGGCATGTGTTATCTCTAAGTAAACTTCTGGTTTACTATGTCATAAACTTTTGCATCAGTAAACTTTTGGTATACTGTGATACATAATATAGTACAAATTTGAAGAATAAGGCATGTAACTTCTCACATACATATTTACCCTATATGATTGTGGAAACATGAAGATTTTCAATTTTTCAATCATTTGTAGTCTCAGTATGATAGTCATATGTATTAGTAAACTTCGGGTTATTATAACATATGTTTTGACCACAATAATGACAAATAAGCTCTTCGGGAGCCTTCCATTTATTGTCCACAATCAAATATTATTCAGACACTACTTGTGTCATGTGTCTTCTAGACAAACAGTTAGCTCTTCAGGAGCTTTTGTTGTACTACCACATATTCTCAGACACTTCTGGTGTCATGAGAGAAAATCATAATCAAATAAATAATATAAAGCTAATTCTAAATTTATAAATGACGAAAATTAAGAATTTTAATATTTCTACCACTAACTTTGTGACAAATATCTCCTTCAAGGAGAAATATCATTAACATATGAATATTTTGTATCAATATGGCAACCATATAGTCATTGCATCTTTTAAGGAAAGATACACGAGCTGTTATTTCCTTCGGGGAACTCAATAACTAACCATAATATATTAATGTGGTTGTAGTAGAAAGCATTCTACAAGAATGCTTTTGCCTTAGAATGATACTTAATAAAATTATCCAAGATGTTTTACGTGCAACAAGTACGTGCGACAATGATGTTTATGCTATAAAAATAATATTTATATCCTCTATTATTTTACCTCTTCAGGAGGTGAGTTGTGGTATTTCTTCATTCACTCCAGGGAATGAAAATGTGCTTCAAAAATAACTTTGAATAACTCATTATTTTGTTTAAGCACATAAAGATACTACTTCAAAATATTTTCCTACTTCAGGAGGAAATTTCAATTGTGTTACTTCTTCAGGAGCAAATTTAAAATACGAAATATTGAGTATATATTCTCGCAATCATATTAACTCTTCTGGAGGTGAATTGTAATATATTTACAACAAGGGCGCGTTCATATTTTTTGAATTTATTAATATTATCACATTCACTTTAGGGAATAGATTAATATTTATCAAAAATTCTCATCCTTCAGAAAATCGAACATAATTATCTGAACGTGCATTAATCACATCAAATTGTGATGCTTCAACCTCTTTTAAAATATTTACTACTTTAGGAGCAAATCGAGGTGTGCATGTAATATAGAGAATATTTCTCTAGCTTATCTTTAATTGTAATCATAGAAAGCCTAAATTATCACTTCTGATGGTCATAGGCATATACCACTTCTGATGGTTAATAAAATTTAGTTACAATGAGATATACGAAATATAACCACTTCTGGTGGTTGTATATTTCTTGCGAACTCTGCTGGAGTTTAGGTGGCTCTAACAATGTTATCCACTTTGTAATCCTTTATTAAGATAATAAGGATGAAAATAAATAACAAAATAGGTATTGTATACGTAACATATAACCAAGCAAGCGATGATAAAGATATTAAAATATAAGCAAAAGGCTCAAATTAAATTACGCAAATTTGGCCACTCCATATGTAAGCGATATCTACATCACTACTGCCAAGAAGAAAAACTCACCACCTCAAGGATATAATCCGCCTTATGATGCTCGGAAGGAACAAGATCTGACCACAGACATAAGAGTGTTGCCTTACATCGGAGATGAACACTGAAATAGAAATTAAATTCGATGTAAGTTCTCAAAATGGCAGAGTCTCGTGCTGATAACGTGTTATAAAATAAAGACTATAAAAGAAATAAGCTGAAGATAAGTATAGAGGATTGATGTTTTATTCAACTTTTAGAGTTATATTCATAATGAACTGAAAACTCCTCTATTTATAGAAGAAAGGAAGCAGCTGCAAAGCTTTTCAGGAAGCAGCTGCAAGGCTTTTCTTTAGCTGCTTGTAAGTTGTCTGCATGAGCTGCTTGCAACCTGCTTGTTTAATAAGAAGTTGTTGCAAATCATTTCATTGAGTTGCTTGCAACCTGCCTGCATGAGCTGCTTGTAAGTTGTCTGCATGAGCTGCTTGCAACCTGACTGTTTAATAAGAAGCTACTGCAAATCATTTCATTGAGTTGCTTATAACCTGCCTGCATTAGCTTCTTGTAGATAAGCTTCAACAGAGTACTAAATGGATAATCTTCTTCAGGAAGATTATCTATAGCGGAGTAATGAATGGACATCCACAATATAATATTTTCTTAACAATAACATTATTGTAGTAGTAAAAATTTGACTTAACACATGGCCCATTCAGCAGTTAACACGTCGCAAGAGTGCATAGTCAGCCACTAGCAAAGCAGAAGAAGTCGGAAAGTAAACTTCGAGTAGGATAAACCTAATATAAATAAAGACTCCCTAAATCAACATTGACTCAGTAATTACTCTTGAATCAAATGGATGGAAAAGAGCGATGTGAGCACCTAATTTTTGACCATGCTTGAATTCTTTCACCACTTTTAGTATGTAAATATATTTTAAGGGCGATTTGTGAGTTGTTAGTAAAACTGTAAATCACCTATGCTATTGATAAAAGTACACAATGATGAGAGTAAAACTAAAGACTCGACTAGGATGTACGTCTCCTGTGAGATTGAGCTTAAGGAAAACTATAAACTGAGCTTGACTAAACTTAAAATTTGACCCTATTCTCCAGGCGGGACCCCCGAACTCAGGAAAAACTAGAGATTAAAAACTTAAGAAAACTAACAACTGACCCTGTTCTCCAAGCGGGACCCCTGAACTTTAAGAAAAACTAAAGACTAACAACTTAAGGAAACTAAAAATTGACTCTATTCTCCAGGCGGGACTCCTGAACTAAAGGAATGCTAAAGATTAACAACCTAAGGAAACTAAAAAGTGACCCTATTCTCCAGGTGGGACCTCTTAACTAGAGGAATGCTAAAGATTAACAACTTAAGAAAACTAAAAACAAACCCTATTCTCCAGGCGGGACCCCTGAACTTAAGGCAAACTAAAGATTAACGATTTAAGGAAACTAAAAACTGACCATATTCTCCAGGCGAGACCCCTGAACTTAAGGAAGGCTAAAGACTAACAACTTAAGAAAACTAAAAACTTACCATATTCCCCAGGCGAGACACCTGAACTAAAGGAAAGCTAAAGATTAATAACTTGAGGAACTAAACATGACCCTATTCTCCAGGTGGGACTCCTGAACTAAAGGAATGCTAAAGATTAACAACTTAAGGAAACTAAAACTGACCCTTTTTCTTTTCAAAAAACAAACTTGTTTGTTTTAATTATCCTAGGAGAAAATTCATCAGAATAGGTTTTTTTTATCTTAGGAGAAAGATTCACCAGACTAAGACGTCTATCTTAGGAGAAAGTTCATCTGACTGGGTTTTCTAATTTATTATCTTAGGAGAAAGATTCATCAGACTAAGATTTCTATCCTAGGAGAAAATTCATCAGACTAGGTTTTCTTATCTTAGGAGAAAGATTCATTAGACTTAGACTTTATATCCTAGGAGAAAATTCATCAGACTAGGTCTTTTTATCTTAGGAGAAAGATTCATCAGACTAAGATGTCTATCCTAGGAGAAAATTCGCCAGACTAGGGCTTTTTATCTTAGGAGAAAGATTCATCGGACTAAGATGTTTATCCTAGGAGAAAATTCGTCAGACTAGGGCTTTTATCCGAGAAGAAAATTCATCAGACTAGGTTTTCTTTTGTTATCTTAGGAGAAAGATTCATCAGACTAAGATTTATATCCTTGGAGAAAGATTCATAAGACTAGGTTTTCTTATATTAGGAGAAAGATTCATCAAAACGTTTATCTTAGGAGAAAGATTCATCAGACTAGGTTTTCTTATCTTAGGAGAAAAATTCATCAGACTAAGATTTCTATCCTAGGAGAAAATTCATCAGACTAGGGCTTCTTATCTTAGGAGAAAAATTCATCAGACTAAGATTTTTCCACCAGACTAGGATATATTACCCTAGTAGGAAAAATTTGAAGAGAAATGGCAAGATTTTATGCACACTAGCAAGACAAATAAATGCAAAGATTTGAGAAACTTCCCTTTGTCGGCTTTTCTCTTCTTCTTTTTCATTTTTTTTCATTTTTCATCTTATTTTTCTTTCTATGTCCCCCCCCCCCCCCCCCCGTTTTTTTTGAACCATTTTCCTTGCACTGTTATGTTTCAGTTTTAAAAGTGATGGTTGGTTTGTGGCCTTGAGTCTTGGGCAGCTTGGCTTTGTGATCATCCAGCCTTTGGAAGACCGACTATATTGGTAGTTGATTGTACTGCTGGAAGACTCTGTTGTTGCTTTTAAGGGACCTTTACTTTCTGTATCAACCCTACTTGTTTCGCTCCCAATGCCATTGGTATTTTGTGGCTCAATCATCCTTGTGTCAAAAAAAAGATTTCTTTTCTTAGATAATCCTTTCTAATATCTTGAATGACTTTTGCTTTTAGATCAATTTATCTGTCAGAGAGAATCATAACTGGTAAGTACCTTTTGCACGATATGAATACTTCATAGTCCTTGTTCGATACTACAGAGAATCTTTGATTAACTTTGAGGTTATCTTTGCTTGCTTTGGACAAGTAGGCTGGCAAGAGTCTTTTGAGGGGGAACCTTTGCATGAATCCTCAAGGCATGTTGACTGTAACAACTGAGTGTGCTGGCCAAATTTACTTTGTGCAACTAAAAAACTGGTAACAGATTTTGAAATCTTTTCTTGCTTGTTTTGACAAGGACGGACTCAGAGTGAAGGACACAATGATGCAAAGAAATAATATTAACAAAAAATGCCCCTATCGGGAAGGAAAGAAGGAAGAGTTTTTTTTCCCCAATAACTAGCCTTAATGATCATGACATGCATTTTGGACTCAACGGTATGATTCTAAAACTAATCTAATCTTTCCTTTTACCATTCCTATGACCTTTGAAGTCGGGCTTGTTTGTGCCAATTCTTTGCATCAGCTTCACGACTCACTTTTGACTAGTGGTGCCCCGAGGAATTTTTACCAACAAGTCTCTCTCATTTCTTTATCTCTACTTACTATCGTCTTACAGTGCCCGCGAGGGTTTTCACTAGTAAGACTCTCTCATTTTTTCCTCTTTATTTTTCTTTTTCTTTTGCTTTCTTGTGTGAGCAACTTGACAGTGTCCTATGTCGCGTGAAAACCATTGCCCATTGCATGCTTCTCTTGACATTCTTGAAGGCTTATCGGGAGGTCTTATTAGAAAGGTTTTTGGATAGGGTTGGAAAGAAAGGATGGCATGAAGTCTCCAAGTAGACTCAATATGATGGGTTGTACACTTACAACTCTTGGAATCAACTCTTTAAAAAAACTAAAACAAACTCATGCCCCAGTTTTAGATACCGGAAATTTTTGGATTTTTTTTGGTTTTGAATACTTATTTGGTTGGACCGAACCGTGTAAGGCTTGCTACGTATCCCTTTTTAAAGAAATCAGGTCAAACGTAGTTCATACATGTGACTTAACTATTTTTTTTCATCTTTCGTTCTTTTTCTTTGTCTTTTTTTTTTTTGTTTTCAAAACAAGTTGCCCCAACTTTTATTTTCTGGGGGCATGGACCTTTGATTGTTCTTTTTTTTCTTGTTTTGTTTTTTTTACTTTCTTCACTTGAACTTTCTAAGAGTTGCCCCAGTTTGTACTCTTGGGGAATATACTATTCTTTTTATTTTTTTTTTGACTTTTGACTCTAAACTTGATTCCAAAAGAGGGTGGTTAAAGAAAATAACACAGGCTCAAAAGGGGTAACAAAGAGTATAAAGTGTTTGGGTAGCAGAAAAAGGGCCTCCCAGCCTCAAGAATGCCAAACATAGTATCTTTTTGCGGTCACAACATTGATGATCATGCTTGTCTTCTTGGTGTGTCGTGGTTGAAATACACTTTTCATCCATTAATATCAAACTTTCCACCAAACTTCAACTGGTTCTTCCTCAAACCCGACCTTCACAATGATTTGAATGTAAAGATTATTAACCTCTATGGGTATGACTATTCTAGTTCCACGTGAATTTGAACCGAGCTTAATTTCAAAGTATTTCGACTCTTTATTCATCCTGAAAAATATCTTTTTCTCAGTTATCCAATTCAAGACTAGATCAATTTTATAAAAGCCGGCCAAAAATTCCGCATGCATGTCATGTCACTAAGACTAGTGGTGAAAGAATTAAGCATAGAATGACACAAAGGGACAGAATGACACAAAGAGACAAACTGTATTTCATTAAATAAAGGGTGGAAGAATTTGACAATAAGACAAACATACTGAAATCTGGGTTACAACCCTGGATAACCCAGATAACAAAAAAGATGACAAAACAAGCTACCAAGACTCCTCCTTGTCTAAAAGAGGAGTGACTTTCTAGTTGCTAAGTGACATCTTAGCCACAATTTTGCACATCAGCACTACTACGGCATTCAGTCCTTTTTATTGCTTTTGATTCAACACTCAAAATTTGACTTTTTGATCAAACCGTTCCCAATATTGACTATCAGATTTCAGTATTGACGGCATGGGAAATTTCACAGTAACTTTTTGCCAAAGGACTTGGACGAATTCTCGTGTATCCCTATCATCAAACCATCCCGAGCAGCGCATGTCTTGTCGGTCAAAACTGATAGAAGTCAGCCAACATTTGTCTCCATTTTATCACCAACTTGTCTACTTGCCTTTTCGTGACCTTAGTTGGATCAACAATAATGGTTCTTGCACCTTCTGAGGGATCCTGGACTCGCCATTGCAAACCAATAAACCGACCACCTTTAACTAGGTTTTATTTCAAAACAACAAACATGTTAGAATGAACACTCTTTTTTTTTCTTTTTTCCTTTTTTCTCTTTTTTTTTGTTTTTTGTATTTTTTTAAAATCATTCGATCGAACCTGATGTGGGTTGCCTATGTATCATGTGGGGACATGAATCGGATCTTGCATCATTCGGGAAGATCAAGAATAAAGAAAATAAACTAACTCTTTTTTTTTTTAATTTTGAATTTTTTTTTTAATTTCCGAAAGAAAGACTTATAAAGAAGAAAGAAAATATTTTTGGATTTCGATTTGTTTGTTTTTGTTTTTGTTTTTAAGAATTTTTGAAAAGAAAGACTTCTAAAGAAGAAAGAAAATATTATTTTTTTTGAATTTTGACTTATTTTTTTGTAACGACCCGACCGGTCGTTTTGAGCATTTACGCTCCTCTCAACTATTTGAAGTCTTGAATAACTTCCTATGAGGTATTATGACTTATGTGAATTATCGATTTTGGTTTTAAGGTATTTAGGAGTTAGCTTGGAAGAATAAATTTCATGTTGGAAGCTTAAGTTAAAATAGTTGACCAGACAATGACTTATATGTAAAAGACCTCGGATTCGAATTCTGATAATTCCAATAGCTCCGTATGGTGATTTTGGACTTAGGAGCGTGTCCGAAAAATTATTTGGATGTCCGTAGTTAAATAAGGCTTGAAATAAATAAAATAGAAATTTAAGTTGGAAGTTCGACCGAGGAGTTGGCTTTTTGATATTGGGGCCGGAATTCGATTCTGAAAATTGAAATACCTCCATTATGGCATTACTTGTGTGGAAAATGTGAGGTCAATCGGACTTGATTTGCTAGGTTTCGACATCGAATGTAGAATATTCCGACGTCGTTTCTTCGATAATAAGTGGTATCACATTAAGAAAATGAGCTCCAAATTCAGATTTGATTGAAGCGTTAGATCCGTATTGAAATTTCTGAGCCATACCAAAAAGAATCGTCGAATTCAGACATCGTATGAGAGAGTTATGCCCATTTCTGTATCGGGAACGATTTTCCCAGTGCCAGGGCTAGCGCCCCACAAATTTTTGGGGTACTGGAAATGGTTCCACAGGGAGCGCCCCATGCTCCTTGTGGCGCTCGAAAACGTCAGAGGCTCTATAAATGGGTTTTTTTGGCCATTTTTGACATAAACATAGTTGGGGAGCTCGGTTTGGGTAATTTTCAGAGGCAAACTTCACAAATTGGACTAGGGTAAGTGATCTTAACTTGATTTGGTCCGTTATTCACGAATCTAACATTATTTCCAGCACTTATTTCATGATTTGGGGGATTAGAAAAGAAATTTTTCAAAAATTGATTTGAGGGTTTAAAGGCCGAATCAGAGTTGGAATTTGGTAAAATTGGTATGGTTAGTCTCGTGGTTGAATGGGCTTTCAGATTTTGTAACTTTTGTCGAGTTCCAAGACGTGATATTTGAGTGAAATTTCCGATTTTTATGAAAAAATTGTATTTTCATAGAGAATTACTTCCAATAAATGTTTTTGACTGATACGAATTAATTATGACTAGATTCGAGGCATTCAGAGGCCGATTTGCGAGACAAAGGCATAGCAGAGTAAAGAATTTCACATTTTGAGGTAAGTAACAGTTATAAATCTAGACATGAGGGTATGAAACCCCGGAATTTTGTATCATGTGATTACTTTGGAGGTGACACACATGCTAGGTGACGGGCGTGTGGGCGTGCACAAAGGGGATTGTGACTTGGTCCGTCCCGTGAAAACTTTAAAGTTGAATAACTTGTTGTTAGCTATGTGCTCTCTATGTGTTGTGGAAATTTGGTTGTAAGTCATGTTAGAAACCATGTTTAAGCTATATGTTGGTATTGTTGGGACCCACACAGGTTGTGTACATATTGAACTATCTGGTTAATTGTTGTTTTGCACTCAGTCACAGTTTACTTGATTATTTTATCCTAGTCTCTATTGTTATTTTTGATGCATCATATCATTGTTGTTTGGGCTGGTTTCATAATTGTTGAGAGCCCGAGAGACTAGAGAGATTTATGACTGAGCGAGGCCGATGGCCTGATTGTGAGATATTTATACTATAGCACGTGAGTTGTCCGTGCAGTACGTGAGTTATCCGTGTGGATCTAGATATTATACTATAGCACGTGAATTGTCCGTGCATCATGTGAGTTGTCCGTGCGGATCTAGATATTATACTATAGCATGTGAGTTGTCCTTGCAGCACGTGATTTGTCCGTGCGGATCCAGATATTGATACTATAGCATGTGAGTTGTCCGTGCAGCACGTGGGCTGTCCATGCGAATTATAGCGCTTGGGCTGTAGGAGCCCCTCCGGAGTCTGTACACCCCAGTGAGCGCGAGTACCCATTGAGTGTGAGTGCTGAGGGCTGTGAGCGAGTGGTTGAGCTGTTGTTACGAGTTGAGTAATTATTGCCCTGAGAGGCTGTACTTTCTTTTCATTTGTTGTTGCACTTAGTTGCTATCGGTCATTGTTGTGAAGTTCTCTGAAAGATTTTATATTCAGATTACATGAACTTGAACTGTATAAAATAGATTTGACTTAAACTTATGGAATTGAAAGCATGTCTACTCCCTGCTGGGATTACTAAAATGAACTGTAATTGTGCAGCTCGTCACTATCTTCAGTTCCTTATTTATTATTGTTACTTGCTGAGTTGGTTGTACTCATACTATACCCTGCACTTCGTGTGTAGATCCAGGTATTCCAGGATATAGCGGGTGTTGATTCTTTTGCACAGTTGATTTTTCGGAGATTCTGAGGTAGCTGTCGTATTTCGCAGACCTTGCCTCTCCTTCCCTATCTCCTTAATTACTATATTTGGTCTCAAACTGTTTTGGACCGTATTTTCCAAACTTGTATTCATATTAGATTCTCATGTACTCAGTGATACTAGGTTTTGAGAGTGTTTGTATCGGTATTTGCGAGATTTGTAGATTGTGTTTAAATATTATATTTTCAAACTTAAAAGAAATTGTGGTTTATTGAGATTGTCGGCTTGCCTAGTATCGAGATAGGCGCCATCACGACAGGTTAGAATATTGGGTCGTGACAAATTGGCATCAAAGCTCTAGGTGACATAGGTCTCACGAGTCATGAGAAGGTTTAGTAGAGTCTTGCGGATCGGTACGGAGATGTCTGTACTTATCTTCGAGAGGCTGCCGAACCCTTAGGAAAAATTTACTTTCTTGTATCCTATCGTACTGAATTGATTCAGCTTGAAACATAACTCTTTGAATTCCTTCCACGCATTTCGTATGCGCATATGAGCACTCGGTATCAGCTGTACATCGCCGGCTTGTGATTTTATGAACGAGGTTCGAGTCTGTGTTTTGTTGATGGGCTAGTATGGAGGATTTGAGGTCGAGGTTAGACCGCAGCTTAGGCTCGGTAGTTTTGGTTGTGAGAACTTGTACATATGGACCCCTATATCCGGTAATATCACCACGAGTAGGATTTGTGGCTCGATGAGCGATTGAATGGCTATATGGTAAGTATGATGTGACTACGGGATGTGTTCAGATGGGTTGAATGTGATGAATAAAGTTTGCTTATGACTCAAGAGTTTGCTATTGGGTATTTGATTTCTGTCTTGATTTGACGTATAGTCTCAAGTTGTGAGTGCATTAAAGGATCTTTCACGTTGTTAAACTATGGGACAAATTAAATTCTCATGTCTTGTCCATGAGTTTGGACTTAAGATGAGTAAGTGATTGTGTAGTAATTGTTGTTGCGAATGGGCATTTCTAATGTTGATGGATCGAGAAAGATGATCTTCGAAGAGGCTTAGGGTCGGTAACAATTTATTGGTTCATGTGCTATAGAGATGCTTTTGATTTGATGCAATAGTTGCATAGCAAATTATGAGGGAAGACATGTCGGGAAGTGTTTCGCGATGGTTGAAGTACTAGCAGGTCAAGTAGGAGTAGTAGAGGTTGAGAAGTTGCTTAAAGGAGATGGTTTAACCGAAGTAAGAGTGGCAGATTAGCATATGGATTCTGTGGTAGGGTAGTCGCGTGCCTTGAGAAAGTGTAGAACGGTTTGGAATCGTGATAGAATGTGGTTTGGCCTACAAACTTTATTTGGAGTGATGGTTACTGTACGAAGAAAGATTGAATATGGCAGAAAGGAGTTTGTTTGAAATGAAGAGGGATTTGAAGATCTGATTATCGTTTCAGGCGCAATATCAGTTGTGTTCGGAAGCTATTTTTAAACTTTCAGTTGATGTCAAAAGGGAAAGTACAGACTTATACAAAAGGTGGGCGAGCATGAGCTTAGGAGAATTTACTGATTACGTGGTCGTTTCACCCAGTGCAGCGTCATTGGAAGATATCGGTAAGGAATTCCACGGGTGGGTTATCTCTTGTGAGCAATTAGCGGTAACGTGATGTTGATGAATCTTCTGTGAGGAATATTACTTGCTACCCGGTAAGAGGTCAGGTGTGTGACTGTGGCAGGTGATTCAGAATGTTCATGAAAAGCTTAACAAAAGACTTCGAAAAGTCTGGCGAGTTAACAATGCGAGATCATGGTAATTGAGAAGGAGAAATCCTAGCGGGTTCTAAGTTTATATAATTGCATCTTAAAGCCAAGTGGGGAGCCTGTTATTGACAATTCAATTCATGGTTATGTGTCAAATTTTTTGTTTTGGTCTGAAGTATACTTGAAAATCAGTGATGACTTACAGAGGTAGAGTTTGAGAATGACTCGAGTAAGGAAATTCCTGAATACGGGTTATATGGCACTTTATAGAAATACGGATATCTTGTAATGATTAAATTGTTATTTCGAAGAACGTAGAGCGCACGAAGTATGAATTTGATTGGTGGTGTTAAGGCAGGGTTACTTCTTTGGGATTGTTATGCTAATGGGGCTGATAGATGTGGTGTGTTATGCGGGATTAAGATTTATAGGTACAATGTAGCAGTTCATTCTTGAAGGGAAGGTCACAAATTCTAGACAGAATGGTCAGTGTTATATATTTAGATGAATGTTATAACTGCTCGGTAATCCATAATAAGGGTGCGCATTTTAAAAGAGCATTGTGCTTTGATTTACGAATGTTCATTGGTATTGCGGTACTCACCTGGTTGATAGCCTGTTGATATTCAAATTATTGCTATGTGGCACGGAAGAATTTTGAAAGTATTCCTAGTAGGAAGATTGTGCATGAAAGATATGTTAGTCATTCGAGTGTTGGAGTTGGGATCCGTTATGGTGATTCATGTGTTCGATGAATTTGGAGACTGTGAGTTCTTAGAAGTATAATGTTTCGGGTTGCGGCCTATTTTAGGTGAGTATTTTATTTTAACTCAGTGGATGCACCAGTTGAGTTAATTATTTGTGATAGCTACGCACTATAAGTGTGCATATATGTGAGGTTTGAGCCAATGTGCGGGCATCGGGACAAGTATTTATACTCGAAAGAATGCTTAGGCTATGATATGTCTAGAGTTGACTGTTAAGTGTAAAGTTATAATGTTTCCCTTATTCGTACCTTTGTTGAGATCTATCTGGGCTATACTTGAGGTTACAAACAAGATGATTCCCTAAATAACTGGGGTAGTTACTAATCCTGCGTTAAAAATTACCGATTTGAAGTGTGATAGCAGACTTTGAACATGCTTACACTATGGCGTGCTATTTATTCCAGTCCGGGAGCATGGGAATCTTATTTCATTATCATATATAAGTGTACTTGTTTAATTGCTCCTATATGATATGATGGGACTGGAGGCTTGTGACCATGCCCATGCGATTCATATTATTGGCACGTGAGTTGTCTGTACCGTGTGTGGGAATTCTATTTCTATAATAATTTATCCGATCTATTAATTTCCTTCCTCTATAATTATGCACATACACTTAGGGTTATCCTCTTCATGAAATTTGAGGAGTTGGTTGTAATATTGTGGTTGCGGTGATGCTTGTTGAACTTGCAGTACAGTTCTCTTCTTTGAGACATCTCCTATATTTGGGTACACGGATTGCGCAGTTATGGCTTGAGTTATATTGATGTGGCATGTCTGTGGGATAGTTGTGTTTAATGAAATAAGGTCATTGAACCTAGAAAAGGTATTATCAGGTTTGATTATGGTATATTCGGGAGGATAATATTGAAAGTCGGCTTAGAAAGTGATTATGGTTCTGGTTGGGGCGAGATAGCTCCATGACTTGTTGCTCTGATAAGGGGTCATGAGATTTCTGCATGTTTCTTTTATTATCAGCAGTGTACGAAAGTTTTGGAACGAGGATTGGCTTGATATGAGGTTTAATACTTGTACTTGGTTGGTTTGCGGTAATTACTATGATTGTAATCGGGAATGGTGATGCGAGCATGTGAGTTGTGTAGTATGTAGTATGATTATATCTAGGGTTATGGCTATGGCTTGATATAACTTGTTCAAACTTATACGGTGTGTGAGATTTAGATCTTGGAAAGAATTCTGGGTGTTAGAAATTGGGCTCCAAGTTTTGGGCTAAGGTTAAATTAATGATTTTCAGTTGTATTATGTTGTCAGGCCTATATAGAATAGGGTGATATGGAATCACCCCCAGGTATGTGCATGGTAAGGAGGAACAGTGATTTAAAGGCTTAGGAACAACTCTTGGCACGTTCGAGGACGAACGTATGTTTAAGTGGGGGAGATTGTAACGACCCGACCGATTGTTTTGAGCATTTACGCTCCTTTCAACTATTTGAAGTCTTGAATAACTTCCTACAAGGTATTATGACTTGTGTGAATTGTCAGTTTTGGTTTTAAGGTATTTCGGAGTTTGGTTGGAAGAATAAATTTCATGTTGGAAGCTTAAGTTGAAATAGTTGACCAGATATTGACTTATGTGTAAATGACCTCGGATTCAAATTCTGATAATTCCAACAGCTCCGTATGGTGAGTTTGGACTTAGGAGCGTGTCCGAAAAATTATTTGGAAATCCGTAGTTAAATTAGGCTTGAAATGGCTAAAATAGAAATTTAAGTTGGAAGTTTGACCGGGGAATTGACTTTTTGATATCGGGACCGGAATCCGATTCTGAAAATTGAAATACCTCCATTATGTCATTTATGACTTGTGTGGAAAATTTGAGATCAATCGGACTTGATTTGCTAGGTTTCGACATCGAATGTAGAATGTTCTGACGTCGTTTCTTCGAGAATAAGTGGTATCGCATTAAGCAAATGAGCTCCAAATTCAGATTTGATTGAAGCATTAGATCCGTATTGAAATTTCGGAGCCATAGCCATACAAAAAAGAATCATCGAATTCGAACATCGTATGAGAGAGTTATGCCCATTTCCGTATCGAGAACGATTTTCCGTTGCTGCCTGTGCCCAGGGTAGCGTGGGGCGCTACCCCTGGCACTGGGAATTTTTGGGATACTGGAAATGGCACCACATGAAGCGGCCCACGCTACCTGTGGCACTCGAAAACGGCAGAGGCTCTATAAACGGAGTGTTTTGGCCATTTTTGACATAAAAATAGTTGGGGAGCTCGGTTGGGGCAATTTTCAGAGGCAAACTTCACAAATTGGACTGGGGTTAGTGATCTTAACTTGATTTGGTCATTTATTCATGAATCTAACATTATTTCCAGCACTTATTTCATGATTTAGGGGATTAGAATAGAAATTTTCCCAAAATTGATTTGAGGGTTTGAAGGCCGAATCGGAGTAGGAATTTAGTAAAGATTTTGTAACTTTTTTCGAGTTCTGAGACGTGGGCCCCACGGGTGATTTTTGAGTTAAATTTCGGATTTTTATGGAAAAAGTGTATTTTCATATGAAATTATTTCCAATAAATTTTATTGACTAAAAAAATTAATTGTGACTAGATACGAGGCATTCAGAGGTCGATTTGCGAGACAAAGGCATAGAAGAGTAAAGAATTTCACATTTTGATGTAAGTAACAGTTCTAAATCTGGTCATGAGGGTATGAAACCCCAAAATTTTGTATCATGTGATTACTTTAGAGGTGACGCACATGCTAGGTGACGGGTGTGTGGGCATGCACCGAGGGGATTGTGACTTGGTCCGTACCGTGGAAACTGTAAAGTTGAATAACTTGTTGTTAGCTATCTGCTCTCTATGTGTTGTTGAAATTTGACTGTAAGTCATGTTAGAAGGCATGTTTAGGCTATATGTTGGTACTCGGTCACAGTTTACTTGATTATTTTATCCTAGACTCTATTGTTCATTATGATGCATCATATCATTGTTGTTTGGGGTGATTTTATGATTATTGAGAGCCCGAGAGACTGGAGAGATTTATGACTGAGCGAGGCCGAGGGCCTGATTATGAGATATTTATACTATAGTACATGAGTTATCCGTACAACACGTGAGTTGTCCATGCAGATCCAGATATTATACTATAGCACGTGAGTTATCCATGCAGCACGTGAGTTGTCCGTGCGGATCCAGATATTATACTATAGCATGTGAATTGTCCGTGCAACACATGAGTTGTCCGTGAAGCACATGAGTTGTCCATGCGGATCTAGATATTGATACTATAGCACGTGAGTTGTCCGTGCAGCACGTGAGTTGTCCGTACGGATTATAGCGCTTGGGCTGTAGGAGCCTCTCTAGAGTCTGTGCACCTCCAATGAGCGCGGGTACCCATTAAGTGTGAGTGCTGAGGGCTGAGAGGCGAGTGGTTGAGCTTTTGTGAAGAGTTGAGTAACTGTTGCCCTGAGAGGCTGTACTTGCTTTTCATTTGTTGTTGCACTTAGTTGCTATCTGTCATTGTTGTGAAATTCTCTGAAAGATTTTATATCCGGATTACATGAACTTGAACTGTATAAAACTAATTTGACTTAAATTTATGGAATTGAAAGCATGTCTACTCCCTGCTGGAAGTACTAAAATGAACTGTAATTGTGTAGATCGTCACTATCTTCAGTTCCTTATTTATTATTGTTACTTGTTGAGTTTGTTGAAGATCCAGGTGTTCCCGGACATAGCGGGTGTTGATTCTTTCACACAGTTGATATTCCGGAGATTCTGAGGTAGCTGTCGTGTTTCGCAGACCTTGCCTCTCCTTCTCTATCTCCTTATTTACTGTATTTGGTCTCACACTATTTTGGACCGTATTTTCCAAACTTGTATTCATATTAGATGCTCATGTACTCAGTGACACCAGGTTTTGGGAGTGGTTGTGTCGGTATCTGCGAGATTTGTGGATTGTGTTTAAATATTATATTTTCAAACTTAAAAGAAATTGTAGTTTATTGAGATTGTCGGCTTGCCTAGTATCGAGATAGGTGTCATCATGACAGGTTAGAATTTTGGGTCGTGATAGTTTTTTCCTGAAATTTCAAAAAAAAAAATTCTAAAGAAAAAAGGAAATATTTTTGCATTTTTGGACTTTTATTTTGTATTTATGAAACAAATACTTCTAAATAAAAAAGAAAATATTTTTGAATCTTGAATTTTCTTTCCAATTTTCGAAAGAAGAATGAAAATACTTTTGGATTTTGAGAAAAAATTAAAAAGAAAATATTTTTGTATTTCTTTTAAAAATTGGTGTCTAAAAGAAAGACTTTATAAAGAAGGAAGTAAAGGAAAATATTTTTGGATTTTTTGAAAATTGTGGGCCGGAACCGATGAGGTTTGCCTACATATCTCACATCCGGTGAGAATCAGACCCGCATAGTTCTCCCAATTTTGACGTATTTTGAAATTCATTTTTCATTTTTTTTTTCAAAAATTTCGATAGAGTTTCGGGACATTTCCAAATACCGGGTTTTTCAGAACCGGGTGAATTTTCTCTCCTACCTCACTCTTGGTTTTTCTCTTGATTTTCTTTCCTTAGCCGATCAACATGCAAGCCGAAATAAATAAATGCACAAATAGCACGTAAGATGCATGAGGATGGTCTTTTATTTCGGGTACACTTGTTTAACGACCCGACCGGTTGTTCTGAGAATTTAAGTCCAGTTTGGCGGCATAAGTTCCTGAGCAGCTTCATATTATGTGTATTGATTTGCGTGTGTGGTTGAATTCAGTTACCGGATGATTTAGAGTGATTTGGGACACTTGGTCCCTTAAACGAAAGTTTAAGTCTTAGGATATTGACCGTAGTCGGAACTGTGTGAAGACGACTCCGGAATGGAGTTCCGTCGGTTCCGTTAGCTCCGTTGGGTGATTTACTTAGGAGCATATCTGGATTGTGAATTTGAGGTTTGTTAGCTAATTTAGGATTAAAATGGCGAAAGTCAAATTTTTGGAGATTTTGACCGGAAGTAGACCTTTTGATATCGGGGTCAGAATGCGATTCTGAGAGTTGAAACAACTCCGTTATGTTATTTGGGACTTGCCTGCACAATTTGACGTCATTCCGGGTTGGTTTGATAGGTTTCGACACGAGTTTTAGAAGTTGGAAGTTTTGGAAATTCATAAGTTCGTTTCGTGGTGCGATTTATATTTTCGGTGTTGTTTGATGTGATTTGAGACCTCGAGCGAGTCCGTGTTAGGTTATGGAACTTGTTAGTATGTTTGAACGGGGTCCCAGGGGCCTCGGGTGTGTTTCATATGGGCTACGGGTCATTTCCTTCTATTTTTGAACTGTTATATTCTGTCTTCTGGTTTCCTTAATCGTGATCGCGTCCCTTCCTTTGCATTCACGAAGAGTAATTTTGGAGGAGGGTATATTTGTTCTTTGCGTTCGCATTCCTCATTCCGTCATTGCGGAAGCCAATCTTTTCCTTCATCGCGTTCGCGATCATCCCACGTGTTCGCGTAGCTATGCCATTCCACTCTTCACGTTCGCGTACTACTTCATGCGTTCGCGAAGAGCGGTCGTTGGGCCATCAGATTTTTCATCTTCGCGTTCGTGAACGTGTTGTCGCGTTTGCGAAGCACAACTGGGCAGATTTCATTTTTCTTCTTCGCGAACGTGATTGCTCTTCCGCGTTCGCAATGCACAAACACCTTAGCAGAATAAATAGTACTCTATTCCAAGGGTTTTGCCATTTTCACCATTTTGGAGTTCTAAAACTCGGGTTTGAGCAATTCCTTATGGGGTTTTCAAGCAAATCGATTGGGTAAGTGTTCTTCACTTAGAATTTATTATATTCCATGATTTTATCTTTATTTGTATCATTTAATGTGTGTTTTGAGTTGGGGAAAATGGTGGTTTTTGAAGAAAAATTTCAAAATGAAAAATCTTGATTTGAGGGACGAATTGGCATTGGAAATTGATAAATTTAGTATGGTTGAACTCGTATCGGAATGGGTGTTCGGATTTTGTGAAATTTGTCGATTTTTCGAGGTGTGGGACCGGGGGTTGACTTTTGGACTGATTTTTAGATTTTGATAAAGATTGAGGCTTTATGATCCGAAATAGACTCTTATGAGTTTTATTTGTGCTTTGAAGTTATTTTGATTAGATTTGAGCCGCCCGGAGGTCATTTCACCCGAAAAGTTCATTTTAGAATATCGGTCTGTCTTCTTTGAGGTAAGTATCTTGCCTAACTTCGTGTGGGGGAACTACCCCTTAGGATTTGAGTCTTCTATGCTAATTGTAGTCCGTGTACGCGAGGTGACGAGGACGTGCTCGGACTTATTCGTGAAAAGTTGGCCTTTTAGGGTTCTTAAGTCCTTCTATTCACTGATTATGCAGTTGTGATGTTATGAATACGTATCTTAATTACTAGTTTCACCTCTGCCTGCTTTAATTAGAATTATTTGCTTCATGATCCTCCCTTGATGCTTATTTGAGTCATCTATGCCTTAACTGAAATTGTTATCTCTTATATTGCCATGTTATTTTTTTCCTAACTGCTTATCTTTATTTGAAGTTATAATTATCTCTTTTATAATTATTCATCCTTAATTGAGGCTATGATTATCTTTCTGCTATTTTTTTCTAATTGAAATTGTTGTATCTCTTTCTTAATTCCCAACCTTAAAAGTTAGATATCCTATATTTTAGTTGAGTTGTTCTTATTATGACTAGTATTCTCTATTGTTGCTACTCCTTGTGAATTAGTTCCTCTGTTTCCTTGAGTTCTGGAATTTCTGAATTGACTTATTTGTCGTAGCATTGTATTATTGTCATTGTTGCAGTTGTATTTATTGTGGTGATACACGAGGTTTCGGCCATGCGATTATGGTTATTGTGATGCAGGAGGTTTCTTTTGTGCAGTTGTTATTATGGGGTTGCACGAAGTTTGTGTCGTGCTATTGTTACTATTGATATTTGCACATGCGGCGTGACAAGGCGGGATATATATATATATATATATGGGATGCGCATGTGGCGAGACAAGGTGGGAACATTGTTATGCACGTGTGGCTTGACAAGGCGGGCACTTACTTTATTATTGCACACGTGATGAGATAAGGTGGGTTGTGTCAGGGATTGATTTGTGATGATTTGTGATGGCCTGGGGGCATTCTTGTTGTTGATATTTGTGTAGCGGTACACTTCCCTATGTGAGTTTTATTTTGTGAAAGCTGTGAGAAAATATTCTACGTGTTGTCTGTTTGTTTTTCCGTATGCTTATTTTCTGGTATGGACTATGTTAGGACACTTGCACAAGCATACACATAGTTAAGCACTCTTATCGGATAAGAGGTGTTCTTGATATTGTTGAGCATAGATACTCACCCTTGTTTACTTGCTTTCTATGTGAGAATGACTCTATTAGCACGTGAGTCGTCAGTGCGGTTATGAAGTGTAATGAGGGCACAGGATGCCAAGTGTTAGGGTTCAGGTATTGAGACCCGTGAGTTGTGATTTGTCCGAGGTTCGGTACCTCGTGAAGTTTGATGACTAAAACCTGATGTAAAAGCGGTTGTAGTTGCTGAGTTATTACTTGTCCTTGTTGTATTTGTGATTAAGAATTTATGTTGTGTTCCATTCACCTTTTTTGTGTCATTTTTATGGTGTTCCGCTGACACTTGCCGTTTCTTTCTTATTGCCATTACTGTATTATGTGCCATATTGCATAGTCTTTATGTATATATCATATTTTTGTTTTTCATATACTTATGCTTGTTCCGTTTATTAGACCAGTGGGTGTCTTGGCAGTTCTTCGTCACTACTCCACCGAGGTTAGTCTTGATACTTACTGGGCACCGCTGTGGTATGCTCATTCTACACTTCTACACATTTTTATGCAGATCCAGGTATTTGTTCATTAGCAGTTGTGCGGCTCGTCGCTGTGGAGACTCAAGGTAATCCTGCTGCTGCGTTCGCAGGCTTCAGAACCACCTTCAAGTTTTTGTTTTGCACTGTTTATTTTTATTTCTGGACAGTTGTATTTAGAAGTTTTCTAGCAAACACTCTGTAGAGCTTATGACTTGTACTACCGGGTTTTGGGAATTGTAAATTTTATAGAGATTTTCATTTCAAAAATTGTTAGATGTTATTTAATTATTATTGTTATTTTGTAAATGTTAGGCTTACCTAGTCCCTAAGACTAGGTGCCATCATGATATCTAATAGAGGGAAAATTGGGTCGTGACAAGTTGGTATCAGAGCTCTAGGTTCATAGGTGCTACGAGTCATAAGAGAGTTTAGTAGAGTCTTGCGAATTGATACGGAGACGTCTGTACTTATCTTCGAGAGGCTACGGAACTATTAGGACACTTTCACTTCATTCATTCCTATCGTGCAAGTTCATTGGTCTTGAAGTTTGAACTTTTATCATTCCATTCTCTCATAGATGGTGAGGACACGAGCTGCAGCTGCTGATGACGTTACCCCCAGAGCAGATGTCGCTAGGGGCAGAGGCAGAGGCAGAGGCCGACGGGGAGCACGTGCCGTAGCTAGGGCACCTACCAGAGCAACAGTTGGGGAGCCGACAGTAGTTCCAGTTAGGGGGCAGGTACCGGAGGCGCCTGTTGTTACCACCGGACTTCCCGAGACCTTAGCACAGTTCCTGAGCATGTTTGGTACATTGGCTCAGGCGGGGTTGATTCTGGTTGCACCAACTACTTCACAGATCGGGGGAGGAACCCAGAATTCCGCCGCCCACACCCCAGAGCAACGACTTCTATTGGTCAGGTTCCAGGTGTCATGGCGACACAACCTGTGGTTCCAGTTCAGCCCGTGATCAGGGTAGCAACATCTGAGGAAGATCAACTTAGACTTGCAAGGTTCAAGAAATGTGACCCTCCTACATTCAGTGGTTTGGCTCCAGAGAGTGCACAGGGTTTTCTGGAGAAGTGCCATCGCATTCTCCGCACTATAGGTATTGTTGAGATGAGTGGGGTTGCTTTTACTACGTTACAGCTTAAGGGAGCGGCTTATCAGTGGTGGCGAGCATATGAGTTGGGCAGCTGGGCCGATGCAGTTCCACTTATGTGGGTGCAGTTTTCAGAAATGTTCTTGAGAGAGTTTGTACCTCAGTCCCTTTGAGCTGCATGACGCGCAGAGTTTGAGCAGCTGCGCCAGGGTACTATATCAGTGTCAGAGTATGCAGTGAGATTCTGTGATTTGTCCAGGCATGCACCTGCTTTGGTCGCTACAGTAAGAGAGCGTGTCCGTAGATTTATTGAGGGACTCAGGCATGATATTTAGTTCAGCATTGCTCGGGAGTTAGAGTCAGATGTTTCGTTTCAGCAGGTGGTAGGGATCGCTTGCTATGTAGAGGGTATGTGCGATCAGGAGAGAGAGGATAGGGAGGCGAGGGGTCCTCGTAGACCGGATAGATCTACTGGTCTTTATTTTGGAGGCAGGGTACTACATGGTAGAGGTTTTATGGGTCAGCCAGTTCAGTTTGCACTTCAGGCTTCGCAGAATGTTTCAGGTACTCGTGGGTCTCAGAGTACCTGTACCGCACAGTTTCTACATCCACGTCAGCAAAAAGGTTGATTCGAGTGTGGAGATACCAGCCACAAGGTGAGAGATTATCCTAGACTACGGACAGGTGTGTCATAACAGAGTATTCAGGCGAGTAGAGGGCGCCCAAGAGGGGAAGGCCCGGCCTGTTGACATGTTTCGTATAGTAGGCTTGAGGCCACTGTGCTAGATGATGTCATATATGTATGCTTTTTATTTGTTACATAGGGGCACCATTTGTATTTTGAGTCGGTTTTGCTTATCGTGGCGAGTTTCCCTATTTGTTGTCCCACCTATAGGTGAGTTCATGACCTAGTATTATGTTTATGTGTTTGCCCTTGTTGGGAGATTCTATGAGTGATAGACGTGTCTATCATTGTTCTAATTCATTATTGAAAGTTACCAGACAATAAGTGAATTCATGTTGTCTATTATGGCAGGTTTGATGCGATTCCTGAGTAATTTGGTTGCGATTTGTGATTTGATACTCTACCGGGGTGAGAGTTCAGTAAGTGTTGTGATTTTATTGGCAGAATTGAGTTAGTGGAAGATTTCAATTGGTATGATGTGTATTCGGCTTGTGATTTAGAGTTGAGGGTGAGACCCTCACAATTTCCATGTGATTTTATATGTTTGAGCCGGGTTGCGTGCCGCGGTGGAAGTTATATCAGGATGAGATCCTTGTGATTTGTTCATATACCTTGATTCTTCCTTTTTAAATTGATTCGTATTATGGTACTGATAGAGAGTGGTTCCTGTCGGGCTTGTTTGATATTTCCCTTATGTGTTTCTCTTTACATATTCAGTCATTTTTGTCTTGTGCTATTGTATGCCCGGTGGCGTTAGATGTGACTTGTTGATCCGGGTGTATAGTTATGAAGTCTTCCTGCTTCTTGCATCATTGTCAGCATTGCGGAGATTTGAAACGGGTCTCTAACGGATATGAGGCTAATTGCTGGTGTTGGTTTTGATTATGGGCAACTATTGTGATCAGAAATGTTATTATGGGCTTATGTGTGGTGTGTCATGTTGGGTGGTCGTATCTTGCGGGTGTAGGCATGAGTTGTTATAACTGGTTGAGACTGATACCGGGTATAGATTTAGAATTGGGGCTTTTGGAGATGAATGGAAGGTGAGAATTTCGACTCTAAGGCTTTTCGGTGTTGGTAGAAAGGATAAATTACAGTTGAGATGGTGTCGTCAGGCTTATGTGGATTGGGGTGACGTAGGGTCAGCCGCAGGTGTATGTTGGATATGTACTTTAAGTGATTTAAAGACTTCGAGGCATTTCTTAGCACGTTCGAGGAAGAATGTTTGTTTAAGAGGGGAAGGATGTAACGACTCGGCCGGTCATTTTGAGAATTTATGTCCCATTCGGTGGCACAAGGCCCTGAGCAGCTTCGTATTATGTATATTGACTTGCGTGCATGGTTGAATTCAGTCACCGGATGATTAGGAGTACTTTGGGAGACTTACATTACAAAAAAAAAAAGCGCTTAGCGACGGAATTTAGCGACAAGAGATACTCCGTAGCTACATAAAGACGGATTAGCAACGAATTTTATAGTTTGTCGCCAAATAAGCTATAAAAAAATTTGTATCAAATATAGCGACGGAATAGAGACAAAAACTTATATTTGTCGCTAAATATTAGCGCCTTTATTTTACCTACAAAATTAGCGACGAAAGTGGGGCGACAAAAATTATTAAAACCTAGCGACGGATTTAACGTCAAAATATCCGTCGCTGCATTCATTTTACTTATCAAGACATTCCAAAGTTGATTGCGGCAAAAATTTCCATCGCTAGTTTCCTTAAAATAAAATTTCATTAGATATTATTAGCGACAGAAATTAGGTCCGTCGCTATTTCCGTTGCTAAAATCTTCATCATAAAGATAAAATTACCGTAGTTAAAAGATATTCCAACAATTAGGGAAACACGCCAACTTTCACTCCTATCTATCAGACTCCTTCACTCCTCTTCAACAATGTGAGTTGTTTTCTTCAAATATAAAAAATTGGGCGTGAATCTAGGGTTAATGTCCGAAAAATAGAAGAAAACTTTCGAAATTGCAAGATTTTTGTTGCATAACTTTCGAAATCGTATGTTGCTGCTCCGCAAGATTCTCAGGCGAAAGGGTAAGCTTCTTTGTGATTTCATTCCTGTCTTGTAGATCTGGGCGAGAATCATTGTTCAACTTTTCTAAAACTGAAGTTAGAAAAAACAGAATGTAAAGAGAATAAATGATATGATGGAGAAGTGCATCTGTAATGAGAAGTTCAATTTTCTGTAGTAGAACTTTGAATAAGGTTATCTTTGAATTTAGTTCAAGTGGTGCTGGAGAAAGCCACAACAAGAAGCTTTCAATTAAGATGATTTGGTCCTGTTTATCTCGCTATTTCTAGTTTTTCTGTTGGAAAAAAGAACTTTTAATATTTATAAACTCTATTTCCAATTCTATTTTAGAGCTTTTAAGACCACGAGTTGTAAAGATTTCTGGGAGATGCTCTGTTTTACTTGTTGATTTCCAATTCCTTGTTCCGGCCATTTTTCTGTTTTTACCTTAGATAATTTGGCCTTTTCCTGTTTTAAATTTTGAACCTTTTTATTCGTCATCAGTCTTAATTTGTTTGTCAATCGTAGTGATTAGTCGTTTTAAAAGCTGTCTTTTGTTCTTGATTTGGCTTTGCTTTTCAACTTTTAACAACTTTTGCAACTATGCATTATTTAATCTAACAAGTGCCTGCTTCTACTTTATGGTAGACGACGTTTGAGCTATAGAAATGGAGTAAGGAAAGGTGAATACATATTCTCCAGATACTGTTAGTGGGGAGGGACTATATTTTGGGGCTGGTGGAAAATGACTTAGCTTGCAAGGTGAAGCCAGCGAATAGTCTCATGAGCTCGTATGGATTGAGGAAGTTGAACGGGGAAGAAGGGTTTAGGTAAACTCACAAAGACGGACCGTTAGTTCTGGGGTGTGTTTTTATATATTTGATCGACCCAGAGTATCTTCTTAATTAGTAGTAAAATTAACATGTAAAAGCCTTTAGCTTTCTTTCCATCGCTGGACATATAAATATTATTTTTAGTTGATAATTAGAGTTTGGTGGCTTATTTGTAAATAACACGGCTGGTTTGAACTTAATGTATTGATCAAAGCAGCAATATACAATGTCAAACTAAGTTTAAGAAAATTTAGTATTTTTCCATAATGTTCATCCAGATTTTTTTACACTTTATCTGCTTACATATATGGAAAAAGGGATCATATTAAAAGTACAAAAGCTGTTATATATATTGTAACTCCATTTTTATTTTAGTATATCTTGATGAGATGGGCAGCACCTTTTTTTTAGGGTAAGGAGCCTTGAAATTGGAGGGTACTTTTTTCATAACAATTATTGGAGCCTGTATTTTTTTGGATAAATAGGCTAGCATATGGTATTGTATGTACCATAAGGTTTAATAAAAAAATGTATGTATCCTAAGGTATCAGTTTATTTTCTTTATCTTGTTGATCTACATAAAATTGTTAGCTATGTTAAGCTTCAGCAACACCTCCGAATGCTCAATCAACACTGACAGGGAATCTGGATGAGTTAGTGATGCGATTGACTCCTGCACTAATAGATCATATAGTTCCTGAAATCGTTGAGCGGGTACGCGAATTAGTTTCCTTACCCTCCCATCAGCCAAATACTGATATTACCAACCACCCATTAGATGTGGTACCTACAGTCCCTACATCTTCTACTGCTGCTAACATTGATGAGGTACATGCATTGGGTTTTGATGATGACCGTAACACTCCAGCCTCGCATAGTTAGCCTATTTTGTTTGGACTTTATTGTTGGTCCTTGTGGATTTTTTGTACTTAATGATACCGTTATATGCATTATGCTATATATTTTGGACCTTGTTGAATGTATTGTTAATTTATATTAATACCAGTGACTTTTTATTAAGTGTATTTAATAGCTTTTATGTAATATGCTTGAATAGAGTACATTTAAAATAAAAAATAAAAAGCATTTTAAAAATTAGAAATATATTAAAAATAAATTAGCGAGGGATACTTTCCGTAGCTAAAATTATCGCGTAAAATTAAATCTTACGACGAATTGGCGACAAAAGGTTTTTGTTGCAAAAAGCAGGGAGAATTAGCTATAACACGACTAGCGACGGATGCTTTCGTCGCTATTAAGAACAAACGACGAATTTTGTTATATATTATAGTGACACAAGTCGTCAAAATAACAACAGAAATAACCAATATAGCGACGGTTATTTCCATCGCTAAATTTTACTACAGATATATTTCGTCTCTCATCCGTCGCTAATTCTGCGACGGTTTTGTTTTTTTTCCTCTATGAGCCTAGCTACGAGCTTTTTAAAGACCAATTTGAATATGTCGCTAATCCGTCGCTAAACAACTGTAGCGACGGAAAATAGTGATATTGCGACGGAATGTGACCGTCGCTAAACACTGTTATTTTGTAGTGTTGGCCTCTAAAATGAAAACTTAAGTCTTAGAATTTTAACCATAGTCGAAACTGTGTGAAGACGATTCCAGAATGGAGTTATGTCGGTTCCGTTAGCACAGTTGAGTGATTTAGTTAGGAGTGTATCCGGACTGTGAATTTGAGGTCTGTAGCTGACTTAGGATTGAAATGGCGAAAGTCAAAATTTTGGAGATTTCGACCGGAAGTAGACTTTTTGATATCGAGGTTGGAATGCGATTTAGAGAGTTGGAACAACTCCGTTATGTTATTTGGGACTTGCCTGCAAAATTTGATGTCATTTCGGGTTGGTTTGATAGGTTTCGGCACGAGTTTTAGGAGTTGGAAGTTTTGGAAGTTCATAAGTTTGATTCGTGGTGTGATTTGTATTTTTGCCATTATTTGATGTGATTTGAGACCTCGAGCGAGTCCGTGTTAGGTTATGGAACTTGTTAGTATATTTGGATGGGGTCCCGGGGGCCTCGGGTGTGTTTCGGATGGGCTACGGGTCATTTCCTTCTATTTTTGAACTGCTGTTTTTTTCATCTGGTTTTCTTAATCGCGATCGCATCCCTTCCTTCGCGTTCACGAAGAGTAATTTTGGAGGAGGGGATATTTTTTCTTCGCGTTCGCATTCCTCATTCTCTGCGATCGTGGAAACCAATCTTTTCCTTCATCGCGTTCACATTCATCCCACGCGTTCGTGTAGCTATGCCATTCCACTCTTCGCGTTCGCGTACTACTTCACGCGTTTGCGAAGAGCAGTCGTTGCGCCATCAGATTGTTCCTCTCCGTGTTCGCAAACGTGTTATCGCATTCGCGAAGCACAATTGGGCAGCTTTCATTTTTCTTCTTCGCGAACACAATTGCTCTTCCGCGTTCGCGATGCACAAACACCTGGGCAGAATAAATAGTACTCTATTCCGAGGGTTTTGCCATTTTCACCATTTTGGAGTTCTAGAGCTCGGTTTTGAGCGATTCCTTGTGGGTTTTCAAGCAAATCGATAGAGTAAGTGTTCTTCACTTAGAAGTTATTATATTCCATGATTTTATCTTTATTTTTATCATTTAATTTGTGTTTTGAGTTAGGGAAAATGGTGGTTTTTGAAGAAAATTTTCAAAATGAAAAATCTTGATTTGAGGGACGAATTGGCATCGAAAATTGATAATTTTAATATGGTTGAATTCGTATCGGAATGTGTGTTCAGATTTTGTGAAATTTGTCGCTTTTTCGAGGTGTGGGCCCGGGGGATCAACTTTTGGACTGATTTTTTGATTTTGATAAAGTTTGAGGCTTTATGATCCGGAATAGTCTCTTATGAGTTTTATTTGTGCTTTGAAGTTATTTTGATTAGATTTGAGCCGCTCGGAGGTTATTTCACACGAAAAATTCATTTAAGAGTATCGGCCTGTCTTCTTTGAGGTAAGTATCTTGCCTAACTTCATGTGGGGGAACTACCCTTTAGGATTTGAGTCTTCTATGCTAATTATAGTCCGTGTACGCGAGGTGCGAGTACGTGCTCGGACTTATTTGTGAAAAGTTGGCCTTTTAGGGTTCTTAGGTCCTTGTATTCACTGATTATGCAGTTGTGATGTTATGAATACGTATCTTAATTACTAGTTTCACCTCTACCTGCTTTAATTAGAATTATTTGCTTCATGATCCTCCCTTGATGCTTATTTGAGTCATCTATGCCTTAACTGAAATTGTTATTTCTTCTATTGCCATGTTATTTTTTTCCTAACTGCTTATCGTTATTTGAAGTTATAATTATCTCTTTTATAATTGTTCATCCTTAATTGAAGCTATGATTATCTTTCTACTGCTTATCCCTAATTGAAATTATTGTATCTCTTTCTTAATTGCCAACCTTAAAAGAAGTTAGATATCCTATATTTTAGTTGAGTTGTTCTTATTATGACTAGCATTCTCTATTATTGCTACTCCTTGTGAATTAGTTCCTCCGTTTCCTTGAGTTCTGAAATTTTTGAGTTAACTTATTTGTCGTAGCATTGTATTATTGTCATTGTTGCCTTTGTATTTATTATGGTGATGCACGAGGTTTCTGCCGTGCGGTTGTGGTTATTATGATGCACGAGATTTCTGCCGTGTGGTTATTGTTATGGGGTTGTACGAAGTTTCTGCCGTGCTATTGTTACTATTGATATTTGCACATGCGGCGTGACAAGACGGGATATATATATATATATATATATATATATATATATATATATATATATATATATATATATATATATATGTGTGTGTGTGTGTGTGTGTGTGTGTGTGTGTGTGTGTGTGTGTGTATGTGTGTGGGTTGCGCATGTGGCGAGACAAGGTGGGAACATTGTTATGCATGTATGCGAGACAAGGCGGGCACTTACTTTATTATTACACACATGGCGAGACAAGGTGGGCTATGTCAGGGATTGATTTGTGATGATTTGTGATGGCCTGGGGGCATTGTTATTGTTGATATTTGTGTAGCGGTAAACTTACCTGTGTGAGTTTTATCTTGTGAAAGTTGTGAGAAAATATTCTACGTGTTGTTTTCCTTATGCTTCTTTGTTGGTATGGACTATGTTAGGACACTTGCATAAGCATACATATAGTTAAGCACTCTTATCAGATAAGAGGTATTCTTGATATTGTTGAGCATAGATGCTCACACTTGTTTACTTGCTTTCTATGTGAGAATGACTCTATTGGAGTCGCCAGTGCAGTTATGAAGTGTAATGAGGGCACATGATGCCAAGTGTTAGGGTTCAGGTATTGAGGCCCGTGAGTTGTAATTTGTTCGAGGTTCGGTACCTCGTGGTGTTTGATGACTAAAACCTGATGTAAAAGCGGTTGTAGTTGTTGAGTTATTACTTGTCCTTGCTGTATTTGTGATTCCGAATTTAGGTTGTGTTTCATTCACTTTTCTGTGTCATTTTTATGGTATTCTGCTGACACTTGTCGTTTCCTTTCTTATTGCCATTACTGTATTGTGAGTCATATTGTATAGTCTTTATGTAGATATCATATTTATATTTTTCATATACTTATACTTGTTCAGTTTATTGGACCAGTGGGTGTCTTGACTGTTCCTCGTCACTACTCCACCGAGGTTAGTCTTGATACTCACTGAGCACTGCTGTGGTATGCTCATTCTACACTTCTGCACATTTTTGTGTAGATCCAAGTATTTATTCGTTAGCAGCGGTGCGGTTCGTCACTGTGGAGACTCAAGGTAAACATGCTGCTGCGTTCGCAGGCTTCTGAGTCACCTTCAAGTTTTCGTTTTGCACTCTTTATTTTTATTTCTGGACAGTTGTATTTAGAAGTATTCTAGCAAACACTCTCTAGAGCTTATGACTTGTACTACCTAGTTTTGAAAATTATAAATTTTATAGAGATTTCCATTTCAAAAATTGTTAGATGTTATTTAATTATTATTGTTATTTAGTAAATATTAGTCTTACCTAGTCCCTATGACTAGGTGGCATCACGATACCCAACTGAGGGAAAATTGGGTCGTGACAACCTGTCCTAGACGGGCCCAACCCCTGTGTTGAGTCTCCAAAGTCAAATACATGTGATGCAAACAAACGTTCTTACTAGGGATCTAACATGAGGCTATGTTATTCTAGGTTTAAACTTGGGGGTATGTTCAAGACTTGGCTAACCCAAGCGGACAGCTCGAGCCGAGGTAAGGGTAATGTACCGGGAGCACAAAAGTCTACCTGGTCTAGTTGCTGATCTAGCCTCGTTCTATTTGGTATGACTTCTAACAGAAAAGTGGGCCACGCGTACGCGTACACCATAGTTTCAGAAGACTCAGAAGGGAGGCGTAAGAAGACGGTTTATACAATTCACATATTATCAAAGCGATAAATGAGCGGCAATTAGCACATTAGGCCCACAAACATAGTAATATCAACAATCAAGAAAGCCAAGTATAGATCACATTAACAAGCTCGAATTCTGAATCCTGAACCAGAAGTTCTGGGTTCTAGTCCCTAGCAGAGTCGTCAGAGCTGTCACACCTCCTTTTTCCTGAGGGATAGGGGAGTTTTTCCATGTCTATTTTCTCTCTTTTTCTCTTGGTTGATCCCTCAGATGGTCTGTTCTCCTCTTTTAATTAGAAGATATATAGGGGTAGGTATAGAGATTAATTGGTGGCCAAGAAAAAAGAGTGTGTATGTGCATGTGAGTTTTGGGTGAGAGCATATGAGTTTGTTACAAAAGATATGAAAGAATCTTTCTAGGTGGCATTTTTGCATTGGTTCTTTTTTTTTTCCTTTTTTATTTATTAAAAATAATCAAAATTAAAGATACTACGCTAAAGCTAAAAACTAGAAAAATATAAGAAACTATTAAGGAAAAAGTTATAAAATTGCCAAAATTAGAAGGAAAAGCATAGTTTTGTAAAAAGTTTTTTCTTTTGCAAATGAAATACATCTAATATCTAAAAGTGAAATTCTTTTTGTAGTTTTTATTTTATTAAATAAACCTACTAAAAAGTGAAATAAGGGCTAAAATATAGAGATTAAACTTAGCAAATATTTACATACTAAAAAGTGATAAAAAAATTTAAATATAGTCAAAAATTAGGTGCTCACACTTCTCTTGATATGTTAAAAGTGACAAGTAAAAGTAAAAATTTATTTTTAGAATACTGGATAAGTAAAAGTGAACGGAGGGAGTATTTATCTATTTATATATTAAGCCAACACTCCAACACCTTAATTCACTTACTAACAGAAATTCTGTCTACAACAACCCAGTATAATCCCATAAGTGGAGTTTGGGGAGGATATTGTGTACGCAAACCTTATTCCTACCCTGGGGGTAGAGAGGCTATTTTCGAAACTAACGGAAATTCTGTCTAAATGATAATATACAACATTACTATTGGCGAGTATTTGTTGATATAATGTAGAGCCATCAATATGGGCTTGGCTTGTTGGGCCCGCCCAATCTATCCCGTGAATTGATAGAGTTAGCTAAGATTTTTGGAGCCCCTATAAAAGCGAGGCTTTTTATCCCGACCCACGTGAGCCCATGGCCCGCAAGGCTTGAACGAGGTTGGGTTGGGCTAGCCCGCGTGCCACATAAAAAATATATAAATATACTTAGATCTTAAAATTTAGTTATTTCTTAATGTTTAACTAATTAACATGCATATAAATTGAATGTGCTTGATGAAGATGTAGAGCCATATTATTTACAACTGAAATACTGTAGAGCCATATTATTTACAACTGAAATACTGTAGATCCGTATTATTTACAATTGAATACTGTAGAGCTGTCAATGTGGTTTCTTACAACTTAGTATAGGATTTCAGTTGTAAATAAATTTACAAAAGTGGGATCAGGTTAATTTACTGACGGGAATTCCAGTTGAAAATGATGGATTAATCAATAATATTATTGTAGTAGTAAAAATTTGATTTAACACATGGCCCATTCAGCAGTTGACACGTCGCAAGAGTGCATAGTCAGCCACCAACAAAGCAGAAGAAGTCGGAAAGTAAACTTCGAGTAGGATAAACCTAATATAAATAAAGACTCCCTAAATCAACATTGACTCAGTAACTACTCTTGAATCGAATGGATGGAAAAGAGCGGATTAAATGTTTATAACGGCTGCATAGTTTAAGGAAAAGACTACTCAAATCAAGACCTATAAAAAAGAGTTTTAAATTAGTCGAGCCCAAAGCAAATAACGGAAGTTGGCTGGAAAATCATGTAAATTTGCCAATAGGATACAGTGAAACCCAATAAATAACTGGCTGCGTTATATACACAAATGAAATCAATTCTTGGCTATTAACAAAAAAGAATAGGGTTATGGAGCATGTATATTCATGTTATACTTTGAGCTCGTTCATATTCTTATCGTTAGCAAAGCATTTGATTTTTGTCAGTAACCTTAATAGTTCTCCAATGTGTATAAGATAATAATTTTGAACCGTAACTAAAAATAGAAAGGTAAATGGACATTTTCGTAAATATTTTGACACTAATTCATAATCATGTGAAAATGTGAACTGAGCGATATCAAAACCTTGCATTCTAGAGGTGCAAAGTTCATACTCTCCATTTCCTCAACCCTGAATATTGGCCCCTCCAAAAAATGTAGTAATTATATTTATAAAAAAAAACATAAAATCTAAAATAAAAAAAACATATTTTTTTCCCTAGTTATAATCCAACCAAGTAATGCAATTTCATTACCATTTATTTCATCAAAGTAAACATCAGCGAATTAAACAAAATATTCATCCGCCAATAAAGAATTCTATATTTGTAATAACAACGAAGACTCTTAATACTTGGCACCAAAACTACCACCTTCATAATCAATGGAGTATTCCCGAGTTGATCACTACAAATGCATACCCCTTCAACACAAATTGAAAACCCAACTTTACATTTCAGATCACGACGACAGTCTAATGTAGTCTTACACATAATCTTTCCCGTCACCACATCTGAAAATTACAAAACTCGTTAGCACCTTAGGAAAAACTTTAGTTATAATAAATTGCTGATATAAAAGGGCAGTTCGGTCCACTAAGCTCCCGTTATGCGCAGGGTCAGGGAAAGGGTCAGACCACAAGGGTCTATTGTATGCAGTCTTACTCTGTATTTTTGAAAGAGTGTGTTTCCACGGCTTGAACCCGTGACCTCCTGATATGTTACAAGTAAAAGATGCATAATGCTAAAACATTAGGTGCGGCGATATATGCTATTATCATCAGTTGAAAGAAATGTTTTATAACCTTTTAATTATTATGTGTCACAAAGTGATTGAATATGAGAAAGATAAAAATAATGAGAGAAATTAAAGAGTGATTGCAAGGGAAGGAAGGAGGGACCTTTATTATTGGTGGGATATGTCTTGAGAATTAAACACACGCAATTCCCTTCAACACAAGTTGCAATCCCAGAGTCACATGCTATTTGACAATCTTCTCTACACTCACATGTTTCTGTTGTCACTACATCTGAAGATCACAAAACTTGTTAATATGACAATATCAACTAGGTGGGGGAAATGCATAACAATAAAAGAAATAAAGGGGAGGCACACAGGAAGCAACCACGGCCACAAATCACATAGAAAACGTAGGTACACAATAACATCTCAAGATAAAGGCATGAATGTATACACAACAAAACAATATCACAATATAATGTATGTCTCTCGTCCTTGCCTGCACGGAAACACCCTTCGTGCCATGAATATATGATAATATAAAAATAATGGCACGGCATCACCCTTCGTGCTTTTACTCTCGTCCTCACCTGATAATATAAATGAAATGGCACAGCATCACCCTTCGTGCTTTTACACTCTCAATGGCACGGCATCACCCTTCGTGCTTTACACTCTCAAATGGCACGACATCACCCTTCGTGCTTTATGCTCTCCCTCACATGATAATATAATTCATATGGCACGGCATCACCCTTCGTGCTTTACACTCTTCCTTACCAAGCACATGTATATCATTAACAAGCAAGGTAGGAAGCATATATAACATCAAGGAGAGTGTTGAAACCACAACACAATACAATAATTTATATCACAATTTGCCACTGACCACAACTAAATTTCAAATATGTAACAGAATCAATAAATTTCTCAACAAATAGCCCAAGGCTCCACACAACGTATATAAAACCTCAAAACAATCAACAGAGATTAAAAATACTCAGTATAGGGCAACGCCTTCATTAATCCAAATTCTTGATAATTATATTAACTCCTCAATTTAAACTTATTTAATAAATATTTGCAGATAAGGTTTCCATCATGAATTTGATTACAAGAAAAATATCAAATCAACAAACACACAGAATTTACATAAAATCCAAGTGACAATAACACCAAAATTATTATATAAAATATAAACTTGACAAATAAGGAATGAGGCGTGACAATTCAAGGATTTACTAAATACTAACAATTATCCAATTTAATACATAAAAATACCTAAAACTTTAAACGAATAAAATTTGCACATATAAGGCCGAGTACGTACTCGTCACCTCGCGTACACGGTTTCCAATCACACAATTTCCACATAAGACTCAATGCCTAAGGGGTAATTCCCCCACTCAAGGTTAGGTAAAATACTTAACTTTTTGAAGTTATGCTGATATTCTGAAATCGCCTACTTGCTTGAATTGACCTCCGGACAGTTCAAATCTATTCAAATTAATTGTACAACTTCATTAAAATTCATCAAAAATACTTTCGGATAATAATACGCGGACTTAAAAATTTATTCCAAAATGTCAACAAAAGTCAACGCGTGGCCCGTCTCTCGGAATCCGACATAACTTTCATGAAATTCAAACTCTCATTCCGATATGAGTTCAACCATACTAATTTTATCAAATTCCGATAACAACTCAATCTCCAAAATTTAAATTTTTATTTTTGGAAGATTTTACCAAAATCTTGATTTCCTCCATTAAAATCTAAATTAAACAATGAATATAATCATATATTCATGAAATATATACACTTTTAGATATAGAACACTTACCCAATTCTACATGGTAAAAATTACCTAAAAAATCGCTTCAATCCGAGCTCAATAGCTCCAAATATGTTAAAAATGGCTGAAACCTCAAAATATAGCTACTGCCCAGGTATTTACTCTTTGCGATCGCGAAAAATGCTTCGCGATCGCGAATAACAACTTTTCTCATCCCAAAATTTGCCCTTTGCGATCGCGAAGAACAAGTGCCCAGCTCTTCCAGACAGCCTCAAGTATAATGGTCATAACCTTTTGTACAAAACTCCAAATTACAAATGGTTTAACTTTATGAAAACTAGACACCAAAGGCTACAACTTTTATGTGTTGTTCATCTTCCAGTTCATTATAGATTGCGAGATATAAGCTTCCAAAGTTAGCCCTGTGCAACACAAATTTCTTCTTAGCGATTTCCAAACTCTTCCCCGATAGCCTATAGTATATCAACTATAATGTTTTGTACACAACTCCAAACTCCAAATGGTTTGATTTTCTGCAATCTAGACACAAAGATCTACAAGTTTTATTTTTGGATCATCTCCAAATTCCTTATAGATTGTGAGATATAAGCTTCCAGAGTCGGGTTAGTGCAGCAGGATTTTCCTCTACGCGATCGCGAAAAGGCTTCCGCGATCGCGATGCATACCTCTATGGCCAAAAACCAGCAACTAAAAATGGCCTAGAAATGGTTCGAAACCACCCCGAAACTCACCCGAGCTACTCGGGACCCTGTCCTAACATACCAACAAGTCTCAAAACATATTACGGACTTAGTTGAAACCTCAAATCACGTCAAACAATGCTAAAACCACGAATCATACCCTAATTCAAGCTTAATGAAACTAAAAAATTTCAACTTCTACATTCGACGCCGAAATCTATCAAATCAAGTCCGATTAACCTCAAATTTTGCACACAAGTCATAAATGATAAAACGGGCCTATGAAAACTTTTAGAACTGGATTCCGACCCCAATTTCAAAAAGTCAACTCCTGGTCAAAGTTCCAACTTAAACTTTCTATTTTCTCCATTTCAAGCCTAATTTAACTACGGGCTTTCAAATAATTTTTTAGACACACTCCTAAGTTCAAAATCACCATACAAAACTATTGAAATAATCAAAACTCTGTCCCAGGGTCGTTTACTCAAAAGTCCAACTATGGTCAACTCTTTTCATTTAAGATTCAAAAATGAGAATTGTTCTTTCAATTTAATCCCGAATCATCCGAAAACTAAACTCGACCACACACGCAAGTCATAATATACATCACAAAGTTGCTCATGATCTTAAGTCGTTGAACGAGACGCTAATCCTTAAAACGACAAGTCGGATCGTTACATTACCCTAATATTTAGGAATAACCACTTAATTATCCCTAATATTTAGTACTTTGACTTTTTAATTCCTTTCGGTTCTTAAATTCCTACGCTTCTCAATTGGAAAGTTTCACCACTTCGTAAGATTTTTTTGTTTTTCAATGAAATTTTCACTTTCAACACTATTTTGATAAAAAGAGAAGGAACTGAAATTTTACATCTTATTGGGGCCACTTACTTTCCTACCGCCTTTAAATTTATATAAGGAGCAGTAGACATGGACGTGTTTGCAATTCAAGAGTTCTCAAAGCCATTGTCTTCTTCTTTCCTACAAGTAGCTGTCAAACAAATTTACAGGGTTTGCTAATGAATAGGCGACAATTAGTTGATTATAATAGTGACGAATAGCTAATTAAAAGCTTTAAAGTTTTCTTATGAGATACTTAATCTTCTAATAGACTCCATTCTTGAATCTAATCTTGATTAATATATTCCAGCTCGTGTGATTTATATTTCTTTTGTCTTTGTTTAATTTCTCTTATGATGTAATAGAATAGTAAGATGAATCTCTATTATGGCTATCTTTCATATTTCCTTGATTCATCGTCTTTTAAACCGTAAAACTATCTAGAGAATATGTATTTTATCGCGTTCTAAATTTTATTAGCGACTCTTACATGATATTTTAAGAAAATTACCAAAACTTAATCGAACCATACCGATACCGAAGAGAAATCGAGATGACCGGGACGATTTTAAAAAGCCTTATTTTTGTTATACAAAATAGAGTAATCAAAAAATTGCTATGATATAAATTTAATAAAATAACCGGCTGAATCGAACTACTAAATTTATCTTGCTTGCTTGGATTTTTAATAACACTTTAACTTTTGTATTTTATTGTATAAAGTGAATATAAATATAATACTTAGGTGAATTTTATTTAAAAAATTAAATTTACTAAGGTAGTTTACACACTCAAAAAATATACAGCTTGTTAAAGCACAGACGTATGCAAAGTAGCAGTAAACAACTTTTTTAAGTTTTTAATGATAACAAATTGCAACTCTTGAATCTTATTATGATGAGTTGGATCTTAATTAAAAATCAAATTCTTGAATCATATTAGGATGACAGATGAGTGGCATGACATGAACCAACTGGACCTCCTGAGTGACGAGGATATTGTCTCCACATATGCCCAAATTCCCCACACTCAAAGCAGCTCCCCGGTACTGGTGGTGGTGCTGACTGAATTGGGCCCCGAGAACCAGAATAACTCCTAAAAGCACCCGGTGCAAATAAACCCTGAACTGAAGGAGCACGGGACGAACTCTAGGCTGGCAGGGCACTGAGAGATGACTGACCCTGATGAGAACTATATGAACCCTGGTTGGATAATGCACCACGGTGAATTGGACGACCCGCCTGAGCGTGTCTGTACGGATGACCCCTACCGCAGTAAAACTGACCCCCTGAAGGAACACCACTAAAATCACCTGGACCACGAGGCATCTTGGCCTCCCTCTCTCCACGCTCCTGGCTACGAACCATCTCTATTTGCCGAGCAATGTCAACTACCTCATCAAAAGTAGCACCAGATACTCTCTCTCGAGTCATAAGTAATCATAGCTGATATGTGAGGCCATCAATGAACCTCCTAATCCTCTCCCTATCAGTGGGAACCAACCAAACGACGTGACGAGCCAACTTAGAAAACCTCATCTCGTACTGCGTCACAGACATGCCATCCTGACGTAACTGCTCAAACTGTATACGCAGCTCCTCTCTACAAGAGTGCGACACAAACTTCTCCAAAAAGATAATGGAGAATTCCTACCATGTAAGTGGTACCGCACCGACTGGCCTGCGTTTCTCCTAAGCCTCCCACCATCTGAAGGCAGCCCCAGAAAATTGTAAAGTAGTGAACGAAACCCCGCTGGTCTCTAAAATACCCGCTGTCTGAAGCATCCGCTGGCACTTAACTAGAAAACCCTGAGCATCCTATGACTCAACACCGCTAAATGATGGGGGTCGAAGCCTCCCAAATCTCTCAAGTCTCCTCTGCTCATCAGCTGCCATAACGGGGATTACCGGGGCCTGAATAGCTGCAGCCGGCTTGGCTGGTAGTGCGCCCAGTATTTGAAGTCCCTGTATCACCTGATCCAGAGTACGGGCAACAGGAGTATGAGTACCTCCCCCGGCCTGAGAAATGGCAGGTGCAGCTCGAGCCGAAACCACCTGAGCAAGGCCAGTGCAAATTGTCAATATCTGGGCCAAAGTCTCCTGAAGGCCTGGAATCTCAAAGGGCACAGCTGGTGCTTGAGCTGGTCCTGTCGGCTCAGCTATATATGGAATCTGCTCCTGAGCTGGAGCAACTGGTGGTGCTATAGGTGCTGCTCCAACTGCTGTACGAGCTACACCTCGACCTCTACCTCGGCCCCGACCTCTACTACGGCCTCGGCCTTTCGCAGCCCTAGTTGGTGGCACTGGTGTCTGACCGTCCGATTCGATAGTATGTGTCCTCACCATTTCTAAGAGAATAGAATAACAGAAATTTAGTTTCCAGAATCAACCATTCACACGACAGAATACAAGAAAGTGAAATTTTCCTAAGGGTTAGGCAGCCTCTCGAAGATAAGTACAGACGTCTCCGTACCGATCCGCAAGACTCTACTAAACCTTCTTATGACTCATGAGACCTATGTAACCTAGGCTCTGATACCAACTTGTCACGACCCAACATCCTAACTTGTCGTGATGGCGCCTATCTCAATACTAGGAGAGCCGACAATACCAATGACCCACGATTTCTTTTAAGTACTGAAAACATAATAATTAAGTTTAAGAGTAAGTACCACAAACATTGGAAATAAACACACTCCCAAAACCCGGTGTCACTTATTACATGAGCATCTATACATTACAAGTATGAAAAACGTGGTTTATAATAATCTGAAACCAAATACAATAAATAAAAGGATAGGGAAGAAGAGACAAGGTCTGCGAAATATGGCAGCTACCTCTGAATCTCCGGAAAATTGACTGTGCGAAAGAATCAACACCCACTGTATCCGGGATTACCTGGATCTGCACACGAAGTGCAGGGTGTAGTATGAGTACAACCAACTCAGTAAGTAACAATAATAAATAAAGAACTGAAAGTAGTGACGAGCTTCTCAGCTAAGTCCAAAAATAGTACTTTCCGATATAAAAGGGTAGGCATGCTCTTAGGTTCAACATTTAAGATTTCACTGAAATTTCATATCAAGTATGACCGAAACAGAAAATAATGTTTTTCTGAAAATTTCAAAATAGTGATATATGACAGCTGAAATGTAGCAAATAATGAAATCAATGCTTCCTCTCAAAGTAACAGTCACTCAGTCCTCCCATTCACTCCAACCTCATAGTCACTCTTTCCTCACAGTCACTCTTTCCTCACAGTCGCTCATTCCTCACAATCACTCATTCCTCACAATCACTCATCACTTCGAACTCGCCACTCGGCACTCACACTCGGCACTCGCACTCAGTAGGTACATGCGCTCATTGGGGGTGTGTACACACTCCGGAGGGGCTCCTTCAACCCAAGTGCTATATCAAGCCAATCATGGCATAAATCAATTGAAACATGCTGCGGCGTGCAGCCCGATCCATATATATCCTCACAATCAGGCCCTCGGCCTCACTCCGTCATCAACCTCTTCAGTCTCTTGGGCTCTAAGAAATCATGATAAGCAGCCCAACAACAATAATATGAAGCACCAATAATGAATAAGAGAGACTGAGGTAAAAATGTGTAAATAGAACTGTGACTGAGTGCAAAACAACAATTTAGCAAATAATTTCACAAGTAAACGACCTCTGTAGGTCCCAACAGTGTAAACATATGATTTTAACATGATTCATAGATCATTTTATCTAATACGGGGAAAAATATACGGATATCAACAGATTTTTCAACTACACAGTTCCATGGAATTGACCAAGTCATAATTCCTATGGTGCACGCCCACACGCCCGTCATCTAGCATGTGCGTCACCTCAAAAACAATCACATAATACATATTCCGGGCTTTCATACCCTCAAAACCAAATTTAAAACTCTTACTTACCTCAAGCCGTATAATTCTTTATTCTGCAATGTCTTTTCCTTGTGAATTGGCCTTTAAACACCTCGAATCTAGCCACAAATAATTCGATTCAGTTAATAAAATTTATTGGAATTAATTCCATAAGAAAATACTAATTTTTTCAACAAAATCCAAAATTTACCTCAAAAATTGCCACGTCTCGGAACCCAGACAAAAGTTACAAAATCCGGAAGCCCATTCAACCACGAGTCTAACCATACCAATTTTACCAAAATCCGACCTCAACTCGACCCTCAAATCTTCAATTTAAACCAAGAGGGTTTTCTAAATTTTCTAATTTAATTCACTAATTAAATGTCAAAAACAACTATGGATTCGGGTAATTTAACCAATATTGAGTTAGGAACAGTTACCCCATTATATTCCTTGAAAATCTCCCGAAGATCCTCTCTCTCCGAGCTCCAAATCGATAAAAATAGAAAATGGGTTGAAGTCCGATTTTCAGAACTTAAACTCTCTGCCCAGTCATTTGCTCTACGCGATCGCGGACAACCACACGCGATCACGAAGCACAAATTTCCATTGCCCAGATTTAACCCTATGCGATCGCAAAGCTCACTCTCACAGGCCTACGCGATCGCGAAGCACAAAACGCGTGGCCTCTACTTCTGGTCCACTTACTCTATGTGAATGCGACCTTCTTCACGCGTTCGCGAATAACAAACTCGCACAGCTACGCGATTGCGGCCCTCTTCACGTGATTGCGAAGAACAAAATCATCGCTGCCTCAAACAAGCCTACGCGATCACGGACATTCTTATACGCGTTGAAGGAAACCAGTGACAGAAAACCAGCATTCTTCAGCTGGAATGCCAAGTCCAAAATTGATCCGTTAACCATCTGAAACTCGTCCGAGGCCCTCGGGACCTCAACCAAATACACCAACATGTCCTAAAATATCATACGAACGTAGTCGAACCCTCAAATCACCTCAAACAATGCTAAAATCACGAATCATACCCCAATTCAAACCTAATGAACTTTGAAATTTCAAGTTTCCACAAACGACGTTGGAACCTATCAAATCAAGTTCGATTGACCTCAAATTTTGCATAAAAGTCATAAATGACATAACGGACCTATTAAAATTTTTAGAATCGGATTTTGACCCTGATATCAAAAAGTCAACCCCCGGTCAAACTTCCCAAAAATTCGACTTTTGCCATTTCAAGCCTAATTCCACTACGGACCTCCAAAAAAATTTCCGGACACGCTCCTAAGTCCAAAATCACCATACGGAGCTATTGGAATCATCAGAATTAAATTATAAGGTAGTTTATACATAAGTCAATATCCGGTTAACTTTTTTAACTTAAGTTTTCAATTTTGAGACTAAGTGTCTCATTTCACTCCGAAATCCCTTTGGAACCGAACCGACTAACCCGGTAAGTCATAAAATAACTGTAAAGAATAACTTGAACAGTAAATGGGGGAATGGGGTTATAATACTCAAAATAATCAGTCGGGTCGTTACACCGTGCTTACATATAACAGTATTAACTTGGTGGGGGAAATGGCAATAACAATAACAGAAATAAAGGGGGAGGCACACAAGAAGCAACTACGACTACAAGTCACATAGAAAACGTAGGTGCACAATAACATCTTAAGATAAAGGCATGAATGTATACACAATAAAACGATATCACAATATAATGTATGTCTCTCGTCCTCGCCTACACGGAAACACCCTTCGTGCCATAAATATATGATAATATAATAATAATGCCACGGCATCACACTTCGTGCTTTCACTCTCATCCTCACCTGATAATATAAGTGAAATGGCACGGCATCACCCTTCGTGCCTTTACACTCTCAATGGCACGACATCACCCTTCGTGCTTTACGCTCTCAAATGGCACAACATCACCCTTCGTGATTTACACTCTCCCTCACATGAGAATATAATTCAAATGGCACGGCATCACCCTTCGTTCTTTACACTCTTCCTTACCAAGCACATGTATATCATTAACAAGCAAGGTAGGACGCATATATAACATCAAGAAGAGTGTTGAAACCACAACACAATACAACAATTTATATCGCAATTTGCCACTGACCACAACCAAATTCCAAATATGTAGCAGAATCAATAAATTTCCCAACAAATAGCCCAAGGCTCCACACAACGTATATAAAATCTCAAAACAATCATCAGAGGTGAAAAATACTCAGTATAGGGAAACACCTTCATTAATCCAAATTCTTGCCCCATTAGTGGGATGTTACTAGGTTGTTGTTGTTGTTGTTGTTGTATATTAACTCCTCAATTTAATCTTATTTAATAAATATTTACAGATAAGGATTCCATCATGAATTTAATTCCAAGAAAAATATCAAATCAACAAACACACGAAATTTAAATAAAATCCAAGTGAAAATAACACCAAATTATTATACAAAATACAAACTTGACAAATAAGGAATGAGGCGTGATAATTCAATGATTTACTAAATGCCAACAATTTGTCATGACTCGAAATTCCTACGTTCGGATCGTGATGGCGCCTAACATTTCACTTGCTAGGCAAGCCAACGTTAGAATAATATTAACTAATTTTTAAACAATCTTTAAATTATTAAAAATCAAGAAACAAATGCGGAAGAAAAGTTTGAAATATAGTGAAATAATCCATAAAAATAACGGTGTCTAAATCCATCCCAGAATTGGTGTCACAAGTGCACGAGCTTCTAGAATAAATACAAATAAAGGTCTGAATAAAATAAAGCTGTCTGGAAATAAACACACAGCTAAAGTAAAACAGACAGGGACTTCAGAACTGCAGACGCCATGCAGTTATACCTCAAGTCTCCCCTGGTAGCTGAAATCCGAGCAAGTCTATGGTACGCCGCTGGGACCAACTCCAAAATCTGCACAAGAAGTGCAGAGTGCAGTATCAGTACAACCGACCCCATGTACTGGTAAGTGCTGAGCCTAACCTCGACGAAGTAGTGACGAGGCTAAGGCGGTTCACATACATTAACTTGTACACAATATTAATAACAACAACAACAAATAATAGAAATAAATCAGGTAACTCATTTATAATAATTGAAGCCAACTCAGCAGTCATAATCCATTATTATTTCAACCAATTCTGTTGCAGCGTGCAACCCGCTCTCACAATATCTTCACATTCAATTCTGTTGCAGCGTACAACCCGCTCTTCCAATATATTCCTTTTAATCAAGTCTGTCATGTATTTATTTCAATCAAATATATATATATATATAGACTTTTAAATAAGTCTGTTGTGGCGTGCAATCCGATCTCCCAATATTGACTTTTTAATAAGTCTATTGCGGCGTGCAACACGATCCTCCAATATTGACTTTTTAATAAGTCTGTTGTGGCGTGCAACCCGATCCTCCAATATATATCCATTTCAATTAATTCTGTTGCGGTGTGCAACCCGATCCTCCAATATTGACTTTTTAATAAGTCTGTTGTGGCGTGCAACCCAATCCTCCAATATATATCTATTTCAATCAATTCTGTTGCGGTGTGCAACCCGCTCCTCCAACATATTCATTTACCAATTCTTATAGAAGAAACTTTCCCGATAATTGCAATAATTAATATAAAACTATAAGACAACAAGCATATGGTAATTATGATTTAATTATGAAAAAAACAATGACAAATAGTAAATTATTATGGAAACCAAGGAGAAAATAGGCAGTTTAATATTTAATATGTTAAATGTCAAATAACAATTAAGACACATAATTCAAATAGCATAAAACAATTAATGCAAGAATTCAAGGATTAATGTTTGACAAAGAATATGAGAGAAATAATTATTATAATAATTAATTTATGATTTAAAACAATTTATGATTTTTCAAGTAAGTAGGTAAACAATCAATTTGAAGACGTATAAACACTTGTCACCTTGCCTACACGTCGTTCACATGCATTTCACATAGCAAATAATTTAAGGGTTCTATTCCCTCAAGTCAAGGTTAACCCCAACACTTACCTCGCATTGCAAATTCCAAATCAATTATTCAACCAAATCTTTTCCTTTTAAATTTGCCTCTGAAAGCTTCAAATCTATTCATAAACAATTCAATATGTTCAATATTAATCATAGGAATTAATTCCTTATGAATTTACAAATTTTCCTATAAAAATCTAAAATTCATTAAAATATTTGGCAGTGGGACCCACATCTCAAATTCCAGAAAAACTCACGAAGTCCGAACACCCGTTCCGATACGAGTTCAACCATACAAAATTTGTCCAATTCCGATATCAAATGAACCTTCAAATCTTAAATTTTCGTTTTTGGAAGATTTTATAAAAATCTGATTTTTCTTCCATAAATTCACGGATTCATGATCTAAACGTGGATGGAATCATGAAATATAATCAATATAGGATAAGGAACACTTACCCCAATATTTTCCCATGAAAATCGCCCAAAGATCGCCTTACCCGAGCTCAAAAATGGAAAAGGGTTGAAAAAAAGACGAATCCCATTTTCCAGAACTTAAGTTCTTTTTCTGAAACTTTTACCCTTCGTGAACGCGGTCAGTGCCTCGCGTTCGCGAAGCACAAATTTCTGCTGACCAATTTTATTCTTCATGAACGCGAAGCTTGCCTGGCTTGGCCTTCGCGAACGCGAAGGCCATTTTCCTGGCCAGCCCCTTTCCCTTCGCGAGCGCGAGGATTCGATCGCGAAGCTTTGCACCTCAACTCTTCGCGAACGTGTTCCCTCAGTCGTGAACGCGAAGGCCAAAAAGTGCCAGTCCAAATTTCCTTTTCGCGAACGCGAGACTCCCCTCGCGAACGGGAAGAAGGAAACCAAAAGCAGATTTCTGCAGTTTTTCTTAAGTCCAACAATGATCTGTTAACCACCCGAAATCAACCCGAGCCCTCGGGGCTCCAAACCAAATATGTACCCCAAGTCCTAAAATATCATACGAACTTGCTCGCACAATCAAATCGCCAAAATAACACATAGAACTACGAATCGGACAGCAAATCAAAGAAAGTTTTCAAGAAAACTTTAAAACTTATATTTTTACAACCGGACGTCCGAATCATGTCAAATCAACTCTGATTCTCACCAAATTTGGCAGTCAAGTCATAAATATTATAGTGGACCTATAACGGGGTCCGGAACCAAAATACGGACCCGGGGTCAATAAATCCAACATCAGTAATTTCTTAAAAATTATTAAGCTTTTAAACTTTTAATGTTTCATCAAAATTCCATATCTTGGGTTAGTGACCTCGAAATTCAATTTCGGGCATACACCTAAGTCCCAAATCACGATAAGGACCTACCAAAATTGTCAAAATATTGATCCGGGTCCGTTTGCTCAAAATGTAGACCAAAGTCAACTTAGTTGAGTTTTAAAGCTCTAATTCACATTTTAATCCATTTTTCACATAAAAACTTTTCAAAAAATTGTACGGACTGCACACGCAAGTCGATGAATAAAAAATGGTACTTTCGAGGTCTTAGAATACAGAATTACTTATTAAATTTAAAGATGACATTTTGGGTCATCATATTCTCCACCTCTAAAACAAACATTCGTCCTCGAACGGAGTTAGAAAAAGTACCTGAGCTGGAGAAAAGGTGTGGATATATACTTCGCATGTCCTGCTAGGACTCCCAGGTAGATTCCTCTACCCGTTGACCTCTCCATTACACCCGAACTGAAGGATAACTCTTATACCTCAACTGTCGGACCTGCCGGGCTAGAATAGCCACCGGCTCCTCCTCGTAAGTCAAATCTTTGTCCAATTGGACTAAGCTGAAATCTAACACATGGGACGGATCACCATGATATTTCTGGAGCATAGACACATGGAACACCGGATGAACCGCTGATAAACTAGGTGGTAATACAAGCATGTAGGCTACTTCACCCACCCTTTCAAGAATTTCAAAGGGCCCGATATATCTAGGGCTCAACTTGCCCTTCTTTCTGAATCTCATTACACCTTTCATAGGTGAAACCCGGAGCAATATTCTTTCTCCAACCATGAATGCAATATCGCAAACTTTACGGTCGACATAACTCTTTTTCCTAGACTGAGCTGTGCAAAGTCGATCCTAAATAATCTTGACCTGTACCAAATCGGTACCCAACAATCGAGCCTCTCCCGGTTCAAACCAACCAACTGGCGATCGGCATCGCCTTCCGTATAATGCCTTATATGGAGCCATCTGAATGCTTGACTGGTAGCTATTATTATAAGCAAACTCCGCAAGTGGCAAGAAATGATCCCAAGAACCTCCAAAGTCTATAACACACGCGCGGAGCATATCTTCCAATATCTGAATAGTGCGCTCTGACTGTCCGTCTATCTGTGAATGAAATGTTGTACTCAACTCCACCTGTGTGCCTAACTCACGTTGTACAGCCTTCCAGAAATGTGAGGTAAACTGAATACCTCGATCTGAAATAATAGACACGGGCACACCGTGAAGGCAGACAATCTCACGAATGTAAGTTTCAGCTAACCTCTCTAAAGAATAGGTAACCGCCACTGGAATGAAATGTGCTGACTTGGTCAACCTGTCCACAATGACCCAAACTGCGTCAAATTTTCTCTGAGTCCGTGGGAGCCCAACAACAAAATCCATAGTGATACGCTCCCACTTCCAATCAGGAATTTCTAACTTCTGAAGCAAACCATCAGGTCTCTGATGCTCGTACTTAACTTGCTGACAATTCAGACATCGAGCTACATATGCAACTATATCCTTTTTCATTCTCCTCCACCAATAATCTTGCCGCAAATCTTGATACATTTTGGCGGTACCTGGATGAATAGAATACCTGGAACTATGTGCTTCTTCAAGAATTAACTCACGAAGACCATCCACATTAGGCACACAAATACGACCCTGCATTCGCAGAACCCCATCTTCCCCCACAACAACCTATTTGGAATCACTGTGCTGCACCGTGTCCTTAAGGACAAGTAAGTGAGGATCATCATACTGCCTCTCTCTAATGCGCTCATATAAAGAAGACCGAGCGACTGTACAAGCTAGAACCCCACTAGGTTCTGAAATATCTAACCTCACGGACTGATTAGCCAAAGTCTGAACATCTGCAGCTAATGGCCTCTCACCAACCGGAATATACGCAAGACTGCCCATACTTACAGCCTTTCTACTCAAAGCATCGGCCACCACATTGGCCTTTCCGGGGTGATACAAAATGGTGATATCATAGTCTTTCAATAACTCCAACCATCTTCTCTGCCTCAAATTAAGATCTTTTTGTTTGAACAGATACTGAAGGTTACGATGATCAGTAAATACCTCACACGAGACACCATAGAGGTAATGCCTCCAAATCGTCAGCGCATGAACAATGGCTGCCAATTCTAAGTCATGAACAGGATAATTCTTTTCGTGAACTTTCAACTGCCGCGACGCATATGCAATTACCTTGCTATATTGCATTAATACTGCACCAAGCCCAATGTGAGATGCGTCATAATATACCATATATGATCCTGAACCTGTGAGTAATACCAACACTGGCGCCGTAGTCAAAGCGGTCTTGAGCTTCTGAAAGCTCAACTCACATTCATCTGACCATCTAAATGGGACACCCTTCTAGGCTAGTCTGGTCAATGGGCTTGCTATAGATGAAAACCCTTCCACGAACCGACGATAATAACTTGCTAAACCCAGGAAACTCTGGATCTCTATAACTGAAGTAGGTCTAGGCCAATTCTGAACAGCCTCAATCTTCTTAGGATCCACCTTTATGCCTTCTGCCGATACAACATGCCCCAAAAAGGCAACTAAGTCTAACCAAAACTCGCATTTTGAAAATTTGGCATATAACTGATTATTCTTCAAGGTGTGAAGCACACTTTGAAGATGCTGCTCATGCTCCTCTCGACTGCTGGAGTAAATCAAAATATCATCAATGAATACAACCACAAAAGAATCCAAATAAGGCTTGAACACCCGATTCATCAAATCCATAAATGCTGTTGGAGCATTTGTCAACCCAAATGACATCACTAGGAACTCGTAATGCCCATACCGAGTCCGAAAAGCTGTCTTAGGGATATCAGATGCCCTAATCTTCAACTGATGATAACCAGATCTCAAATCAATCTTCGAAAATACCTTGGCACCCTGAAGCTGATCAAATAAGTCATCAATTCTTGGCAGCGGATATTTGTTTTTTGATAGTGACCTTGTTCAACTGCCGATAGTCTATACACATCCGCGTAGAGCCATCTTTCTTCTTTATAAATAATACTAGTGCACCCCAGGGCGAGACACTGGGTCTAATGAATCCCTGATCAAGTAAGTCTTGTAACTACTCTTTTAATTCTTTCAACTCTGGCGGGGTCATACGATATGGCGGAATAGAAATGGGTTGGGTGCCCGGAGCCAAATCAATACAGAAGTCAATATCTCTGTCGGGTGGCATCCCTGGCAGATCTGCAGGAAATACTTCTGAAAATTCACGAACAACTGGTACTAAGTCCATAGAAGGGACATCCACACTGGGATCACGAATATAAGACAAATAGGCTAGACACACTTTCTCTACCATACGCCGAGCTTTCATATAAGAAATAACCCTGCTGGCAAAATGGCCAGAATTTCCTTTCCACTCTAACCGAGGTAACCCCGGCATAGCTAGGCTCACTATCTTGGCATGACAGTCCAATATAGCATGATAAGGAGACAGTCAATCCATACCCAAGATGACATCAAAATCTACCATTTCAAGAAGTAGAAGATCCACACTAGTCTCAAGATTACCAATAGTAACCACACACAAACAATAGACGTGATCTATTACAACAGAGTCTCCCACCGGTGTAGATACACACACAGAAGCACTCAAAGAATCACAAGGCACAACCAAATATGAAGCAAAATAGGAGGACACATAGGAATAAGTAGATCCTGGATCAAATAAAACTAAAGCATCTCTATGGTAAACTGGAATAATACCTGTGATCACAGCATTAGATGACTCGGTCTCAGGCCTAGTTGGAAAATCATAAAATCGGGGCTGGGCCCCACCAGTCTGAACTGCGTCTCTCGGACGGCCTCTAACTAGCTGGCCTCCACCTCTAACGGCCTGACCTCTACCTCTAGCTAGCTGAGCAGGCGGTGAAGCAACCGGTGCTGGTATGATGGCACGAGAATCTTGCCGAGATCTGTTACTCGCCAATCTAGGGCAATGCCTCCTGATGTGGCCAATGTTACCACACTCATAACACCCATTCTAATATCGTGGCTGCTGAAGCTGAAGCTAACCCAGATCGGATAACCACTGTAGTAACTCTGGAGTGGTGGTGTACTGATAGGAGCTGAATGTGCACTGAATACTAGCTGCCCAGAGTAAGGCATAATAGGACCATGATTTCCTGAAGCACCAGGAGATACATGAAGTGCTGAATGAAACGGTCTGGGAGGATGACCCCTACCAAAATTACCTCTGCCTCCAGACGAGGCACCACTGAAACCACCGAATTGACGAGGCCTCTTATCGGACTTCTGCCCTCTTTCCTGTGCAAGAACCATCTCGATCCTCCTTGCGACATTAGCAGCCGCCTGAAAAGAAATCTCACTTCCGGTCTCCTTGGGCATCTGAAGTCTGATAGGGTGAGTGAGTCCCTCAATAAACCTCCTCACTCTCTCTCCCTCCGTAGGTAGTAAAAGGAAAGCGTGACGGGCAAAATCTACAAAACGGGACTCATACTGAGTAACAATCATACTGCCCTGCTATAGATGCTCAAATTGCTTGCGGAATTCCTCCCTCAGTGTGATAGGAAGGAACTTCTCCAGAAATAGCTGAGAGAACTATTCCCAGGTAAGTGCAGGCGATTCGACTGGTCGGGTCAATGTATAATCTATCCACCACCTCTTGGCGGAACTCGTCATCTGAAATACAGCAAACTCAACCCCATTGGTCTCAACTATACCCATGTTCCGCAGCACCTCGCGGCAGCGTTCAAGATAATCCTCTGGGTCCTCAAAAGGTGTACCACTGAAGTGAACTGGAAAGAGCTTGGTAAACATATCCAGTCTTAGTAAGGCCTCAAAGGACATGGCGGGCCTATCACCGATCTATGGCGCAACAACTGGCTGAACTACCCTAACTGGCGGGGCTGCTGGAGCCTGATTCTGGGGAGCCATCTGCTCCGGAGCGGGAGTAATGGGAGTTTGGGCTCCTCCCCCAGCCTGTGAGACGGCTGGTGCCACTGGAAATGTACCATTATGAGCCACACCCTCCATAAGACTTACTAAACGGACTAGAGCATCCTGAAGTACTGGAGTGGCTATGAATCCTTCCGAGACCTGAACTGGTCCAACTGGTACATTCTGAACTGGAACGTCCTCCTGAAGATTCACCTGAGGTTCTATTACAGGTGCAGCTGCTCGAACTCTGGGCTGAGCTCTACCTCGGCCTCTACCTAGGCCTCTGGCACGACCTCGACCTCGACCTCTACCCCTAAACATAGTTGCTACCGGAGGTTCTGGTCCCATTCCATCGGTAGAGGTATTAAGTGTTCTCACCATCTCCTAGAGAATAAGAGTGTAATGGTTCAATCATCTATGATAGAATAAAATCGCACGACAGAATAAGAAAGAAGTGATATTGTTCCTAAACATCATAGCCTCTGAGAGATAAGTACAGACGTCTCCGTACCGATTCTTCAGACTCTACGAAGCTTCCTCGTGACTCGCAAGACCTATGTAACCTAGTGCTCTGATACCAACTGTCACGATTCAAAATTCCCACCTTCGGATCGTGATGGCGCCTAACATTTCACTTGCTAGGCAAGCCAACGTTAGAATAATATTAACCAACTTTTAAACAATCTTTAAATTATTAATAATCAAGAAACAAATGCGGAAGCAAAGTTTGAAATATAGTGAAATAAACCATAAAAATAACGGTGTCTAAATACCATCCCAGAATTAGTGTCACAAGTACACGAGCTTCTAGAATAAATACAAATAAAGGTCTGAATAAAATAAATATATCTGAAAATAAACACACAGCTAAAGTAAAATAGACGGGGACTTCAGAACTGCGGACGCCATGCAGTTATACCTCAAGTCTCCTCTGGTAGCTGAAATCCGAGCAAGTATATGGTACGCCACTGGGACCAACTCTAAAATCTGCACAAGAAGTGCAGAGTGTAGTATCAGTACAACCGACCCCATGTACTGGTAAGTGCTGAGCCTAACCTCGACGAAGTAGTGACGAGGCTAAGGCGGTTCACTTACATTAACCTGTACGCAATATTAATAACAACAACAAATAATAGAAATAAATCAGGTAACTCATTTATAATAATTGAAGCCAACTCAGCAGTCATAATCCATTATTATGTCAACCAATTTTGTTGCAGCGTGCAACCCGCTCTCACAATATCTTCACATTCAATTCTGTTGCAGCGTGCAACCCGCTCTTCCAATATATTCCTTTTAATCAAGTCTGTCATGTATTTATTTCAATCAAGTATACATATAGACTTTTAAATAAGTCTGTTGCGGCGTGAAATCTGATCCCCCAATAATGACTTTTTAATAAGTCTGTTGCGGCATGCAACCCGATCCTCCAATATATATCCATTTCAATCAATTCTGTTGCGGTGTGCAACCCGATCCTCCAATATTGAATTTTTAATAAGTTTGTTGCGGCGTGCAACCCGATCCTCCAATATATATCCATTTCAATCAATTCTATTGTGACGTGCAACCCGCTCCTCCAACATATTCATTTACCAATTCTTATAGAATAAATTTTTTCGATAATTGCAACAATTAATATAAAACTATAAGACAACAAGAATACAGTAATTATGATTTAATTATGAAACAAACAATGACAAATAACAAATTATTATGGAAATTAGGGAGAAAATAGGCAGTTTAATATTTAATATGCTAAATGTCAAATAACAATTAAGACACATAATTCAAATAGCATGAAACAATTAATGCAAGAATTTAAGGATTAATGTTTGACAAAGAATAGGAGAGAAATAATAATTATAATAATTAATTCATGATTTAAAATAATTTATAATTTTTCAAGTAATTAGGCAAACAATCAATTTGACGATGTATAGACATTCGTCACCTCGCCTATACGTCGTTCACATGCATTTCACATAACAAAAAATTTAAGGGTTCTATTCCCTCAAGTCAAGGTTAACCCCGACACTTACCTCGCGTTGCAAATTTCAAATCAATTATTCAACCACAATATTTTCTTTTAAATTTGCCTTCGAAAGCTTCCAATCTATTCACAAAGAATTCAATATGTTCAATACTAATCATACAAATTAATTCCTTATGAATTTATAAATTTTCCGGATAAAAATTCGAAATTTATTAAAATATTCGGCAGTGAGACCCAAGTCTCAAATCTCGAAAAAAACTCATGAAATTCGAACACCCATTCCGATACGAGTTCAACCATACAAAATTTGTCCAATTCCGATATCAAATAGACCTTCAAATCTTAAATTTTTATTATTTGAAGATTTTATAAAAATCTGATTTTTCTTTCATAAATTCACGGATTCATGATATAAACGTGGATGGAATCATGAAATATAATCAATATAGGATAAGGAACACTTACCCCAATATTTTCCCGTGAAAATCGCCCAAATATCGCCTCACCGAGCTCAAAAATAGAAAAGGATTGAAAATGGGACGAATCCAATTTTCCAGAACTTAAGTTCTGTTTCTGAAACTTTTACCCTTCGCAAACGCGGTTAGTTCCTCGCGTTCGCGAAGCACAAATTCTTACTGACCAATTTTACTCTTCGCGAATGCGAGGGCTACTTCGCGAAAGCAAAGCTTGCCTGGCTTGGCCTTCGCGAACGCAAGATGCCCTTCGCGAACGCGAAGGCCATTTTCCTGGCCAACTCCTTTCCCTTCGCGAACGCAGGGATTCGATCGCGAACGCAAAGCTTTGCATCTCAACTCTTTGCGAATGTGTTCCCTCAGTCGCGAACGTGAAGCCCAAAAAGTTCCAGTCCAAATTTCTTCTTCGCGAACGCGAGACTCCCCTAGCGAAAACGAAGAAGGAAACTAGAAGCAGATTTCTGCAGTTTTTCTTAAGTCCAACAATGATCCGTTAACCACCCGAAATCAACCCGAGCCCTCGGGGCTCCAAACCAAACATACACCCAAGTCCTAAAACATCATACAAACTTGCTCGCGCGATCAAATCCCTAAAATAACACCTAGAACTACGAATCGGACACCAAATCAAAGGAAAGTTTTAACAAAACTTTAAAACTTATATTTTTACAACCGGACGTCCGAATCACGTCAAATCAACTCCGATTCTCACCAAATTTGACAGTCAAGTCATAAATATTATAGCAGACCTATACCGGTCTCCGAAACCAAAATACGGATCCGAGGTCAATAAATCCACCATCAGTAATTTCTTAAAAATTATTAAACTTTCAAGCTTTTAATTTTTTTTATCAATTTGCATATCTTGGGCTAGGGACCTCGGAATTCGATTCCGAGCATACGCCCAACTCCCAAATCATGATACGGACCTACCGGAATTGTCAAAATAATGATCCGGGTCCGTTTGTTCAAAATATTGACCAAAGTCAACTTAGTTGAGTTTTAAAGCTCTAATTCACATTTTAATTCATTTTTCACATAAAAACTTTTCGGAAAATTGTACAGACTGTGCACACAAATCGAGAAATGATAAATGATACTTTTCAAGGTCTTAGAATACATAATTACTTATTAAATTTAAAGATGACATTTTGGGTCAACACACAATTATCCAATTTAATACATAAAAATACGTAGAACTTTAAACCAATAAAATTTGCACATATAAGTCCGAGTATGTACTCGTTACCTCACGTACATGGCTTCCAATCACACAATTTCCACATAAGACTTAATGCCTAAGGGGTTCCTCCACTCAAGGTTAAACAAGATACTTGCCTTTTTGAAATTATGCCGATATTCTGAAATTGCCTTCTTGCTTGAATTGACCTCCGGACAACTCAAATCTATCCAAATTAATTGTACAACTTCATTAAAATTCATCAAAAATAATTTCGGATAATAATATGCCGACTTAAAAATTTATTCCAAAACTCAACAAAAGTTAATGCAGGGCCCGCCTCTCGGAATCCGATATAATTTTTATGAAATACGAACACCCATTACGATACGAGTTCAACCATACTAATTTTATCAAATTCCGATAACATCTCGACCTCCAAATCGTAAATTTTTATTTTTGGAAAATTTTGCCAAAATCTTGATTTCTTCCATGAAAATTCTAATTAACGATGAATATAATCATAGATTCATGAAATATAAACACTTTAGGATATATAACACTTACCCCAATTTATATGGTGAAAATCGCCTCAAATATTGCTTCCATCCGAGCTCCATAGCTCTAAATAAGTTAAAAATGGTTGAAACCTCGGAATATAGCTACTGCCCAGGTATTTACTCTTTGCGATCGCAGCAAATGCTTCGCGATCACGAAGAAGAACTTTTCTCAGCCCAAAATTTGCCTTTCGCGATCGCGGAAAATGCTTCACGATCGCGAAGAACAAGTGCCCAGCTCTTCCAGACAGGCTCTAGTATAATGGTCATAACTTTTTGTACAAAACTCCAAATTGCAAATGATTTAACTTTATGAAAAATATACACCAAGAGCTACAACTTTCATGTTTGTTTATCTCCCAGTTCCTTATAGATTGCGAGATATAAGTTGCCAAATTTAGCCCTGTGCAACACAAATTTCTTCTTAGCGATTTCCAAACTCTTTCCAGATAGCTTATAGTATATCAACCATAATATTTTGTACACAACTTCAAATTCCAATTGGTTTACTTTTTGGAAAACTAGACACAAAGGGCTACAACTTTTATTTTTGGATCATCTCCCAATTCCTTATAGATTGCGATATATAAGCTTCCAAAATCGGGAAAGTGCAGCAGGAGTTTCCTCTACGTGATCGTGAAAAGGCTTCCACGATCGCGATTCACAGTGTCCAAACAGCAAAATTGCTCTTCGTGATCGCGACCATTTGTCCGCGATCGCGATGTATACCTCTGTGGCCAAACACCAGCAACTAAAAATGGCCTAAAAATGGTCCGAAACCACCTCCGTAACTCACTCGAGCCACTCGGGACCCCGTCTGAACATACCAACATGTCTCAAAACATATTACGGACTTAGTCGAAACCTCAAATCACATCAAACAACACTAAAATCACGAATCATACCCCAATTCAAACTTAATAAAACTAAGAAATTTCAACTTCTACATTCGACGCCAAAACCTATCAAATCAAGTCCGATTGACGTCACGGACCTATGCAAATTTTCAGAACTGGATTCTGACCCCGATATCAAAAAGTCAACTCCCCGGTCAAACTTCCAACTTAAACTTTCTATTTTCGCCATTTCAAGCCTAATTTAACTACAGGCTTCCAAATAATTTTTCGAACACACTACTAAGTCCAAAATTATCATACAAAGCTATTGGAATAATCAAAACTCTATTCTGGGGTCGTTTACTCAAAAGTCCAACTCTGGTCAACTCTTTTCATTTAAGCTTCAAAAATGAGAATTGTTCTTTCAATTTAGTCCCCAATCATCTGAAAAACCAAACTCGACCACACACACAAGTCATAATACACATCACAAAGTTGCTCATGACCTTAAGTCATTGAACGAGATGCTAATCCTTAAAACGACAAGTCAGGTCGTTACAGAACTAAATGGCGTACCCGTGAGATGCACGAGCCCAATTGTTGGTATTTTTTGGAAAAATGACATTGTATAGCCACTTTCAAAAGAATAACCGAACAAATGTATGTTCTATATACATTTTTTGAATATATATTCTTTATGTTATATAAAAATATTATACACTTTTTCGGCATCGAATGTAATTCTAGCGCGGGCTAAAACTGAAAAAAGCCCCTCATTTTTTCTTCTTTTCTTCCTTTTAATATTTCTTGATCTATTGCTAATTACACACTTTATTCGTATTTAAGGATAGAAGAAAACAAATAGGCTTTTGTGTGATAACGTATAGAATCATGTTTACCTGTATTGTTTTTTATATGTTGCGTTATGTGCATTTTTAATTTTTATAAAATCGTATTATTACAATCACTTTGTAATACTTTTTGAAGTCCGACACTTTATTATAACAACGATTATACAATACTTCAAGTACAAGTTACAGTATTTCGACGTAGGTTCTACACTTTTTATTTAAAAAATAGTTCCGCACCACCAAACTTAAAATTGATTATAAAAAAATGATTAAAAGGTCAGTTGAAAAATAAGCCGAGATGTACTTTCTAATTGTTTAAATTGAATAATATATAGTTGTACTCTTTTAGTATTTTCAATTGTGTTAGTATATTGCTTTTCTTTTAAATTTTTCAAAATTTTAATAATAAAATATATTTATTTTATTTCAAAATAGATGATGCAAAAATGTTTTTTTTGTTCTTTGAAAAAATAATCGTGATTTTTAATTATTGAAAAAATATTAATAAGTAAGTGTGTATTTTATTCTAGTTTAAAGACATATTTGGATAATTCATTAAAAATAAATAAATTTTTCGATCACAGTTTTTTTTTAGTTTCATTTGATATGATTGAGATACTCTATGGTGTAGTACCACTTTTTTTACAATAATTATTTGTTTAGCATTTTTTAAAAATAGTTAATTTTACATTTATGTATTTCGAAATTTATATAATGTTGAATTCTTTATTAACAACTTATTTGGATGGTTGTTACATATCGTTTCATAATGTATGTATTATATTATATTGTATTGTACTGTATTATTTGATGAATACAATATTTGGATAGATTGTGTCGTTTGCCTTCGTTTTATGATATCACACACCAACAATATGAATAATAAACTTACAATATTATAAAAGAAATTATGATACGGTATATAAAAAGGTAGGGTAAATGATAAAATAAAATTATTTAATAATAATGTTGGGTGAGATTGAGAGAAAAAGACAACGTAACGATGAGACCACACATTGTATTTCAAATCGGTCGTTACATAAAGTGGCACATGAGAAAAAATCGGTCGTTACATAAAGTGGCACATTTCGTCGTTACGTAACGACGAATTTAACAATACGATACAATAAAATTTAAGTAACAATCAAAACAAACATTGTATTTCAAGTAACAATGCAATATAATAGGTAACAACCATCCAAACAAGTTGTAAAAACATAGGAAGTACCCAACTAACTTTGATCATACAGGGAGAAGTATAGTCATACATAATGATACATCTCATGCTGCCTAATATATAATAAAGAAAAACAATTCCCAAATTAGTTGTCTTAATTTTTTGTTTAGATTTGTCACGACCCAATTTCCCCTCGGTATGACGTCGTGATGACATCTAGTCTCTACGACTAGGTAAGCCTAACATTTGCGAAATAATAAAATAAAAACATAAATTTAACAACTAACTGTAGCAGTAACAACATAACTAGGTACCATGTCGCCTGGCATGGACAATAACCAACTATTCAAAAATACACAGAAATTTCAAAACCCGAAACATCGTAAATCACAAACTACAGAAGGAAAGTCTAGTGTCTGTATACATCAGAGTCTAACAATAGAAAAATACAGAAGATAATGGACATAAGAAAGAGTAGAAGGGGACTCCAAGGTCTGCGGACGCGGCAGATATACCTTGAAGTCTCCAAAGCTGTCTCGGCTCAGTGATAGTGCGGCTGATAAGGAGCACCTGGATCTGCACACGAAAATCATGTGCAGAGAGTATCATGCGTACACTACAATCGGTACCCAGTAAGTGTCAGGCCTAACCTCGGTCAGGTAGTGACGAGCTCAGGTCATGGCCCTACTAGTATATATATAATAAAACAAGGTAGAATGAAATACCGCAGTAAAATAAAGACTGAAATTTAACAGGAATGAAATCATAGAAGACAACATCTCAGTACACAGAGATAACAACATTGGATCTCTCGAGATACCGTCTCTTAGTCCCAAACGTAAATGTGCAGTATATGGGATCTCCCGAAATACCGTTCTGTAGTCCCAAAGTAAATATGCAGTACAGAGGGATCTCCCGGAATACCGTTCCGTAGTCCAAAAGTAAATATGCAGCCCAAAGTAAATATACAGTACATGGGGGATCTCCCGGAATATCGTTCCATAGTTCCAAAATAACTATGCAGTACAGGGGGATCTCCCGGAATATCGTTCCGTAGTCCCAAAAGTAAATATGCATCTCAAACAATAGAATTAACAGCTACAACACGAAATCCTACAATTTAGACAAAGTACAAGTCAAGGAAAAGCAGGAATTTCACTAAACATGCTGCACGGAGTTCAGATAAGCAATTAAGGCAAGTAGACATGCTATTCTAAGCTAACAGGATACTACACATGCTGATGTAACTCAAATAAGAAGGAAACGGGTTATTACTTAGCAGAAATCGGGTTTTTACAACAATTAGCCTGTGTACGCACTCGTCACATCACGTACACAGCACTGACATATCAAAATAGTACCAAATCCTAAGGAAATTTCCCCCACACAAGGTTAGGCAAGCCACTTATCTCGAACCAAGCTCAATCAATCGGTCAAAATGCCTTTCCCACGAATATCCGGCTCCGAATGGCCCAAATCTAGCCAAAAGCAATTACATATCATAAATACAACCATAACAGACTCATCTAATTAATGAAATCAATACTTTAAAAAAATTCCGAAATTTGCCCTAAAAATCGACCCGAGCCCACGTCTCGGAATCAGGTAAAAGTCACAAAATACGAACACCCATTCACTCACGAGTTCACTCGTACCAATATTATCCAAATTTGATGTCTAAATTCCAATCAATACTCAGAAATTCGGCTAGGGAACTTTTCTCCCATTTTCCCAACTTTTCAATCCAAATCCGAAATTAAATGGAGGAAACAACTATAGATTAATGAAATACAACAAAAAAACGAGTAAGGAATCGTTACCCCAAAGCTCTCTCTGCAAATCCTTCAAAGAATCGCCAATTTTCGAGCTCCCAAGTCCAAAAATGGAGAAATGAATCAAACCCTCAAAATTCTCTCTTTTCTGCCCAGCGAACCCGCTCCTTCGACCACATCATCGCACCTGCGGTGCCGCTTTTGCGGCTAAGACTCCGCACCTGCGAGTTTTCATTAAACTCCAAATTCCGCACCTGCACGCCTAAGTTCGCACCTGCAGATACGCTTCTGCGTCTACTCGCCCGCTTCTGCGGAACCTTGGGTCCTTCTCATCTCCGCATTTGTGACTGTCCTTCTGCAGATGTGGCTCCGCTCTACGTCTCCCTCGCCGCACCTGCGGACTCCCCACCGCAGGTGTGAAAACACTAGAAACCAACATGTCAGAAATTCTTCTATGTATAAGCTTTCACCCGTTAAGCACCCGAATCTCACCCGAGACCCCGGGACCTCGACCAAATATACCAAACAATCCTAAAACACCATACAAACTTAGTCGAGCCCTCAAACCACATCTAACAATGCTAAAATCATGAATCACCCTCCAATTCAAACTTAAAGAACTTGAAACTACAAATTTCCACAACCAATGCCGAAACATATCAAACCACGTCCCATTGATCCCAAATTTGCACACAAGTCATATTCAACATTACGGACCTACTCTAACTTCGGGAATCGTAATCCGATCCCTATATCAAAATTTTCACTACCGGTCCAAATCTCCAAAAAAAATTAACTTTCGCCATTTCAAGCCTAAATAAGCTACGTACCTCCAAAACACAATCCGGACACGCCCCTAAGCCCAAAATCACCTAACGGAGCTAACATAACCAACAGAACTCCATTCTGGAGTCGTCTTCACACAGTTCCGACTACGGTCCAAATCCTAAGGCTTAAACCTCCATTTAGGGACTAAGTGTCCCAAAACACTCCAAAATTTAAAACAAAACCTCCCGGCAAGTCACATAAGCAGAAAATGGTATGGGGAAAATAGTAAATAGGGGATCGAGGCTATAACTCTCAAAACAACCGGCCGGGTCGTTACATCCTCCCCCTCTTAAAACAATCGTTCGTCCTCGAATGAGCATAGAGACATACCTGAGTGGTGAAAAGATAAGGATAACGGCTGCGTATATCATGCTCGGTCTCCCAAGTCGCCTCCTCGACTGGCTGTCTCCTCCACTGAACCTTCACGGAAGCAATGTTCTTTGACCTTAGCTTTCTGACCTGCCCGTCTAAAATAGCCACTAGCTAATCAACACAAGATAGATCTTTGTCCAACTGGACTGAGCTGAAATCCAATACGTGAGTCGGATCACCGTGATACTTACTGAGCATCGAAACATGAAATACCGGATGAACTCCTGCTAGGCTGGGAGGTAAGGCAAGCTCATAAGCAACCTCCCAACTCGCTGCAACACCTCAAAGGGACCAATAAACCTTGGGCTCAGCTTGCCCTTCTTTCTGAACCTCTTAACGCCCTTCATAGGCGAAACACGGAGCAAGACCCGCTCTCCAACCATGAATGCAACATCGCGAACCATTCGGTCCGTGTAACTCTTTCTGGACTAGGCTGTGCGAAGTCTATCCTGAACCACCTTAACCTTCTCTAAGGCATCCTGAACTAGGTCCATACCCAATAATCTGGCCTCGCCCGGGTCGAACCAACCCACTGGGGACTGACACCGCCTACCATACAGAGCCTCATATGGTGCCATCTGAATGTTAGACTGATAATTGTTGTTGTAGGCAAACACTGCAAGTGGCAAGAACTGGTCCAAAGCACCTTCAAACTCCATCACACACGCACGAAGCATATACTCAAGAATCTGAATAGTGCACTTGGACTGCCTGTCCGTTTGAGGGTGAAAAGTTATGCTCAACTCCACCCGAGTACCCAACTCCTGTTGTACAACTCTCCAGAATTGTGATGTAAACTGCGTACCCCAGTCAGAGATAATAGATACCAGTACGCCATGAATCCTGACAATCTCGCGGATATAAATTCGAGCCAACTGCTCAGAAGAATATGTAGTCATCACAGGAATGAAATGAGCTGACTTGTTCAGCCTATCTATAATCACCCAAACTGCATCAAACTTTTGCTGAGTCCGTGGGAGTCCAACAACGAAGTCCATAGTGATCCACTCCCATTTCCACTCCGGAATCTCTATCTTCTGAAGCAACCCACCCAGTCGCTGATGCTCACACTTCACCTGTTGGCAATTTAGATAGTTAGCCGCATACTCTACTATGTCTTTCTTCATCCTCCTCCACCAATAATGCTACCTCAGGTCTTGATACATCTTCACAGCACCCGGATGAATCTTCTTAGCATCACCATGCTGAACCGTGTCCTTAAGGACAAGAAGGTGGGGGTCATCATACTGACGCTCCCTGACGCGATCATAAAGAGAAGACCGAGAGACCACAAAAGCCAACACTTGACTCGGCTCAGAAAAATCCAACCTCACAAACTGGATGGCTAAGGCCTGAACATTCAATGCTAAGGGTCTCTCTGCTGCTTGAAGATATTCTAAACTTCCCAAACTCTCCGCCCGACGACTCAAAGCATCAGCCACCACATTGGCCTTCCCCGGGTGGTACAAAATGGTGATATCATAATCCTTAAGTAGCTCCAACCACCTCCGCTAATGCAATTTAAGATCCTTTTGCTTGAACAGATGCTGCAAACTCCGATGATCAGTGTAAATCTCACAAGGGACACCGTACAAATAGTGCCTCCAAATCTTCAAGGCATGAGCAATAGTTGCTAGCTCAATGTCGTGGACAGGATAGTTCTTTTCATGCACCTTCAGCTATCTGGACGCATAGGCAATCACCCTACGATCCTGCATCAACACCGCGTCGAGGCCAACTCGCGACGCATCATAATAAACTATATAAGGCCCCGAACCTGAAGGCAATAATAATATTGGGGTTGTAGTCAAAGCTGTCTTGAGTTTCTGAAACCTCTCCTCACACTCATCTGTCCAGTTGAACGGAGCACCCTTCTGGGTTAGCCTGGTCATAGGCGCTACAATAGATGAAAATCCCTCAACAAACCGATGGTAATACCCGCCAAACCAAGGAAGCTCCGGTTCTCTATAGTTGAGGACGGTCTGGGCCAACTCTACACTGCTTCCACCTTTTTTGGATCCACCTAGATTCACTCACTCGATACTATATGACCCAAGAATGCCACTGAGTCTAGCGAAAACTCACACTTTGAAAATTTTGCATATAACTTCTTTTCTCTCAAGGTCTGAAGCGCAGTCCTCAGGTGCTTCTTATGATCCTCCCGACTCCGGGAGTATACCAGAATGTCGTCAATAAACACAATGATGAATGAGTCGAGATAAGGCCGGAACACACTGTGCATCAAGTGCATAAAAGCTGCTGGGGCATTGGTCATCCCAAAAGACATCACAAGGAATTCATAGTGACCATATCGAGTCCTGAAAGCAGTCTTCGGGATGTCTGGCTTCCGACTCTTCAAATGATGATAGCCGAAATGTAAATCAATCTTGGAAAACACACTGGCACCCTGTAACTGATCAAATAAGTCATCAATACGAGGCAATGGATACTTGTTCTTCACTGTAACTTTGTTCAACTGGCGGTAATCAATACACATCCGCATAGAACCATCCTTCTTTTTCACAAATAAGACAAGAGCACCCCAAGGTGACACACTGGGCCGAATGAAGCCCTTATCAAGCAACTCCTGTAACTGCTCCTTCAACTTAGGAGGAGCCATACGATATGGAGGAATAGAGATGGGCTGAGTGCCCGGCAACAAATCAATGCCAAAATCAATATCTGTCGGGCGGCATGCCCGAAAGATCTGATGGAAATACATCTGGAAAATCCCTCACTACTAGGACTGACTCAACTGTAGGGGTATCAATACTGACATCTCTCACATAAGCTAGATACGCGTCACACCCCTTCTCAACCATTCGTTGAGCTTTAAGAAATGAAATAACTCTGCTGGGAGTATACTCTAAGGTACCTCTCCACTCTAATCGTGGTAATCCTGGCATAGCTAGGGTCACGATTTTGGCGTGACAATCAAGAATAGGATAATGGGGCGACAACCAGTCCATGCCCAAAATAATATCAAAGTCCACCATGCTGAGCAATAATAAATCGGCTCTGGTCTCAAAACCACCAAGAGCAATCAAACACGACCGAAACATGCGGCCCACAATAAGAGAATCTCCCATAGGAGTAGACATATAAACAGGGGAACTCAAAGAATCCCGAGACACGCCCAAATACGGGGAAAAATAAAAGGACACATAAGAATATGTAGAGCCTGGGTTAAATAATACTAATGCATCTCTATGACAGACCGAGACAATACCTATAATGACAGAACCAGAAGCGACTGCCTCTGTAAGAGCAGGAAGGGCATAATATCTGGCATGGCCTCCCCCTCTAGGGCGACCTCTACCTCCCCGACCTCCACCTCGAGCTGGCTGAGTAGGTAGGGTGGCAGCAGGTGCTGTAATCATAGCCTGAGGACCCGGTGGAGCACGTTATGGCTGAGAATTCTGTGGAGGTGCACCCCTCATAAATCCGGGGCAATCCCTCACCATATGGCGAGTGTCTCCACACTCAAAACAAGCTCTGGGAGGGTGTGGCTGCTGTGACTGGCTCGGGCCAGGTCTGCTGGACTGGCCGCTAGGAACACCCCATAGGAGGCACACTAGATACTGGCGGTGCATAATAAGGCTCATGGGGCCTAGAAGGAGTTGGAACACTACTGGCGGCTGGAAGAGCTGAATGAACGTGGCGGCTCACATAACCCCTACCATGGTGAGCTGCTGGGGCATGAGCACCAGAATAAGAACCAGTCTCTCGAGACCTCTTGGCCTCCCTCTACTCTCTATCCCGGGAAAGTATGCCCTCCAATTTCCTAGCAATACTCACAACCTGGCTGGTAAAGAATATCCATCTCCATCTCCCCGACCATACTAATCCTAATACTGGGGTGGAGTCCCTCAATAAACCGACAAACCCTCTCTCGAACTGTGGAAACCAAGGCCGGTGCACGTCGGGCCAAATCACGGAAGCGGACTATATACTCTGACACAGTCGTAGCACCCTGGCGCAACTGCTCAAACTCCACACGCAATGAGTCCCTGAGGCTCTGAAGGACATACTCTCTCAAAAATATGTTCGAGAATTGAGTCCATGTAAGTGAAGCTGCCTTAGCCGTACTACTCAACTCTTAAGCATGCCAACTCTGATAGGCTGCTCCTCTAAGCTGGAATGTAGTAAAAGAAACCCCACTCGTCTCCGCTATGCCCATAGTACGGAGAATACGATGACACTCCTCCAGAAAACCCTGAGCATCATCTGTAGCCAATCCGCTGAAGGTAGGTGGGTGGTACTTCTTGTACCTCTCAAGTTTGAGCTGCTCCACCTTAGAAGTTGCTGCCCTAACCTCGGGCTGAGCTGGAGCTACCGGCTGCATTGGTACAATCTCTGGAACCTAGTCGACCTGAACCCACTGCTCTAGAGTACCAGCGACGAGAGTCTTTGCTTCTCCCCCTATTCAAAAATATACAGAAATCCCAAAACCCGGAACATCGTGAATCACAAACTATAGAAGGAAAGTCTAGTGTCTCTATACATCAGAGTCTAACAAAAGAAAAATACAGAAGATAATGGACATAGGAAAGAGTAGAACGGGACTCCGAGGTCTGCGGATGCGGCAGATATACCTTGAAGTCTCCAAAGCTGTCCCGACTCACTGATAGTGCAGTTGATAAGGAGCACCTGGATCTGCACACGAAATTCGTGTGCAGAGAGTAGCATGAGTATACCACAGTCGGTACCCAGTAAGTGCCAAGCCTAACCTCGGTCGGGTAGTGACGAGGTTCAGGTCAGGGCCCTATTGGTATATATATAATAAAACAATGTAGAATTAAATACCGTAGTAAAACAAAGACTGAAATTTAACAGGAATGAAATCATAGAAGACAACAGCTCAGTACACAGAGATAACAACAGGGGATCTCCCGAGATACCGTCTCGTAGTCCTAAACGTAAATGTGCAGTACAGGGGGATCTCCCGCAATACCGTTCCATAGTCCCAAAGTAAATATGCGGTACAGGGGGATCTCCTGCTATACCGTTCCGTAGTCCCAAAGTAAATATGCAGTACAGGGAGATCTCCCGGAATACCGTTCTGTAGTCTCAAAAGTAAATATGCAGCACAGGGAGATCTCCCAGAATACCGTTCCATAGTGCCAAAAGTAAATATGTAGCTCAAATAATAGAATTAACAGCTACAACACGAAATCGTACAATTTAGACAAAGTACAAGTCAAGAAAAAGCAGGATATTCACTAAGCATGCTGCACGGAGTTCAGATAAGAAATTAAGGCATGTAGACATGCTATTCTAAGCTAACATGATACTACACATGCTGATGTAACTCAAATAAGAAGGAAACATGTTATTACTTAGCAGAAATTGAGTTTTTACAACAATTAGCCCGTGTACGTACTCGTCACCTCACGTACACAGCGCTGACATATCAAAAAAATACCAAATCCTAACGGGATTTCCCCCACACAATGTTAGGCAAGCTACTTACCTTGAACCAAGCTCAATCAATCGGTCACAATGCCTTTCCCATGAATATCCGGCTCTGAATGGCCCAAATCTAGCCAAAAGCAATTACATATCATAAATACAATCATAATAGACTAATCTAATTAATGAAATCAATACTTTAACAAAAATTCCGAAATTCTCCCTAACAAGTCGACCCAGGCCCACGTCTCAGAATCGGGTAAAAGTCACAAAATACGAACACACATTCACTCACGAGTTCACTCGTACCAATATTATCCATATCCGATGTCTAAATCCCAATCAAAACTCAGAAATTCGGTTAGGGAACCCTTCCCCCATTTTTCCAACTTTTCAATCCAAATACAAAATTAAATGGAGGAAACAACTATAGATTAATAAAATACAACCAAAAACGTGTAAGGAATCGTTACCCCAACGCTCTCTCTGCAAATCCTTCAAAGAATCGCCAATTTCCGAGCTCCCAAGTCCAAAAATGGAGAAATGAATCAAACGCTCGAAATTCTCTCTTTTTTGCCCAGCGAACCCGCTCCTGCGACCTCATCATCGCACATGTGGTTCCGCTTCTGTGGCTAGGACTCTGCACCTGCGAGTTTTCATTAAACTCTTGATTCTGCACCTGCGCGCCTAAGTCTGCATCTGCGAATGCGCTTCTGCGTTTACTCGTCTGCTTCTGCGGAACCTTGGGTCCTTCTCATCTCCGCATCTGTGACTGCCCTTCCGTAGATGCGGCTCCTCTCCTACATCTCCCTTGCTGCACCTGTGGACTCCCCACCGCAGGTGCGAAAACACTAGAGAACAGCATGTCAGAAATTCTTCTATGTCCCAGCTTTCACCTGTAAAGCACCCGAATCTCACCCGAGGCACCGGGACCTCGACCAATCATACCAACCAATCCTAAAACACCATAGGAACTTAGTCGAGCCATCAAACCACATCAAATAATGCTAAAATCATGAATCGCACTCCAATTCAAACTTAAAGAACTTGAAACTTTAAATTTCCACAACCGATGTCGAAACTTATCAAACCATGTCAGATTGACCCCAAATTTTGCACACAAGTCATATTAAATATTACGGACCTATTCCAACCTCCAGAATAGAAATTCGACCCCGATATAAAAAATTTCACTACCGGTCCAAATCTCTAAAAACAATCGACTTTCGCCATTTCAAGCCTAAATAAGGTACGTACCTCCAAAATACAATCTGGACACGCCCCTAAGCCCAAAATTACCTAACGGAGCTAACGAAACCGACGAAACTCCATTCCGGAGTTGTCTTCACATAGTTTCGACTACGGTCCAAATCCTAAGGCTTAAACCTCCATTTGGGGACTAAGTGTCCCAAAACACTCTAAAAATCAAAACGAAACCTCCTAGCAAATCACATAAGCAGAAAAAAGGTACAGAGGAAACAGTAAATAGGGGATCGGGGTTATAACTCTCAAAACGATCGGACGGGTCGTTACAAGATTATTCTCAAATCATGTTTTATAAAGGGAATTATTTTTACTTGAAACTATATTTTATTCTTAAATATATATTTTTCCTGATTTTATAAAGTGTTCCAGTTAAAATTGCAATTTAATGAGAATTTGTATAAAATGATATCAATTGATATTAATATAAGAACATTTTAATAAGAATCTACATAAATTATTGCCATTCTTTTTAAATATTCTTTACAAAAAATATTCTGTAAATAAAATAAATGAAATAATTTTTCTTAAGGAGATAACAAAATTATTATATATAAATGTATGTTTTCATAGTATGTTTTTAATCAGATGAACATTTAAATTATAAAATTACCTAATAGATAATTTTTCTAGTTAAAAGTACTTATTAAAAAAATTATTTTTTCAACAGTGAAAGTGAGAAGAGAGAAGTAATCTACTTCCAAACAAACGAAAAAGTAATAGTAGTCAAGTAGTGCATTTAAAGAAGCAAGTTAAGGCAAATGGGAAGTGGGGTCCACCCGAAGAATTCAATAGCTTACGGCCACGTTGCTTTTGTTTTTTCCGGTCATTAGGAACCCATAGGCTACAACCAAGCTTTTGAGCCTACTATACAAGCAAATAATGCAGTGATATTTTTGAAATTACATAATGCCCTTGGTCGACCTCCTCTTCTCTCTTCTATATAATAGAAAGGATTAATTTCAGAGACCTCCCCTCAGGTTTAGCCTAGCTACAGCTACTACCCTTGTGGTTTACGATATTATGCATACCTCCCTTATTTTAATTTTGTTGTAATAATTCTCTAAACCTATTTATTATTAATTTCTAAAAATTATAATATGACTAATTTACCCCTTTTTAATATATTCTTCTCTTTAATTAATTTTTCAAACATCTTTTCTAACTCCAACCCGTTTCTATCCCACAAGTTCTCTCAACACCAAGAATCTTGAAAAGCAAACTTCAAAAGTCAATTGAAGTATCGAAACGTTTTGGCTCGCCATCTCTTGCCATGTATATTGGAGTATGCATTGGTGTATGGAGATTATAAGAATATCCCTAAATAGCAAATTAGGGATCATATGGCCAAATTAAGGATTGGATACTGTGATGAGAGTAGACATCCAAAGGGCGAGGATGCTAAGGAGGATTTTTGGGCAAATCTGAAGTATTTGTGTTTTTTGGTGCTAAAAGAGTGAAGATGCATTGGCAGGAATTGTGACGATTTGAGATAGTCTGATTTCGAGTCTTTGACGTATTCATCATTAAGTTAAGCTAACGATCTACCACCAATGGTATAGCGGACACTACAAAAAACTGTAATTAGTTACAAACATCGTCGCTAATCTATCGCTAAAACACTTGTAGCTAGCAGAATTTCTTGATAATCCGTCGCGAAATGAAATTAGCGATAATTTTTTCTGTTTAGCTACAAAATTTATCCGTCGCTAAAACCTATTTTTTTAGTATTAGGATGAGGTTGCTCTTCCCTTAACCAGAGGTCTCGAGTTCGAATTCTGGGTATAGAAAAATAATTGATAGGGAGCGGTACCCGAATGGGGTCCCACGCGACGTGTATTCGGATATAGTCGGGCTAATGCGAATGCCGGACACTAAGTGAGAAACCCAAAAAAAATTAAGCTAACGATCTTAATGGTTTTATTGTCTTCTATTTCTTCAATCAATGGATTAGTATAACTTTGTCCCCGCGTTGCATCGCCATATGACCATTGTAAGTATGAACAAGAGATTCTCGGTTCAAGTGATTTCTCTTGCAAAATATTTTTTTCAAAAACGATGTTAGTAAAATTAATTAAGAGAAGAGTATATTAGAAAGGGCCAATTAGTCATATCATAATTCATAAAAATTAATAATAAATGAGTTTAGAGAATTATTACAATAAAATTAAAATGAGGGAGGTATGCGTAATATCGTAAATCACAAGAAAGATGGCTGTAATGAGGCCAAACCTGAGGAGAGGCCTATGAAATTAACCCTTATAGAAAAAAAAAATGACAAATGAATTAAGGCAAAGAAGAAAAAGACAAAATCTCCAAGAAGGCCCACTCTCCTAATCAAAATCAAAAGAAAAGTGAATAAGAGAGTGCCTGGTCACGTTTTTGTTCAAGGTCAATCTCTAATATTCTTCTTATTTATTCTTTTTATTTCTGATTTTTATAATAGTTTTTTATACATAGCTTCACAAGTTTAATATTGCCAAACCTGTCGCATTTCTTTTGAATCAAAGTAGACCGCGACTGTTGTATTTTAGTTGGCCGGGGGAGAACAAATATTAAGCAATTTAAATCTTCAATTTTTTTTTTATTTTTGTTCGTTTTATGGTGAAGGTCAAACTAAAGTGAGATATTCAATTTGCAATAGTAGACTACAAATAGTTTTTCTTATAAAAGAGGTCGTTTCGTATAGCAATATTTGTTCGGGCCAGAAAAGGATGTGTGCATTAAGCTAGCGAACTATGCATCATTTGATATTCTTCTTCATATATTAGATAAAAAAGAACCTTATTCATATCAATAAGAAAAAAGTAAAGGAAAGCAAAAAAGCTTTTCTATGCATCTACTATCTGCATAGAATTATTAAAACAAATATGCACAAGAAATGGAGACTTAGTTATTTGTTTAAGTTTGATATTATGTGTCGCTATTTCAACGATGAAAAGATTTTTTTTGATGAAATTTATTAAAAATGACTCATAGTGTTGATAATATTTTAAATGATTGTTTAGTTTGTTATATAAAGAATGAAGGAATTGAAACTTGAAAGTGCCTAATACTGCTATCATTTATCGTTCTATAAAATATGATAAGTCGTCGAATGCAATTATATGATAATATTTATATTCATATATTGTATTTAATTGGTTCATTACTTATTGAATATATATTATTAAATATTGGTTCTCGTTCCTTGTCTTGTTATTATTATTATTGTATATTAACTTGAAATCGTTGTCCTATCTTAAAATTCAGAACTCATACACTTAAAATTCTGGCTCCGCCTCTGCGTGTCACCATATCTGAACATCACAAAACTCGTTAGTCTCTTACGCACACAACAACGTTTGAGGATCAAGAATCGGGGACTAATCCCGAAATTACTAAGATGGTCGAAGAACTGACCAAACGAATAAAGTCAGGAGAATGGAGGATCGAGGCAAACAACAAAAAGGTGAAAACGTTTAACTCCAGGGTCGATCAGATCCTTGGAGCACCACCAGTGTTGAAAGGTTTGGATTCCAAACAATTAGTGGAAAAGCCTTTTCCACCAAGTGCAGCTCTAAAACCGATCCTCAAAAATTCCGCATGCCCGAGATTCCTAAATATAATGGAACGACCGACCCCAATGAACATGTCACCTCTTATACATGTGCCATTAAATGGAATGACCTAGAAGATGATGAAATCGAATCTATACCGTTGAAAAAATTCGGAGAGACCCTTTCGAAGGGAGCAATGATTTGGTATCACATCCTACCACCAAACTCCATCGACTCATTCTCCATGTAAGCAGATTATTTCGTAAATGCACACGTGGGGGCCATAAAGGTCGCAACGAGAAAATCAGACCTTTTCAAGGTAAGACAAAGGGGTAATGAAATGTTAAGGGATTTCGTGTCCCGATTTCAAATAGAACGCATGGAATTGCCACCGGTCACAGATGATTGGGCCGTTCAAGATTTCACCCAAGGGTTGAACGAGCGGAGTTCGATAGCATCACGTCAGTTGAAACAAAGTTTGATTGAATATCCGGCCGTAACCTGGGAAGATGTGCACAATCGATATCAATCGAAGATTAGGGTTGAGGACGACCAACTAAGAGCCCCTTCTGGTTCAGTACATCCAAACAGGTCAGTAGTTAAAAACCATAAGGAAATCGATAGAGAGACAAGGTCGAACAGAGACCAATATCAACCATATACCGCAGATCGAATGAACAATGGTTCAGGACGCAATTCCGCCCGGAACAATCAAAGAAGTGATCGAGGACAGAGTTCTCGGGGACTTATGAGCAAAAGTGGTTTGACAAGTATGCCGATCCCACAGAGGCACCTCGGTTATCGGAATATAACTTTAGTATCGATGCATCGGGCATTGTATTGGCAATCGGAAGGATCAAAGATACTAGGTGGCCCAGACCCATACAGACCGATCCTTCCCAAAGAAACCTAAATATGATGTGAAAGTATCATGGAACGCATGGTCACAAGACTGAGGATTGCAGACAATTAAGGGAGGAGGTGGCCCGTCTATTCAACGAGGGCCACCTTCGAGAGTTCCTCATCGATCGAACCAAAAATTATTTCAGAGAAAGGGACGCCAACAAAAAAAATGAACAGGAGGAACCCCAACATGTCATTCATATGATCGTCGATGGGGTCGACATTCCACATGGACCCATGTTCAAACACACTAAGGTATCAACCACTAGGGAAAAAAGAACTCGAGATTATGTGCCCGAAGGCACTTTGTCATTCAACAACGAAGAAGCAGAAGGCATTTCTCAGCCCCACAACGACGCTCTGGTAATTTCTATCTTATTAAATAAAGTTCAAGTTAAGCGTGTTTTAGTGGATCCAGATAGTTTGGCGAATATCATCCGATTGAGGGTCGTGGAACAGTTCGGCCTACAGAATCAAATCGTGCCCGCAGTTCGGGTTTTAAACGGCTTCAATATGGCCAGTGAAACAACTAAATAGGAGATTATTCTACCAGTGAACGTGGCTGGAACAATTCAAGATACCAAGTTCCACGTAATCGAGGGTGACATGAGGTACAATGCCCTGCTCGGAAGGCCTTGGATCCACAATATGAGGGCATTCCCTTTGACCCTCCACCAAGTGATGAAATTCCCGATGTCGGACAGTGTAAAAATAGTATACGGGGAGCAGCATGCTGCAAAGGAAATATTTGTGGTCGATGAGGTAACACCGATATCGACACTATCAACCTCGGAAAGGTCGAGCATCAAAGGTAAAGGGGAAGTCAAATAGGAATCACAACCATCAGCCTCGACCGAATCGGGGAAGCAGGAAATAGAAGAAGAAGAAGAAGAAGAAGAAGAGAAGGATTTTCTGACTCGAGCGAAAGGTATACCTGGGAACGAGATTAACCCCCGAACTCAGGAAAAGGCTTATCCAATTTTTATTGATAACATAGCTTGTTTTGCTTGGTCCCATTTAGACATGACAGGGATCCCACCGGAGATAACGACTCATCGGCTAAGCCTAGACCCCGGGTTCAAACCGGTGAAGCAAAAGAGGAGACCCCAGTCCGAGATAAAGCACGCATTCAAAAAGGATGAGGTAACTAAACTTCTCAAAATAGGGTCCATTCGGTAGGTGAAATATCCCGAATGGTTAGCCAATGTAGTTGTAGTCCCTAAAAAAAGGGAACAAACTTAGAATGTGTGTAGATTATAAGAATTTAAAGAAGGCATGCCCCAAAGATTCTTTTCCACTGCCTAACATCGATCGCATGATCGATGCCACGGCCGGCAATGAGATCCTTACTTTTCTCGATGCCTATTCCGGGTACAATCAAATCCAAATGAACCCGGAGGACCGAGAAAAGACTTCATTTATCACCAAGTATGGAACCTATTGTTATAATGTAATGCCCTTCGGGCTAAAAATGCAGGAGCTACTTACCAACGCCTAGTAAATAAATTGTTCGAAGAGAAAATAGGTAAATCAATGGAAGTTTATATTAACGACATGCTAGTTAAGTCCCTGCGCGTAGAGGACCATTTGGTTCATTTGCAGAAAATGTTCGAGATTTTAAGAAAATACAACATGAAGCTCAACTCCGAGAAATGTGCTTTCGGAGTCGGTTCGGGCAGGTTCCTTGGCTTCATGGTATCAAATCGTGGGATCGAGATCAACCCCGATAAAATCAAGGCCATCGAAGACATCATCGTCGTGGACAGTGTAAAAGTCGTACAAAAGCTAACCGGACGGATTAGCTGCCTTAGGCCGATTCATTTCGAGGTCTTCGGATCGAAGCCACTGATTTCTCTCTCTACTCAAAAAGAAAAAAGATTTCACCTGGACCCCGGAATGCCAACAAGCATTAGAAGAATTGAAGCGATACCTATCGAGCCCACCACTGCTTGACACTCTGAGGAAGATGAGAAACTTTACTTGTACTTGGCAGTATCGGAAATAGCGGTAAGTGGTTTCCTAGTTCGAGAACAGCGAGGTACGCAATTTCCCGTTTATTATGTAAGTCGAACCTTAGGGGAAACAGAAACTAGATATCCACACTTAGAGAAATTAGCACTTGCACTGATAAGCGCCTCTAGAAAGTTAAGACCATACTTTCAGTGTCACCCCATATGCGTATTAACCATTTACCCACTTCGTAATATTTTGCACAAGCCCGAACTATCGGGCTGATTGGCCAAATGGGCCGTCGAACTCAGTAGGTATGATATCGAATATCAACCCCGGACGGCTATCAAGTCTCAAATTTTAGCGGACTTCATAACCGATTTCATGCCAACCCTCGTACCTTAAGTTGAAAAGGAACTCTTGTTAAAATCGGGTACATCGTTGAGGGTATGGACCCTGTTCATAGACGGTGCTTCGAATGTGAAGGGGTCCGGGATAGGCATCGTTTTGAAGCCGCCCACGGGTAGCACATCAAAACTTCTAAGTTGACTAACAATGAGGCCGAGTACAAGGCCATGATTGCAGGTCTCGAGCTAGCTAAAAGCTTGGGTGCAGAAGTCATTGAAACCAAGTGTGACTCTTTACTGGTAGTGAACCAAGTAAATAAAACCTTCAAAGTTCGACAGGATAGAATGCAAAGGTATTTGGACAATTTGCAGGTAACCTTGCACTGTTTCAAGGAATAGACTTTACAACATGTACCTTGAGAACAAAACAGTGAGGCCGATGCACTTGCAAATCTAGGGTCATCGGTCGAGGAAGATGATATCGGCTCATGAACTGTCGTTCAACTCTCGAGATCCGTGATAGAGGAAGATCTTGCCGGGATAAACTCTACAAGCTTAACCTGGGATTGGAGGAATAAATATATTGAATACTTGAAGCACGGAAAGCTCCCATCGGACCCTAAAGAGTCGAGGGCCCTACGAACCAAAGTTGCTCGATTCACATTGGCTGAAGATGGAACATTATACAAAAGGACATTCGATGGACCGTTGGTAGTATGCTTAGGACCAGGAGATACCGATTACATTTTACGAGAGGTCCATGAAGGCACTTGTGGGAACTACCCCAGCGCCAAATCATGGGTTCACAAAATCATTAGAGCAAGATACTACTAGGATAGCATGGAAAAAGACACTAAAGAGTTTGTTCGAAAATGTGATAAATGCCAAAGGTTTGCAATGATGATCCATCAGCCTAGAGAACAACTTCATTCAGTCCTATCCCCATGGACATTTATGAAATAGGGGATGGACATTGCCATCCCTCTGCCATCGACCCCGGGTAAAACTAAGTTCATTTTATTTATTACTGACTATTTCTCTAAATGGGTTGAAGCACAGGCGTTCGAGAAAGTGAGAGAGAAAGAGGTTATAGACTTCATATGGGATCACATCGTATGTTGATTTGGGATACCCGCCGAAATAATCTATGACAATGGAAAATAATTTATCGGCAGCAAGGTGATGAAATTCCTTGATAACTATAAAATAAAAAGGATATTAACAATATCGTATCACCCTAATGGGAACGGACAAGCAGAATAGACGAACAAGACTATCATTCAAAACATAAAGAAAAGGTTTAGCGACGCTAAGGGGAAATGGAGAGAAATTTTACCCGAAGTACTTTGGGCATATCGAACAACATCAAAGTCCAGCATGGGGGCAACCCCATTCTTCTTAGTATATGGTTCCGAGGCCTTGATTCCAGTCGAAGTTGGGGAACCCAGTGCGAGATTTTGGCATACAATGCAAGTGTCAAATCATAAGGCTATGAATACTAGCCTCGAGTTATTGGATGAAAAGCAAGAAGCCGCTCTCGTACGATTAGCCACCCAAAAATAGCAGATCGAAAGATACTATAATCGAAGAACCAATCTTCGCCATTTTAAAACTAGGGACTTAGTACTAAGGAAAGTCACCCTCAACACTTGAAATCCAAATGAGGAAAAACTGTGTCCAAACTGGGAAGGACCGTATCGGGTACTCGAAATCGTCGGTAAAGGATCCTACAAGCTCGGTGTTATAAACGGCAAACAACTACCAAGCAATTGGAACGTGTTGCACCTAAAACGATACTACTGCTAAGGTATGACCCTCCCATGTTCATTTATATTTCGAAACTAACCCCTTGCAGGAGTTCAACCAAGAACAAGAATGGGTTATTCAACACAAAGCCTTAGGACTGAAAGCATGCGTTACACTCTTTTTCCCTTAGACCGGTTTTATCCCAGATGGGTTTTTCGGCAAGGTTTTTAATGAGTCAACCATTGATCGTGCTAACTTAGAACAATTCAATAGTATCTGAGGCCTCTATACAATCAACCTCGAATACTGGGGGACGTTACCCTCAAATACATCAAGTTCGAAGTTCGATGCAAGGAAGTTACTTCATAACAACAGAGTTTCGATAGGAAAAATCGTAAGAGCCAAATGGTCAAAACGAACCATGCTCGTGTAGTTTGCTCAATCCCTGGTACAAAACATGAACACATGTATAACTACATAAAGAAAAATTTCTTCTTGGCCGATATCTCATGTCTCAGAACCCATCCGCTATTTCATGATCTATTATGCAAACAGGCTTAAGGGCCGACCACTACCCCATAAATCGGGACTGCCAACCGAAAAATCAACGAGGCCAAACCCCACACTAAGCCTAAGGGCTACCTTACTTCGAGTTCAAGCAATCACTCACTAGACTACTAAGACTACGGGCTAACTATTACTTCGAGTTCGAGCAAAGCACTCACTCGACTACTAAGCCTATGGGCTAACTATTATTTCGAGTTTGAGCAATCACTCACTCGATTACTAAGCCTACGGGCTACCTTACTTCAAGTTTGATCAAAGCACTCACTCGACCAATAAAATCCTAAGGCCTACTCATACTTTGAGTTCTAGCAATCACTTACTCGACTACTAAGCCTAAGGGCTACCTTTACTTCGAGTTCGAGAAATCACTCACTCAACTACTAATCCAAAGGGATAACGACTATTCCGATCTCGAGCAAAACACTAACTCGACTATTAAGCCTACGAGCTACCTTACTTCGAGTTTGAGCAAAGCACTCACTCGACTACTAAGCTTACGGGCTAACTATTATTTCAAGTTCGAGCAATCACTCACTCGATTACTAAGCCTATGGGCTACCTTACTTCGAGTTCGAGCAAAGCACTCACTCGACCAATAAAATCCTAAGGGGTACTCATACTTCGAGTTCGAGCAATCACTCACTCGACTACTAAGCCTAAGGGATACTCTTACTTCGAGTTCGAGCAATCACTCACTCAACTACCAAGTCTAAGGGCTAAAAGTTATTCCGAGTTTGAGAAAAACACTCACTCGACTATTATAAACCTATGGGCTACCTTACTTCGAGTTCGACCAAAGCACTCACTCGACCAATAAAAGCCTATGGGCTAACTATTACTTCGAGTTAGAGCGAATCATTAACTCGACCATAAAGCCTATGGGCTACACCACTTTAAGTTTGAGGAAACACCCACTCGGTTATAAAGGCTATAAGGTCTGAATTCGATCAAATTGCCTAAAGCCTCAAACTTATGAAAACTTTCATAAGGGATGAATGAAACAAGATCTTCACAACAAGTCGGGAAAGGAAAAGATATTTATATATATTCAAGAGTGTTTACAACGTCCGAACAGGACTCTACATAAAAAATAGAAAAAACTCTAAGTCTCCTGGTTATCTCCGAAGGCGGTCTCTTCTCCATCGGGCTCCTCCCCGCTCTCACATCCACTCTTTCTCCCATCATCATCATCATCATCATCGGAAGTCAAGGCTTCAGCATCGGCTTCGAGCTCTTTATCCCTTTTTATCTCTTCCGTGAGATCGAAACCTCGAGCATGGATCTCATTAAGGGTCTCCCTCCGAGATTGGCATTTGGCAAGTTCAGCAGCCCAGTGTGCTTGAGTTTTAGCAGTCTCGGCTGCCTCTCTTACTTGTACCTGAGAGGCTTCAGCATTGGCCCGATAGACGGCCACGAATGCATCTGCATTGGCCTTTGCTTTTTTAGCGTCAGATTTGGCCTTGGCAAGTTCGGAGGACAACCGAGCCTCAAGCTCCTCTATTTTTCTTGCTTGAACCGAGAACTTCTCTTTCATGCTATGAAGTTCGTTTTCGGCCGATGATAATTGTTCTCGAGCAGTTTCTTTTTCTGCGGAGAGACGGTCCATACCATCTTTCCATCCCAAGGTCTTGGCCCTTATTATATCGACCTCCTCACGAAGCTTCCCAATCACCTCAAGCTTCTGCTGTAGCTCTGAGATCGAAATATTAGCCATCGTTCCATAAGCAATCCCATGGGTTTTTAAGATTATCATTACCTGCTCAGTCTGGTCTTGATAAGCCTTGGCCAACTCAACTCGGAGGTCCTTGATTTCTTCTTCCCTTTGCCCAAAGAGGAGTCTAAGGGCGTTCCTCTCTTTCGTGACCTGTCGGAGATCGGCTTCGTATCGGCGCAGCTCAGCTCGAGACTGAGAACACGCTTCTCGAAGAGAACTACCCCGCTAGATTAACAAGTACAGCCACAACGAAATGCTGAAAATTCATCACACACCATAGAATCATTACCCGATCCTAACAAAAGGTTCACACCTTAACATAACTCCGCTGTAGTGCGTGACCCCATCTAAACACTGGTCCATAATATATACCTTGAGGCACCCCGCTCAAAATCAATAACCACAGAGAGGCAAATAACAAAAATGCCACACAAAACCTGAAAGAACATAACCATTACGCAATCGATCATGCAATACCCAAATACTCATCACACTCAAATTCCGCTATAAAGTTCAAATAGAACCGCACCATCTGTGCACATAACCAATGAATCACAACTCCTCGTAGCATAAAGGAGTAAGTCATAGATCATTCAGAACACGAATAAGTTCAACATCAACCGAATGACACATCCCTCAATAATAGCAGTATGGAGCCAACCATTCCAGCTCGATGTATAATACACATCTTAATTGGGCCTACCTATGGAACCCAAATCAACTCGGGTTACCCACAAATAGATAAAAATCCCTCCGAAAATCTATAATGACTGAATCATAACACATTTTATCATCTGGCTAGCTCCGGCCACAACTTCACAGTCCACAACCATAAAACAATCTGCTCCTGAGAACTCCCAATCTCCAAATCCATAGAACACGCGAATCACCATATTTGATTCCATCTCCACCGCCTGAATGCCTAACACCTATCTCTTACACGATCATCCCACGAGAAATACTTTAAAAGTTCTTCTATGCCACTAGGCAAAATTTGTATATCAACAGTCGATCAACCAGGAAAATGCCGCAATACCTATGAGATATCCATAATTTAAAACATAATGCGCCTTTTGAAATGTACATTCTACTCACGCAATACCAAATAGTTATAGCATTCATCAAAACATCAAAAACTATTCATGCCCTCTAAGAATTTATGACCTCCCTTTCAAAGCTAAACCATGGCCTTGCACATGCCAACCTTAATCCCGCACAACACACCGCATCTATCATACCATTATTTGAAAAATAAGAGAACCTCATAATCATTCTGAGTCATAAGTAAAATACATATCTGATCATCCAGAAGCCTTGCATTTGATCCCATCCGGTATAAAATCATAATACTCAACATGCTCCTCAGGGCGGTAGGAAAATACCCATCTCAAACCGTGGTAGAATACCTCGAGAATGCTTTGGAATCCATTTGCACATAATTAGGCCATCAGAGTTGAATCTCTCTAAATCAACCAAGTTACGCAGGTCGCCAAGCCCAGGTGTGTTGCCACAAAGCACCTGTAGAAAACCCCCACATCATAAACACCCAAAGAACCGATCATATCCATTACTACACTGATCCAACCTACTACCCGTTTGTCTTATTTTCTTCGAGTTTCTTCCGAATCTGTCTTCAGATTAATACTTCTCCTTGCTGAAACGCCACAATCTTTAGTCACAGCTCACCCCACAAACCTAGCATAGAATCACAATGCCCTACGACCCATAAGCAATTGTATTCTTCTTAAGCACCTTCAAAAATACTACAACTATAACACTCACTCTGAGAATACCTTATGTGAATTTGAAATTGTTCTTCTTACCTTCCTTATACAAAAATGTAGAATCCATAGTCATATAGAATTTCTGCAAGTCCAGGCACCATCAAACGCAAATCTCAAATTTTATCCATACACAAGTCCGGAAACATTCTCAATTGCTATATATAATTCTCAAACCCACTAAAATTTTTCTCGGGAGTCACCCACTTTGCTCAAATCTAATTGCACAGCCCAAATGGGCCAAAAGACACGTGCCCCATTAGCACCACAACACTCAAAGAAGTAACTCTACTTTAACACCACATATCAATTTCATACTCCGTGCGTACTACATCATTCACCAATAACAACTCACTCATCCCACGAATTTCATATACTCATATGTGCAATATAATCCTTAACCAGGAATTTCCTTATTCGAGTCATCCTCGATCTCAACTTCTGCAAGTCATAGCTAACCCACAAGTATGTCTCAGACCAAAATTAAAATTTAACACCTAACCATGAAATCAAATTGTCAATAGCAGACTCCCCCCCACTTGGCTCAAAGCCATAGATTAAAACATTCCATAACTCACAATACCAATACTCTCTTAGTGCCATAATGCCACAGTCAGTCCAACGAAACTTCTTCCCAAGTTCATACAACGCCAACCATAAAAATACCTCAATCATTCGCTAAGCTCGTATTCATCCTCTTAACACACAAGTCAACTTTCTCAACCAGATTCAGATTCAAATCTCCACCCATACACCGCGTCGGCAGAAAAGAAACTCTCTACTCACATCATAAGAAATACACCTACGTAGATTACTCCGCAGGGGATAACCTACCTGCTTAGCCTCAAACTGGTATCTTGTTATACCCTTTCGCAGTCACAATTACTATGCAATCACTTAGTCTATCTGAGTCCAAATTCATTAACCCGACATGAGAGTTTGGTCTGTCCCAAAATTTAACAATGTGAAAGATTCTTCAAAACATTCATTACTGGAGACTGTTCGTCACATCAAATCAAAAATCAAGCACATAATGGCCTTTCCTTTACATTTCAAGGAAACACTTCTCGTCATATTCCAATCATCTTAACACATCCCGCGATTACATCATACCCATCACACCGCCATTCCACCGCTCGTCGAGCCACAAATTCCATTGTAAGGTCATTACCGGACATATAAGTCCAATTGTACAAGTTACAACTGAAGCTACCGAGCTTAAGCTGCGGTCTAAACCTGGCCCCAAGTCCTCTAGACTGGCCCATCACCAAAACATAGAATACTCATCTCGAACTTCGTTTATGGAATCACAAGCCGGCGATGCACAACTGATACCGAGCGCTCATGTGCGCATACGAATACGTGGAAGGAATTCAAAGAGTTTATGTCTCAAGATGAATCAATCTCGCACGATAAGGAAAGAAAGATGGGAAGTATGTATCCTAAATGCCCTGTAGCCTCTCGAAGATAAGTATGGACGTTATCATATTGATCCGCAAGACTCTACTAGACACTTACTCATGACTTGTAGAACCTATGAACCTAGAGCTCTGATACCACCTTATCACGACCTAAAATCCAACTAGTCGTGATGGCACCTAACCCAACCTGCTAGGTAAGCCAACTTTCAACTATCCAATTCCAATAATAATTATTAAAGCAATTTAAGTGAATAAAGATCTTAATCTTATACAATCCCCAAGAACTGGTAGTACAAATCGTGAACTTCTAAGAATAGAGTATACAAAGCGGAAATGAAATAAATACATAGTCTGCTTGAATAATACATAAACAGAGCTTTTACAAATCTAAGGCTAACATGAACAAGAGGCAGCTACAACAGGAATGCAGGTACACCTTCAAGTCCCGCAACCATCGAGCACAACAACAATAACAGCCAACATCTGCACGCAATGTGCAGAAGTGTAGTATCAGTACAACCGACCTCATGTACTGAGTAAGTAACAAAACTAGTCGTAGATTGAAAGTAGAGACGAGCTTCTACCAAGGTCGGGTCCATAACCAATAGTCCACAACGGTCCATAACAACATAAAGTAAATAATACCAGAAGTAGCTCAGAAATAAAATGCTCAACCAAATCATGATTTCAAAAATAATAGTTTTTCCTTTCAAATTCATCAGTGGAAACCCAAATCGTTTGCCGAAGTTGCCAAAAATATGAATAGTTTGAAAACAATAATTTCTCCCAAAATCTTTTCAATAATAAATAAGATATTTTATTTTCCTTCCGTATAACCCGTGTAAAACAAATGCATCACTATGTCCACTTGTAAAATGTGTGAGAAATCATGAATGATGTGATGTTGTACAGCATGAGAAAAAATACATCTCTATGCCTGTATGTCATGTGTGCATGCCGATGCGATGAAACTCAGTGATAAAATCATAAACAACCCCTCGGGCAGAACATCACTCATATACAGCCCCTCGGGCAAACCTCGCAGTCACTCATGCCTCTCGGACATACCTTATAGTCACTCATGCCACTCGGGCATACCTCACAATCACTCATGCCACTCGTGCATACCTCACAATCACTCATGCCTCCCAGTCACTCATCACTCGGCACTCGGCACTCAGTAGGTACCTGCACTCACTAGGGGTATGTACAGACTCCGGAGGTTCTCCTTCAGCCCAAGCACAATAATATGTACGGACAACTCACGTGTTGCACGGACAACTCACGTTCTATAATCATAAAGTATATAAAGTATACTGCAGGCGGGCAGTCCCGATCCATATAATAATCCTCACAATCAGGCCCTCGGCCTCACTTGGTCATCAATCTCTCCAATCTCTCGGGCTTACAATGTCATGAAAATAGCCCAAAAATGATGATATGATGTATAAATAAATAATAACAGAGACTGAGATATGATATACAATGAAATGAATATGATTGAGTATGAATTTTTAATTTAAAACAAATAATTCACAGCAATATGACCTCTGTGGGTCCCAACAATACTGGCTCATAGCCTCAACATGATTTTTAATATGCTTTTCAACTCAATTTCTTTAACTCATAAAACCGCATGGAAAATGTCAAGATCATTTAACTACAAAATTTCACATAAACAATTATGTCACAATTTCTATAGTGTACGCCCAAACCCCCGTCACCTAGCATGTGTGTCACCTCCTAACAATTCGCAAAATATATATATTCAGGGTTCATACCCTCAACTCCAAGATTAGAAGAGTTACTTACCTCGAACGAGCCAAATCCAATGCCGAGCAAGCTAAACAATGCTCCACAAATCCCATTCTTCACATATCAACTTTCGAACGGCTCGAATCTACCACAATTAATTTGATTCAGTCCACACAATTTATAGGAATTAATTCCATATCAAAATGCTAATATTTTCCACAAAAATCCGAAATTACACCCCAAAAATCACTTGTGGGGACCACATCTCGAAATCTGACGAAACTCACAAAATACGACAACTCATCCAATTACAAGTTCAACCATACTAATTTCACTCAAATTCGACTCCAAATTGGTATTCAAACTTGAAAAAATCATTTTGTGACATTATAGAAATTTCCTTCTATTTCTCTTGAAGATTCAATAATCTTACACCAAAAATGAAGATTAATTCACGGAATATAATCACAAGGGAGTTAAAAACACTTACCCTAAGTTGTGTGGAAAATTTCCTCTCCAAAATCGCCCAACCCGAGCTCCAAAATCCGAAAATGGATGAAACAATGTTGAACCCTCGAATTTTAAAGGATTCTGCCCTGCACTTTCGCAGATGCGGACAAGAGGTCGCATCTGCGGGAAAAATCTCGCTTCTGCGAGAACAGCTTGGCCAGCCATAATCGCTTCTGCGATGCCAAGGACCGTACCTGCGGTCGCGCGTTGGGCCGCTCCTGTACAAGCGCTTCTGCGCCCTGGCTTCCGCTTCTGCGATGCCTTCCCAGCCAGCACTCCCTCGCTTATGCGACTTGAGTGTCGCTTCTGTGACCATCGCACATGCAAGCCCATTTCCGCAGGTGCGAAGACACCAGCAACAGAAAAATTCCAGCCTTAGCCAAAACTTCCAAAATTCTCCGAACCTCATCCGAAACTCACCCGAGTCACTCGGGACCCCGTCCGAACATACCAACAAGTCCCATAACATAACACAGACCTACTCGAGGCCTCAAAACACACATAACAACATCGAAACGACGAATCACACCTCAATTCGAAATCATTAAACTTTGAAAGTTCAAATTCAATATCTTGTGCCGAAACACATCAAATCACATCCAATTGACCTCAAATTTTTCACACAAGTCACATTTCACATTACGGACCTATTCAAATTTCTAGAATCGGATTGTCACCTCGATATCAAAAAGTCAACCCCCCGGTCAAACTTCCCAAAAATTCATCTTTCGGCATTTCAAGCCTAATTCCACTACGGACCTCCAAATAATTTTTCGGATATGCTGCTAAGTCCAAAATCACCGTACGGAGCTATTGGAATCATCAAAAGTCCATTTTGGGGTAGTTTACACATAAGTCGACATCCGATCACTATTTTAACTTAAGCTTTAAACCTTGGAACTAAATGGTCCAATTCATTCCAAAACCTCTCCAGACCTGAACCATTTACCCTGGCAATTCACACAACAACTGTGAAGCACAATTTGAGCAGTAAACGGGGTTGTAATACTCAAAACGACCGGCCGGGTCGTTACAATAACATCCTGGAATCCCGGTGCAGATGTGAAATCTACCGGAGCTGACTCTGCCACAGGCACCTCACCCTGTTCCTCAATAATGAGATTCTCTATTGGACCCCCTGGCGGCATAACTGGAACAGTCCCGGGACATCCTCGCCCTCTACCACGGGCTGGAGCCCTCCCTCGGCCTCTAGCAATTGGGGGAGTAGCTCTTCCCTGGTCTGGAATCTCATTAGAGCGTGTTCTCACCATCTGTGAGAGAATAAGAGAAAGATATTTAGTACTACATCAATTGCACGATGGAATATGAAGAAAGGTAGTTTCCTAACACCTTATAGTCTCTCAAATATAAGTACAAACGTCTCCTTACCGATCCGCAAGACTCTATTAGGTCTGCTCATAACTTGTGAGACCTACGTGAACCTAG